>NC_134268.1:224929449-225283580 GCF_031893055.1 Leptodactylus fuscus | reverse complement strand
TATATGGGGGTTACGTGCACCCACAATTTTTAATACTGGTATACAGTGCCATTGTCTGACTGGGAATTCAAAGAATATATGGGGGTTATGTGCACCCACAATTTTTAATACTGGTATACAGTGCCATTGTCTGACTGGGAATTCAAAGAATATATGGGGGTTATGTGCACCCACAATTTTTACTACTGGTATACAGTGCCATTGTCTAACTGGGAATTCAAAGAATATATTGGGGTGACGTGCACCCACAATTTTTGCTACTGCTATACAGTTCCATTGTCTCACTGGGAATTCAAAGAATATATGGGGGTTATGTGCACCCACAATTTTTAATACTGGTATACAGTGCCATTGTCTGACTGGGAATTCAAAGAATATATGGGGGTTATGTGCACCCACAATTTTTAATACTGGTATACAGTGCCATTGTCTGACTGGGAATTCAAAGAATATATGGGGGTTATGTGCACCCACAATTTTTACTACTGGTATACAGTGCCATTGTCTAACTGGGAATTCAAAGAATATATTGGGGTGACGTGCACCCACAATTTTTGCTACTGCTATACAGTTCCATTGTCTCACTGGGAATTCAAAGAATATATGGGGGTTATGTGCACCCACAATTTTTAATACTGGTATACAGTGCCATTGTCTGACTGGGAATTCAAAGAATATATGGGGGTTATGTGCACCCACAATTTTTAATACTGGTATACAGTGCCATTGTCTGACTGGGAATTCAAAGAATATATGGGGGTTATGTGCACCCACAATTTTTACTACTGGTATACAGTGCCATTGTCTAACTGGGAATTCAAAGAATATATGGGGGTTATGTGCACCCACAATTTTTAATACTGGTATACAGTGCCATTGTCTGACTGGGAATTCAAAGAATATATGGGGGTTATGTGCACCCACAATTTTTAATACTGGTATACAGTGCCATTGTCTGACTGGGAATTCAAAGAATATATGGGGGTTATGTGCACCCACAATTTTTACTACTGGTATACAGTGCCATTGTCTAACTGGGAATTCAAAGAATATATTGGGGTGACGTGCACCCACAATTTTTGCTACTGCTATACAGTTCCATTGTCTCACTGGGAATTCAAAGAATATATGGGGGTTATGTGCACCCACAATTTTTAATACTGGTATACAGTGCCATTGTCTGACTGGGAATTCAAAGAATATATGGGGGTTATGTGCACCCACAATTTTTAATACTGGTATACAGTGCCATTGTCTGACTGGGAATTCAAAGAATATATGGGGGTTATGTGCACCCACAATTTTTACTACTGGTATACAGTGCCATTGTCTAACTGGGAATTCAAAGAATATATTGGGGTGACGTGCACCCACAATTTTTGCTACTGCTATACAGTTCCATTGTCTCACTGGGAATTCAAAGAATATATGGGGGTTATGTGCACCCACAATTTTTAATACTGGTATACAGTGCCATTGTCTGACTGGGAATTCAAAGAATATATGGGGGTTATGTGCACCCACAATTTTTACTACTGGTATACAGTGCCATTGTCTAACTGGGAATTCAAAGAATATATTGGGGTGACGTGCACCCACAATTTTTGCTACTGCTATACAGTTCCATTGTCTCACTGGGAATTCAAAGAATATATGGGGGTTATGTGCACCCACAATTTTTAATACTGGTATACAGTGCCATTGTCTGACTGGGAATTCAAAGAATATATGGGGGTTATGTGCACCCACAATTTTTACTACTGGTATACAGTGCCATTGTCTAACTGGGAATTCAAAGAATATATTGGGGTGACGTGCACCCACAATTTTTGCTACTGCTATACAGTTCCATTGTCTCACTGGGAATTCAAAGAATATATGGGGGTTATGTGCACCCACAATTTTTAATACTGGTATACAGTGCCATTGTCTGACTGGGAATTCAAAGAATATATGGGGGTTATGTGCACCCACAATTTTTAATACTGGTATACAGTGCCATTGTCTGACTGGGAATTCAAAGAATATATGGGGGTTATGTGCACCCACAATTTTTAATACTGGTATACAGTGCCATTGTCTGACTGGGAATTCAAAGAATATATGGGGGTTATGTGCACCCACAATTTTTAATACTGGTATACAGTGCCATTGTCTGACTGGGAATTCAAAGAATATATGGGGGTTATGTGCACCCACAATTTTTACTACTGGTATACAGTGCCATTGTCTAACTGGGAATTCAAAGAATATATTGGGGTGACGTGCACCCACAATTTTTGCTACTGCTATACAGTTCCATTGTCTGACTGGGAATTCAAAGAATATATGGGGGTTATGTGCACCCACAATTTTTACTACTGGTATACAGTGCCATTGTCTGACTGGGAATTCAAAGAATATATGGGGGTTATGTGCACCCACAATTTTTAATACTGGTATACAGTGCCATTGTCTGACTGGGAATTCAAAGAATATATGGGGGTTACGTGCACCCACAATTTTTAATACTGCTATACAGTGCCATTGTCTGACTGGGAATTCAAAGAATATATGGGGGTTACGTGCACCCACAATTTTTAATACTGGTATACAGTGCCATTGTCTGACTGGGAATTCAAAGAATATATGGGGGTTATGTGCACCCACAATTTTTAATACTGGTATACAGTGCCATTGTCTGACTGGGAATTCAAAGAATATATGGGGGTTATGTGCACCCACAATTTTTACTACTGGTATACAGTGCCATTGTCTAACTGGGAATTCAAAGAATATATTGGGGTGACGTGCACCCACAATTTTTGCTACTGCTATACAGTTCCATTGTCTCACTGGGAATTCAAAGAATATATGGGGGTTATGTGCACCCACAATTTTTACTACTGGTATACAGTGCCATTGTCTAACTGGGAATTCAAAGAATATATTGGGGTGACGTGCACCCACAATTTTTGCTACTGCTATACAGTTCCATTGTCTCACTGGGAATTCAAAGAATATATGGGGGTTATGTGCACCCACAATTTTTAATACTGGTATACAGTGCCATTGTCTGACTGGGAATTCAAAGAATATATGGGGGTTATGTGCACCCACAATTTTTAATACTGGTATATAGTGCCATTGTCTGACTGGGAATTCAAAGAATATATGGGGGTTACGTGCACCCACAATTTTTAATACTGGTATACAGTGCCATTGTCTGACTGGGAATTCAAAGAATATATGGGGGTTATGTGCACCCACAATTTTTAATACTGGTATACAGTGCCATTGTCTGACTGGGAATTCAAAGAATATATGGGGGTTATGTGCACCCACAATTTTTACTACTGGTATACAGTGCCATTGTCTAACTGGGAATTCAAAGAATATATTGGGGTGACGTGCACCCACAATTTTTGCTACTGCTATACAGTTCCATTGTCTCACTGGGAATTCAAAGAATATATGGGGGTTATGTGCACCCACAATTTTTAATACTGGTATACAGTGCCATTGTCTGACTGGGAATTCAAAGAATATATGGGGGTTATGTGCACCCACAATTTTTAATACTGGTATACAGTGCCATTGTCTGACTGGGAATTCAAAGAATATATGGGGGTTATGTGCACCCACAATTTTTACTACTGGTATACAGTGCCATTGTCTAACTGGGAATTCAAAGAATATATTGGGGTGACGTGCACCCACAATTTTTGCTACTGCTATACAGTTCCATTGTCTCACTGGGAATTCAAAGAATATATGGGGGTTATGTGCACCCACAATTTTTAATACTGGTATACAGTGCCATTGTCTGACTGGGAATTCAAAGAATATATGGGGGTTATGTGCACCCACAATTTTTAATACTGGTATACAGTGCCATTGTCTGACTGGGAATTCAAAGAATATATGGGGGTTATGTGCACCCACAATTTTTACTACTGGTATACAGTGCCATTGTCTAACTGGGAATTCAAAGAATATATGGGGGTTATGTGCACCCACAATTTTTAATACTGGTATACAGTGCCATTGTCTGACTGGGAATTCAAAGAATATATGGGGGTTATGTGCACCCACAATTTTTAATACTGGTATACAGTGCCATTGTCTGACTGGGAATTCAAAGAATATATGGGGGTTATGTGCACCCACAATTTTTACTACTGGTATACAGTGCCATTGTCTAACTGGGAATTCAAAGAATATATTGGGGTGACGTGCACCCACAATTTTTGCTACTGCTATACAGTTCCATTGTCTCACTGGGAATTCAAAGAATATATGGGGGTTATGTGCACCCACAATTTTTAATACTGGTATACAGTGCCATTGTCTGACTGGGAATTCAAAGAATATATGGGGGTTATGTGCACCCACAATTTTTAATACTGGTATACAGTGCCATTGTCTGACTGGGAATTCAAAGAATATATGGGGGTTATGTGCACCCACAATTTTTACTACTGGTATACAGTGCCATTGTCTAACTGGGAATTCAAAGAATATATTGGGGTGACGTGCACCCACAATTTTTGCTACTGCTATACAGTTCCATTGTCTCACTGGGAATTCAAAGAATATATGGGGGTTATGTGCACCCACAATTTTTAATACTGGTATACAGTGCCATTGTCTGACTGGGAATTCAAAGAATATATGGGGGTTATGTGCACCCACAATTTTTAATACTGGTATACAGTGCCATTGTCTGACTGGGAATTCAAAGAATATATGGGGGTTATGTGCACCCACAATTTTTACTACTGGTATACAGTGCCATTGTCTAACTGGGAATTCAAAGAATATATTGGGGTGACGTGCACCCACAATTTTTGCTACTGCTATACAGTTCCATTGTCTCACTGGGAATTCAAAGAATATATGGGGGTTATGTGCACCCACAATTTTTAATACTGGTATACAGTGCCATTGTCTGACTGGGAATTCAAAGAATATATGGGGGTTATGTGCACCCACAATTTTTAATACTGGTATACAGTGCCATTGTCTGACTGGGAATTCAAAGAATATATGGGGGTTATGTGCACCCACAATTTTTACTACTGGTATACAGTGCCATTGTCTAACTGGGAATTCAAAGAATATATTGGGGTGACGTGCACCCACAATTTTTGCTACTGCTATACAGTTCCATTGTCTCACTGGGAATTCAAAGAATATATGGGGGTTATGTGCACCCACAATTTTTAATACTGGTATACAGTGCCATTGTCTGACTGGGAATTCAAAGAATATATGGGGGTTATGTGCACCCACAATTTTTAATACTGGTATACAGTGCCATTGTCTGACTGGGAATTCAAAGAATATATGGGGGTTATGTGCACCCACAATTTTTACTACTGGTATACAGTGCCATTGTCTAACTGGGAATTCAAAGAATATATGGGGGTTATGTGCACCCACAATTTTTAATACTGGTATACAGTGCCATTGTCTGACTGGGAATTCAAAGAATATATGGGGGTTATGTGCACCCACAATTTTTAATACTGGTATACAGTGCCATTGTCTGACTGGGAATTCAAAGAATATATGGGGGTTATGTGCACCCACAATTTTTACTACTGGTATACAGTGCCATTGTCTAACTGGGAATTCAAAGAATATATTGGGGTGACGTGCACCCACAATTTTTGCTACTGCTATACAGTTCCATTGTCTCACTGGGAATTCAAAGAATATATGGGGGTTATGTGCACCCACAATTTTTAATACTGCTATACAGTTCCATTGTCTCACTGGGAATTCAAAGAATATATGGGGGTTATGTGCACCCACAATTTTTAATACTGGTATACAGTGCCATTGTCTGACTGGGAATTCAAAGAATATATGGGGGTTATGTGCACCCACAATTTTTAATACTGGTATACAGTGCCATTGTCTGACTGGGAATTCAAAGAATATATGGGGGTTATGTGCACCCACAATTTTTACTACTGGTATACAGTGCCATTGTCTAACTGGGAATTCAAAGAATATATTGGGGTGACGTGCACCCACAATTTTTGCTACTGCTATACAGTTCCATTGTCTCACTGGGAATTCAAAGAATATATGGGGGTTATGTGCACCCACAATTTTTAATACTGGTATACAGTGCCATTGTCTGACTGGGAATTCAAAGAATATATGGGGGTTATGTGCACCCACAATTTTTAATACTGCTATACAGTGCCATTGTCTGACTGGGAATTCAAAGAATATATGGGGGTTATGTGCACCCACAATTTTTAATACTGGTATATAGTGCCATTGTCTGACTGGGAATTCAAAGAATATATGGGGGTTACGTGCACCCACAATTTTTAATACTGGTATACAGTGCCATTGTCTGACTGGGAATTCAAAGAATATATGGGGGTTATGTGCACCCACAATTTTTAATACTGGTATACAGTGCCATTGTCTCACTGGGAATTCCACAAATAATTTGGGGATTCATTCACCCTACATCTCAGGCTCTTGCCATATTCACCCAGGTTGTCAGTGCTGCACCAGCTCGTTCCCAGACAGCTCGGCCCGAAAAACGCGTTACCTATATAGAGGATTTGGACAATGAAGACAACATGTTCTAAATCTAATGTCTGCACCTTCTCCAGAATTAAAATAAAGGCAGCGTTTAACTTTCAAATAGCACTGCACAAAGGAAGAGCTTATCAGCTTGTCTCATGACATGCTACTGAAAAGTTTCATTTGTGTATCTTAATGTAAATATAGTTGTATAAGCTTTTTGGGTTTTAGGCACTGCCAAGTTATTTATTACCACCCACTCCCTTATAATGATGATGACGCCAAAGTCACTGTGGGTGTTCAGAGCTCACAGCTTTGGGTGACATTTGTCTTGCTCTCTGTCGGTACCAGCTGTCTTTTTGGATACCGTAAAGTTATGTTGACTTTATTAACAGCTATAGAAGCTTTAGCCAGGTTGTGACGGTGTGTAACCCTAACAACACTAAGTGGGATACACATTAATAGTCAGTCTATGTACGCTAAACGTATCACTGAAGTAATTTTTTTTCCCTCTCCCCTAATATAAGAAAGGAACAGACATTAGACCTAGACCGGGGTTCGAGGCTTGAAAAAATCCAGTATTATTTGTTCTTCATGATGTGAAATATGTGTTGAAAAGCAACCCAAGATGAAGTCAGCCATGTGTGCCAGTGTGTTACTTGGCATGCCTTTGCTGGCCCCAACTGTAAGGGTCACTCTCCATTTCCTCCATTTTCCACTCCCCTTCACACCATTTGTGGTGAAGCAATGGGATGCACTGAAGTGCACCCTCTAGCCTCGTGTGGGATAGGGACATCAGATGCCACTCCAACCCCCTCGTCTTCCTCCGCCAGCCAACGGTGCGAAGATGAGAGGAGTGTGCTCTGAATGTTTTCTGCCTAGCAGAGGCTAGTTCTCACTTACGAAAATGGCCCCACTTTGACCTGTATATCAGGCACAATGGTGTAGGTTTCAAAGAAACATGGCACCAACAAGTTGGAAAACGTGGGCCATGCGTGGACCGTGTTTGAGTCTGGCAAGCTCCAGATCTGCTACCAGGTTCCAGCCATTATCACAGGCGCAAAAATGCCAGGCCCCAGGTGTAGCAGGGAAAAAAAAATGCCATCTCAGCCAGGATGGCATCCCTGACCTCGGAGGCACTGTGCTGTCTGTCCCCCAAGCTGATCAGTTTCAGCACGGCCTACTGACATCTCCCCATGCCAGTGTTACAGTGTTTTCCGCTAGTAGCTGGGGTGGAGGTTGCAGCTTCGTAGGGTTTCAGTCTACTCCTGCCATGAATTTTGGCCTGGGAGAGGAGATAGGCCACCCCAGTTTGCACCCGGGGAACAGACTCCACCACATTCACCCTGCCTGTCATTAAAGATAAGCACTGCAGCATCCCTGACCACAGGCGCTTGTCCATGTGTCGGTGGTCAAGTGGACCTTGCAGCAAAGCGCAGAGCTCTGGGCCCGACTGATGTTATGGGACACATGCAGGCGCAAGGCAGAGACAGCACACCAAGAGAAGTAGTAACGGCTAGGCCCAGCATAGGGAGGTGCCCCAGCTGCCATCTGCTGACGGAAGGCCTGGGTCTCCAGAAGCATAAACAAACACCAACATCTCCAGGGCCAGCAGTTTATCGATGAGGCTGTTACAGGCTTGGGCATGGGGGTGGGTTGTATTGTACTTCTGCCTGCAATGAAAAGCTTGGGAAATGTGGAGTGGCTGGGAAGAGGCGCATGATGGTGCAGGCCAAAAGGGCGCATGAGGGTGAACTCCCCAATGTGTCAGAGATAGGTGTGTAGGTGTCCTTGCATCATATACTTGCACCATATTTGGCTTTGGAAGTTAATTTTGTGCCAAAAAGTGGTTAAGACAGCGATCCCTCAGCTACTCCCGTTACACTGTCTATTGAAGTTACCATCTGTGGAAGTGGACCACCATTTCTAAGATCCCAAAGGAAGCAGGCAAGAGATGTGCAGTTCAGAAAAAAAGATGAGAAAATAAGTTTAGGCTGTAGAGCACAGAGGGATCGGAGAGGACAGAGCTGGTGTCGGCCAGGTATTCCCACAACATGCGCCTATACTTGTCCCTCCTGGTGACACTAGGCCCCTGAGTGGCAGTAATTTGTCCAGGGGGGCCATTAACGTGTTCCAGACCTAGGAATAAGTCTTCCAACAGGGTAGAGTTTTGCATGCCTTTGCTTCTACCCACTGTTTTTGCTGCTTAGCTTCCCTCCACATCTACTCTGCTTTCACCCCTAAACATCACCCCAGTTTATGCCTTTGCTTCTACCCAGGTTTTTTGTTGATTTAGCTTCCCTCTACATCTACACTGCTTTAGCCCCTAGACATCACCCCTGTCCATGTGGGGTCGGTGGCCTCGTCATCCACCAACTCCTCTTCCAATTGCGCACTGCCCCCTTACTGCAAACCGCACATGACCACAGCTTGCCTTGATGGCAACTGTGTCTCATGATCCCCACTTAGGTCCAGACAAGTCGGTGGCGGGTCCAAAACCCCAAAATTGGAAGGAAATGGCAGATGCTGCAGTATTTCTAACACCTGTTCCTGGTGCTCGGGCCTGGTCTGTGTTGTACCCTGCACCCTGCTTAACGCATCTGCCATATCCGAAGTTGTGCTGAGCGCATGCTAATGTTTCGTGTCCAGTGCAATGGATGGGATGGGATTTCACATAAGTCTGCCACCCATGGCCACTCATGGTTGAGCAACTGAGGGAGTTGACTTTGACGAACCCGAGGGTTTTGGAGTTGGAACTACATCAAAGGTCTGTGCTGCTCACACACTCTGCTCAACACATGATATGTTTAGTGCCAGCAGTGTGGAGACGTCGCACAACAGCCGTTGTTCCAGCAGGTACAGGCGTTGTAGGAGTGCATAGAGGCTAGCAGCGGCAACTATACACTTTAAAAACTATCCGCACAAGCGCCACACTTTCACCAGTAGCTCAGGAACATTGGGGTACCTTTTTCAAAAGATTAGCAGCAATGAGTTAAAAACGTGGCCCAGGCATGGAATATGTTGCAGGCTGCCAAGCTACAGAGCCAATCCCAGGTTACGGCCATTATCACACATGACAACATGCCTGGGCCCAGGTGCAGTGGCAAAAACCACATTGCCGTCTCATCGAGGATGGCATGACTCACTTTGTAGGCAGTGTGCTGTCTGGCCCCCAAGCTGATGAGCTTCAGCACGGCCCGCTGACGTCTCCCCACACCAGTGTTGCAGCGTTTCCAGCTCGTAGCTGGGGTCAATTTAACAGCGGAGGAGGGTGGTGTTTCAGCCCTCCTCCCAGGAATGTTGTGTGGGGAGACAAGTCAGGCCACCACATTTTGCGACCCGGTCCACGCCTCAACTACATTCAACCACTGTGCCCAAATTGAAAGGTAGCGTCCCTGTCCGCATGCACTTGTCCATTCGTAACTGGTCACATGGAACTTTAGGGCTAAGCGCTGAATTTAGGGACCGCCTCATGTTTGGGGGAAAGTGCTGGTGTGGACGGCACAGTGCGGTGGCGCAGTAGACACTCTGCCCAAAAAGGGCAGAGTGTCCCCCAGCCGGGATTCCAACATCTCCTGGGCCAGATTTCTTGAGATGAGGCCGTTGAAGCCTTGGGCATGTGGGTGGGTTGCGCTGTACTTTAGCATGAAATGAAAGGCTTGGGAGATGGGGAGTTGCTGGGAAGAGGCGCATGATGGCGCGGGCAAAAGGAGAAATGGCAGGAAAAGGTGAGGATAAGGGTGAACTCCCCAAAGTGTCAGAGGCAGATGTGGAGGTGTCCTGGCTCCTGGTCTGGACTGCAGCGCCAGCCCTGTCAACAGTGGAAGAGGCAGTGGCCGCCAGGCCAAACGACGATTATCCTGCGCTTGCTCTCACCCACTGAGCCCAGGGCTTGCCTTCCAAATGATGGCACCCGCAAGAGGTGGTGAGATTCCTCTCCGCAGATCTCCAAACCATCTTGGACTTGCAAATTGCACTAAATTTGTCATGTAACTGACATGTATATGATGAGTCTATCCATTGTCTGTTCATTTTGGTGAAAGTCAGCCTGTCAGCTGACAGACAGCTGTGCTTGTCAGTGATGATGTCACCGGCTGCTTGTACCCCCAGTTTTTGCTGCTTAGCTTGCCTCCACATCCACACTGCTTTTGCCCCTACACATCACCCCTATCCATGCCTGTGCCTCTAGCCATAAGTCTGCCACCCATGGAAACTCATGGTGCAGAAAGTGAGGGAGCTGACTCTGAGGAACCCTTGGGTTTTGTAGCTGGTACTCCATCAAAGGTCTCTGCTGCTCACACACCCTGCTGAACATACGGTATCTAGGGTTAGAGCGTGTGGTGACCTCGCACAACAGTAGGTGCTTCAGGCAGATGTAGGCCTTGCTGGAGTGTATTGCGGCTAGCTCCAGGTACTGTAGACTTGGGAAAGTGGGTGTCCAAGTGCCGCACTTTCACCCTTAGCTCAGCTAATTTGGGGTATGTTTTTAAAGATCATTGCACCACTACATTGAACATGTGGGCCAGGCATGGAACGTGTTGGAGGCTGGCAAGCTCCAGAGCCCTCCAACAAGCTAAAAAACCTGGCCCCAGGGGCAGCGGGGATAAACAAATTGCCATCTCATCCAGGATGGCATCCCTGACCTCAGAGGCAGTGTGCTGTCCGTCTCCCAAGCTGATGAGCTTCAGCCCAGCCTGCTGACGTCTCCCCACACCAGTGTTGCAGCGTTTTCAGCTCGTAGCTGGGGTAAATCTAACAGCGGAGGAGGAGGAGGGTGGTGTTTCAGCCCTCCTCCCAGGAATGTTTTGTGGGGAAACAAGTCAGGAAAATTCTTGAAACGGGAGAGTTTTGCATCTTTGCCCTTGCTGCCTATGGACATCCCTTTGCCTCTAGCCACCATTTTCCCTGCTTTGCTTGCCTCCAAATCCACACTGCTTTTGCCCCTAGACATCACCCCAGTCCATGCCTTAGCTTGTACCCCCAGTTTTTCCTGCTTAGCTTGCCTCCACATCCACACTGCTTTTGCCCCTAGACATCACCCCAGTCCATGCCTTAGCTTGTATCCCCAGTTTTTCCTGCTTAGCTTGCCTCCACATCCACACTGCTTTTGCCCCTAGACATCACCCCAGTCCATGCCTTAGCTTGTACCCCCAGTTTTTCCTGCTTAGCTTGCCTCCACATCCACACTGCTTTTGCCCCTAGACATCATCCCTATCCATGCCTCTTCCCCTAGCCATAACTCTGCCACCCCTGGAAACTCATGGTGCAGAAACTTTGGTTGCTGACTTTGAGGAACCCTTGGGTTTTGTAGATGGAACTCCATCAAAGGTCTGTGCAGCTCACACACCCTGCTCAAGATATGGTATTGTAGGGTTTCAGCGTGTGTGAATGACGGACAACAGCCTGTGTTTGGACAGATGTAGGCCTTGCTAGAGTGTTTTTAGGCTAGCAGCGACTCCTGTGCACTTGCAAAAGTGGGCGCACAAGCGCCGCATTTTCAACAGTAGCTTCGGTACATTTGGGTATGTTTTTAAAAAACTTTGCACCACTAGGTTAGACGTGGGCCAAACATGGAACGTGTTGGAGGCTGGCAAGCTCCAGAGCCGCTACCAGGTTCCAGCCATTATCACAGGCGTAAAAATGCCAGGCCCCAGGTGTAGCAGGGAAAAAAAAATGCCATCTCAGCCAGGATGGCATCCCTGACCTCGGAGGCACTGTGCTGTCTGTCCCCCAAGCTGATGAGCTTCAGCACCGCCTGCTGACGTCTCCCCACACCAGTGTTTTAGCGTTTGCCGCTAGTAGCTGTGGTGGAGGTTGCAGCGTCGTAGGGTTTCAGTCTACTCCTGCCATGAATTTTGGCCTGGGAGAGGAGATAGGCCACCCCAGTTTGCACCCGGGGAACAGACTCCACCACATTCACCCTGCCTGTCATTAAAGATAAGCACTGCAGCATCCCTGACCACAGGCGCTTGTCCAAGTGTCGGTGGTCAAGTGGACCTTGCAGCAAAGCGCGGAACTAAGGGCCCACCTGATGTTGAGTGACACGTGCTGGTGCAAGGCGGGGACGCCACACCGGGAGAAGTTGAGACGGCTAGGGACGGCATAGTGAGGTGCCACAGTTGCCATCAGGTCCGGGAAGGCGGGAGTTTCAACAAGCCGGAACGCCAACCTCTCCTGGGCCAGCAGTTTAGCGATGTTGGCGTTCTAGGCTTGCGTGGGTGGGTGGTTAGCGGTGTATTTCTGCCGGCGCTCCAATGTATGAGAGATGGTGGGTTGTTGTAAAGAAGCGCCTGATGGTGCCTTTGATGGTGCAGGAGAAGGAGATAAGACAGAAACAGGGGAGGATGAGGGAGAAGTCAACAAAGTGGCGGAGGCAGATGAAGTGATGTCCTGGCTCGTCCTCTGGAGTGCATCGCCAGCACTGTGAGCAGAGGCAGTGGCATGAACGGCGGGCGACGTTTGTCCTGCCGTTGCTGCCTGCCACTGATTCCATTGCTTGGATTCCAAATGACGGTGCATTGAAGTGGTGGACAGGTTGCTCTTCTCAGGGCCCCTACTCGATTTCGAGAGGCAAATTGTGTAGACGACACTATATCTGTCCTCGGCGCATTCCTTGAAAAAACTCTACACCTTCAAGAAACGTGCCCTCGATGGGGGAGTTTTTCTGGGCTGGGTACAAAAGGGAACATCTTCGGACATTCCGGGTCTGGCCTGGCTTCGGCAAAGCAGCTGACCTCTGCCTCTGGACATGTCTCTGCCTCTAGCTACCCTTTTTGGTGCTGCACCTGCCTCAACATCCACACTACTTTCCCAGCTTGACATCTGCCTTGTCCAGGTGGGGTCGGTGTCCTCGTCGTCCACCACCTCCTCTTCCAACTCCTGTCTCGCCTCCTCCTCCTGCACAATGCGCATGTCAACTGGCTGCCCTGACAGCAACTGCGTCTCATCGTCGTCGATAAGGGTGGGTTGCTGGTCATCCGCCACCAAATCGACCGGAGATGGAATGGAGGAGACTCTAGTGTTTGAGCATCTGGACACAGATACTCGTCTGTTAGGTCCGTGGAATCGCGAAATGGAGGGGCAGGTTGCGGTACAGTCAAAGGAAGGGAGAACAGCTCTGGGGAGCAGGGACAGTTGGGGTTATTGTTCTGAGAAGATTGGGAATTTTGGGTGGAAGGAGGACAAGACTGTTGGGTAAGAGGAGGTAGAGGCTGACTGGCTGGTGGACAATGTGCTTTAAGCGTTATCCGACAGCCATTGCAAGACCTGTTCCTGGTTCTCGGGCCTACTAATCTTTGTACCATTCAGCCTAGTTAATGTGGAACTTTTGTGCAAAGCGCAGAACTTAGGGCCCGCCTGATGTTAAGGGACACACGCTGGTACAAGGCTCAACTCACCCTAAGTGCCAAAAACACTGCTGGTGCAAGGCTCTACTCATGCCAAGGGCCTCAATCTCTGCTGGTAGCTCAGCTTAAGGTCATGTAACTTTGTTTGGAAGGGCTCATGTTAAGGGCTAGAAAAGTGAATTTTGGAAGGTCTTACCACATCACACACACACACACACACACACACACACACACACACACACACACACTCAAAATGACAGTTAAGGGTGAGGGCTTTTGGAATTCCCATTGCCTATTCCATTTGTGGTTGTCATGGGGAACGTGATTTAAAGGGGTGGTTGTTACTGTTTGTTGAGCTTAAATTGGGGTTTGTGTCCATCCATTTGGGGAGTAAAGAAGGTTTCCAGGTATTTTCCCACTTTGATAGAGGTTTTTTTGAATGTGGAAAGTGTGTAGTTGTTAGGCAGTGATGTTGGGGTAATAGAGGGTCTTTGGTGTGTTAGATGCCCCCAGGCATGCTTCCCCTGCTGTCCCAGTGTCATTCCAGAGGTGTTGGCATCATTTCCTGGGGTGTCATAGTGGACTTGGTGACCCTCCAGACACGGATTTGGGTTTCCCCCTTAACGAGTATCTGTTCCCCATAGACTATAATGGGGTTCGAAACCCGTTCGAACACACGAACATTGAGCGGCTGTTCGAATCGAATTTCGAACCTCGAACATTTTAGTGTTCGCTCATCTCTAAATACTACACATTGTGAATTCTATATAAATATTACTATACACTGTGTATTCTATATAAATAATACTATACACTGTCTATTCTATATAAATAATACTATACACTGTGTATTAAATATAAATAATACTATAAACTGTGTATTCAATATAAATAATACTATTCACTGTTTTCTCTATATAAATAATACTATACACTGTCTATTCTATATAAATAATACTATACACTGTCTATTCTATACAAATAATACTATACACTGTCTATTCTATATAAATAATACTATACACTGTGTTCTAAATATAAATAATACTATACACTATGTTCTAAATATAAATAATACTATACACTGTCTATTCTATATAAATAATACTATACACTGTGTATTCTATATAAATAATACTATACACTGTGTTCTAAACATAAATAATTCTATACACTGTGTATTCTATATAAATAATACTATACACTGTGTATTCTATATAATTAATACTATACACTGTGTATTCTATATAAATAATACTATACACTGTGTTCTAAATATAAATAATACTATACACTGTGTATTCTATATTAATAATATTATACACTGTGTTCTCTATATAAATAATACTATAAACTGTGTATTCAATATAAATAATACTATACACTGTGTATTCTATATAAATAATTCTATACACTGTGTTACCTATATAAATAATACTATACACTGTGTATTCAATATAAATAATACTATACACTTTGTTCTCTATATAAATAATACTATGCACTGTGTAATCTATATAAATAATACTATACACTGTGTTCTAAATATAAATGATACTATACACTGTGTTATAAATATAAATAATACTATACACTGTGTTATAAATATAAATAATACTATACACTGTGTATTCTATATAAATAATACTATACACTGTGTATTCAATATAAATAATACTATACACTGTGTATTCTATATAAATAATACTATACACTGTAAATTCTATATAAATAATACTATACACTGTTTATTCTATATAAATAATACTATACACTGTCTATTCTATATAAATAATAGTATACACTGTCTATTCTATATAAATAATACTATACACTGTGTTCTAAATATAAATAATACTATACACTGTGTATTAAATATAAATAATACTATACACTGTGTATTCAATATAAATAATACTATTCACTGTTTTCTCTATATAAGTAATAATATACACTGTCTATTCTATATAAATAATACTATACACTGTGTACTAAATATAAATAATACTATACACTGTGTTCTAAATATAAATAATACTATACACTGTCTATTCTATATAAATAATACTATACACTGTGTATTCTATATAAATAATACTATACACTGTGTAATCTATAAAAATAATACTATACACTGTGTATTCTATATAAATACTACTATACACTGTCTATTCTATATAAATAATACTATACACTGTGTTCTAAATATAAATGATACTATACACTGTGTTCTCAATATAAATGATACTATACACTGTGTTATAAATATAAATAATACTATACACTGTGTTATAAATATAAATAATACTATACACTGTGTATTCTATATAAATAATACTATACACTGTGTTCTAAATATAAATGATACTATACACTGTGTTCTAAATATAAATGATACTATACACTGTGTTCTAAATATAAATAATACTATACACTGTGTTCTAAATATAAATAATACTATACACTGTGTATTCTATATAAATAATACTATACACTGTGTATTCTATATAAATAATACTATACACTGTGTTCTAAATATAAATAATACTATACACTGTGTATTCTATATAAATAATACTATACACTGTGAATTCTATATAAATAATACTATACACTGTTTATTCTATATAAATAATACTATACACTGTCTATTCTATATAAATAATACTATACACTGTCTATTCTATATAAATAATACTATACACTGTGTTCTAAATATAAATAATACTATACACTGTGCATTAAATATAAATAATACTATACACTGTGTATTCAATATAAATAATACTATTCACTGTTTTCTCTATATAAATAATACTATACACTGTGTATTCAATATAAATAATATTATACACTGTCTATTCTATATAAATAATACTATACACTGTGTTCTAAATATAAATAATACTATACACTGTATTCTAAATATAAATAATACTATACACTGTCTATTCTATATAAATAATACTATACACTGTGTATTCTATATAAATAATACTATACACTGTGTAATCTATAAAAATAATACTATACACTGTGTATTCTATATAATTACTACTATACACTGAGTATTCTATATAAATAATACTATACACTGTGTTCTAAATATAAATAATTCTATACACTGTGTATTCTATATAAATAATACTATACACTGTGTATTCTATATAAATAATACTATACACTGTGTTCTAAATATAAATAATACTATACACTGTGTATTCTATATTAATAATATTATACACTGTGTTCTCTATATAAATAATACTATAAACTGTGTATTCAATATAAATAAAACTATACACTGTGTATTCTATATAAATAATTCTATACACTGTGTTACCTATATAAATAATACTATACACTGTGTATTCAATATAAATAATACTATACACTTTGTTCTCTATATAAATAATACTATACACTGTGTAATCTATATAAATAATACTATACACTGTGTTCTAAATATAAATGATACTATACACTGTGTTCTAAATATAAATAATACTATACACTGTGTTCTAAATATAAATAATACTATACACTGTGTATTCTATATAAATAATACTATACACTGTGTTCTAAATATAAATAATACTATACACTGTGTGTTCTATATAAATAATACTATACACTGTGTATTCTATATAAATAATACTATACACTGTCTATTTTATATAAATAATACTATACACTGTGTATAAAATATAAATATTACTATACACTGTGTATTCAATATAAATAATACTATACACTGTGTATTCTATATAAATAATACTATACACTGTGAATTCTATATAAATAATACTATACACTGTTTATTCTATATAAATAATACTATACACTGTCTATTCTAGATAAATAATACTATACACTGTGTTCTAAATATAAATAATACTATACACTATGTATTAAATATAAATAATACTATACACTGTGTATTCAATATAAATAATACTATTCACTGTTTTCTCTATATAAATAATAATATACACTGTCTATTCTATATAAATAATACTATACACTGTCTATTCTATGTAAATAATACTATACACTGTGTTCTAAATATAAATAATACTATACACTGTGTTCTAAATATAAATAATACTATACACTGTCTATTCTATATAAATAATACTATACACTGTCTATTCTATGTATATAATACTATACACTGTGTTCTAAATATAAATGATACTATACACTGTGTTCTAAATATAAATCATTCTATACACTGTGTTATCTATATAAATAATACTATACACTGTGTATTCAATATAAATAATACTATACACTGTGTATTCAATATAAATAATACTATACACTGTGTTCTCTATATAAATAATACTATACACTGTCTATTCTATATAAATAATACTATACACTGTGTATTCTATATAAATAATACTATACACTGTGTTCTAAGTATAAATAATACTATACACTGTGTTCTAAATATAAATAATACTATACACTGTGTATTCTATATAAATAATACTAGGCACTGTCTATTCTATATAAATAATACTATACACTGTGTATTCAATATAAATAATACTATACACTGTGTATTCTATATAAATAATACTATACACTGTGAATTCTATATAAATAATACTATACACTGTCTATTCTATATAAATAATACTATACACTGTGTATTCTATATAAATAATACTATACACTGTGTTCTAAATATAAATAATACTATACACTGTGTTCTAAATATAAATAATACTATACACTGTCTATTCTATATAAATAATACTATACACTGTGTATTCTATATAAATAATACTATACACTGTGTAATCTATAAAAATAATACTATACACTGTGTATTCTATATAAATACTACTATACACTGTGTATTCTATATAAATAATACTATACACTGTGTATGCTATATAAATAATACTATACACTGTGTTCTAAATATAAATAATACTATACACTGTGTATTCTATATAAATAATACTATACACTGTGTATTCTATATAAATAATACTATACACTGTGTATTCTATATAAATAATACTATACACTGTGTATCCTATATAAATAATACTATACACTGTGAATTCTATATAAATAATACTATACACTGTCTATTCTGTATAAATAATACTATACACTGTCTATTCTATATAAATAATACTATACACTGTGTTCTAAATATAAATAATACTATACACTGTGTATTCTATATAAATAATACTATACACTGTTTTCTCTATATAAATAATACTATACACTGTGTATTCTATATAAATAATACTATACACTGTCTATTCTATATAAATAATACTATACACTGTGTTCTAAATATAAATAATACTATACACTGTGTATTCTATATAAATAATACTATACACTGTGTTCAAAATATAAATAATACTAAACACTGTGTTCTAAATATAAATAATACTATACACTGTCTATTCTATATAAATAATACTATACACTGAGTATTCTATATAAATAATACTATACACTGTGTAATCTATAAAAATAATACTATACACTGTGTATTCTATATAAATAATACTATACACTGTGTTCTAAATATAAATAATTCTATACACTGTGTATTCTATATAAATAATACTATACACTGTGTATTCTATATAAATAACACTATACACTGTGTTCTAAATATAAATAATACTATAAACTGTGCATTCAATGTAAATAATACTATACACTGTGTATTCTATATAAATAATTCTATACACTGTGTTATCTATATAAATAATACTATACACTGTGTTCTAAATATAAATGATACTATACACTGTGTTCTAAATATAAATAATACTATACACTTTGTTCTAAATATAAATAATACTATACACTGTGTATTCTATATATAAAATACTATACACTGTCTATTCTATATAAATAATCCTATACACTGTGTATTCTATATAAATAATACTATACACTGTGAATTCTATATAAATAATACTATACACTGTTTATTCTATATAAATAATACTATACACTGTCTATTCTATATAAATAATACTATACACTGTGTTCTAAATATAAATAATACTATACACTGTGTATTAAATATAAATAATACTATACACTGTGTATTAAATATAAATAATACTATTCACTGTTTTCTCTATATAAATAATAATATACACTGTGTATTCTATATAAATAATACTGTACACTGTCTATTCTATGTAAATAATACTATACACTGTGTTCTAAATATAAATAATACTATACACTGTGTTCTAAATATAAATAATACTATACACTGTCTATTCTATATAAATAATACTATACACTGTGTATTCTATATAAATAATACTATACACTGAGTAATCTATAAAAAATAATACTATACACTGTGTATTCTATATAAATACTACTATACACTGTGTATTCTATATAAATAATACTAGACACTGTCTATTCTATATAAATAATACTATACACTGTGTATTCAATATAAATAATAATATACACTGTGTATTCTATATAAATAATACTATACACTGTGTATTCTATATAAATAATACTATACACTGTGTTCTAAATATAAATGATACTATACACTGTGTTCTAAATATAAATAATACTATACACTGTGTTCTAAATATAATTAATACTATACACTGTGTATTCTATATAAATAATACTATACACTGTGTATTCTATATAAATAATACTAGACACTGTCTATTCTATATAAATAATACTATACACTGTGTATTCAATATAAATAATAATATACACTGTGTATTCTATATAAATAATACTATACACTGTGTATTCTATATAAATAATACTATACACTGTATATTCTATATAAATAATACTATACACTGTGTTCTCTATATAAATAATACTATACACTGTGTTTTCTATATAAATAATACTAAACATTGTGTATTCAATAAAAATAATACTATGCACTGTGTTCTCTATATAATACTATGCACTGTATATTCATTATAAACAATACTATACACTGTGTATTCTATATAAATAATACTATACACTGTGTACTCTATATAAATAATACTATACACTGTGTATTCTATATAAATAATACTATACACTGTGTATTTTATATAAATAATACTATACACTGTGTTCTCTATATAAATAATACTATAAACTGTGTATTCAATATAAATAATACTATACACTGTGTATTCTATATAAATAATTCTATACACTGTGTTATCTATATAAATAAAACTATACACTGTGTATTCAATATAAATAATACTATACACTTTGTTCTCTATATAAATAATACCAGACACTGTGTAATCTATATAAATAATACTATACACTGTGTTCTAAATATAAATAATACTATACACTTTGTTCTAAATATAAATAATATTATACACTGTGTATTCTATATAAATAATACTATACACTGTGTATTCTATATAAATAATACTATACACTGTGTATTCTTTATAAATAATTCAATACACTGTGTTCTCTATATAAATAATACTATATACTGTGAATTCTATATAAATAATACTATACACTGTGTTTTCTATATAACTAGTACTATACACTGTGTATTCAATAAAAATAATACTATACACTGTGTTCTCTATTTAAATAATACTATACACTGTGAATTCTACATAAATAATTGTATATACACTGTCTATTTTATATAAATAATACTATACACTGTGTATTCTATATAAATAATACTATACACTGTGTTCTAAATATAAATAATACTATACACTGTGTATTCTATATAAATAATACTATACACTGTGTATTCTATATAAATAATACTATACACTGTGTATTCTATATATATAATACTATACACTGTGTATTCTATATAAATAATACTATACACTGTCCTATTCTATATAAATAATACTATACACTGTGTTCTAAATACAAATAATACTATACACTGTGTATTCTATATAAATAATACTATACACTGTCTATTCTATATAAATAATACTATACACTGTGTTCTAAATATAAATAATACTATACACTGTCTATTCTATATAAATAATACTATACACTGTCTATTCTATATAAATAATATTATAAACTGTGTATTCTATATAAATAATACTATACACTGTGTAATCTATAAAAATAATACTATACACTGTGTATTCTATATAAATACTACTATACACTGTGCATTCTATATAAATAATACTATACACTGTGTATTCTATATAAATAATACTATACACTGTGTTCTAAATATAAATAATACTATGCACTGTGTATTCTATATAAATAATACTATACACTGTGTATTCTATATAAATAATACTATACACTGTGTTCTAAATATATATAATACTATGCACTGTGTATTCTATATAAATAATACTATACACTGTGTATTCTATATAAATAATTCTATACACTGTGTTCTCTATATAAATAATACTACACATTGTGAATTCTATATAAATATTACTATACACTGTGTATTCTGTATAAATAATACTATACACTGTGTATTCTATATAAATAATACTATACACTGTGAATTCTATATAAATAATACTATACACTGTTTATTCTATATAAATAATACTATACACTGTCTATTCTATATAAATAATACTATACACTGTCTATTCTATATAAATAATACTATACACTGTGTTCTAAATATAAATAATACTATACACTGTGTATTCTACATAAATAATTGTATATACACTGTGTATTCTATATAAATAATACTATACACTGTGTATTCTTTATAAATAATTCAATACACTGTGTTCTCTATATAAATAATATTATATACTGTGAATTCTATATAAATAATACTATACACTGTGTTTTCTATATAAATAATACTATACACTGTGTATTCAATAAAAATAATACTATACACTGTGTTCTCTATTTAAATAATACTATACACTGTGAATTCTACATAAATAATTGTATATACACTGTCTATTTTATATAAATAATACTATACACTGTGTATTCTATATAAATAATACTATACACTGTGTATTCTATATAAATAATACTATACACTGTGTATTCTATATATATAATACTATACACTGTCTATTCTATATAAATAATACTATACACTGTGAATTCTATATAAATAATACTATACACTGTGTTTTCTATATAAATAATACTATACACTGTCCTATTCTATATCAATAATACTATACACTGTGTTCTAAATACAAATAATACTATACACTGTGTATTCTATATAAATAATACTATACACTGTCTATTCTATATAAATAATACTATACACTGTGTTCTAAATATAAATAATACTATACACTGTCTATTCTATATAAATAATACTATACACTGTGTATTCTATATAAATAATACTATACACTGTGTTCTAAATATAAATAATACTATACACTGTGTATTCTATATAAATAATACTATACACTGTGTATTCTATATAAATAATACTATACACTGTGTATTCTATATATATAATACTATACACCGTCTATTCTATATAAATAATACTATACACTGTGAATTCTATATAAATAATACTATACACTGTGTATTCTATATAAATAATACTATACACTGTCCTATTCTATATAAATAATACTATACACTGTGTTCTCTATATAAATAATACTACACATTGTGAATTCTATATAAATATTACTATACACTGTGTATTCTATATAAATAATACTATACACTGTCTATTCTATATAAATAATACTATACACTGTGTATTAAATATAAATAATACTATAAACTGTGTATTCAATATAAATAATACTATTCACTGTTTTCTCTATATAAATAATACTATACACTGTCTATTCTATATAAATAATACTATACACTGTCTATTCTATACAAATAATACTATACACTGTCTATTCTATATAAATAATACTATACACTGTGTTCTAAATATAAATAATACTATACACTATGTTCTAAATATAAATAATACTATACACTGTCTATTCTATATAAATAATACTATACACTGTGTATTCTATATAAATACCACTATACACTTTGTATTCTATATAAATAATACTATACACTGTGTTCTAAACATAAATTATTCTATACACTGTGTATTCTATATAAATAATACTATACACTGTGTATTCTATATAATTAATACTATACACTGTGTATTCTATATAAATAATACTATACACTGTGTTCTAAATATAAATAATACTATACACTGTGTATTCTATATTAATAATATTATACACTGTGTTCTCTATATAAATAATACTATAAACTGTGTATTCAATATAAATAATACTATACACTGTGTATTCTATATAAATAATTCTATACACTGTGTTACCTATATAAATAATACTATACACTGTGTATTCAATATAAATAATACTATACACTTTGTTCTCTATATAAATAATACTATGCACTGTGTAATCTATATAAATAATACTATACACTGTGTTCTAAATATAAATGATACTATACACTGTGTTATAAATATAAATAATACTATACACTGTGTTATAAATATAAATAATACTATACACTGTGTATTCTATATAAATAATACTATACACTGTGTATTCAATATAAATAATACTATACACTGTGTATTCTATATAAATAATACTATACACTGTGAATTCTATATAAATAATACTATACACTGTTTATTCTATATAAATAATACTATACACTGTCTATTCTATATAAATAATACTATACACTGTGTATTCTATATAAATAATACTATACACTGTGTTCTAAATATAAATAATACTATACACTGTGTATTAAATATAAATAATACTATACACTGTGTATTCAATATAAATAATACTATTCACTGTTTTCTCTATATAAGTAATAATATACACTGTCTATTCTATATAAATAATACTATACACTGTGTACTAAATATAAATAATACTATACACTGTGTTCTAAATATAAATAATACTATACACTGTCTATTCTATATAAATAATACTATACACTGTGTATTCTATATAAATAATACTATACACTGTGTAATCTATAAAAATAATACTATACACTGTGTATTCTATATAAATACTACTATACACTGTGTATTCTATATAAATAATACTATACACTGTGTTCTAAATATAAATGATACTACACACTGTGTTCTCAATATAAATGATATTATACACTGTGTTATAAATATAAATAATACTATACACTGTGTTATAAATATAAATAATACTATACACTGTGTATTCTATATAAATAATACTATACACTGTGTTCTAAATATAAATGATACTATACACTGTGTTCTAAATATAAATGATACTATACACTGTGTTCTAAATATAAATAATACTATACACTGTGTTCTAAATATAAATAATACTATACACTGTGTATTCTATATAAATAATACTATACACTGTGTATTCTATATAAATAATACTATACACTGTGTTCTAAATATAAATAATACTATACACTGTGTATTCTATATAAATAATACTATACACTGTCTATTCTGTATAAATAATACTATACACTGTGTATTCAATATAAATAATACTATACACTGTGTTCTAAATATAAATAATACTATACACTGTGTTCTAAATATAAATAATACTATACACTGTCTATTCTATATAAATAATACTATACACTGTGTATTCTATATAAATAATTCTATACACTGTGTAATCTATAAAAATAATACTATACACTGTGTATTCTATATAAATACTACTATACACTGTGTATTCTATATAAATAATACTATACACTGTTTTCTCTATATAAATAATACTATACACTGTGTATTCTATATAAACAATACTATACACTGTCTATTCTATATAAATAATACTATACACTGTGTATTATACATAAATAATTGTATATACACTGTGTATTCTATATAAATAATACTATACACTGTGTATTCTTTATAAATAATTCAATACACTGTGTTCTCTATATAAATAATACTATATACTGTGAATTCTATATAAATAATACTATACACTGTGTTTTTTATATAAATAATACTATACACTGTGTATTCAATAAAAATAATACTATACACTGTGTTCTCTATTTAAATAATACTATACACTGTGAATTCTACATAAATAATTGTATATACACTGTCTATTTTATATAAATAATACTATACACTGTGTATTCTATATAAATAATACTATACACTGTGTTCTAAATATAAATAATACTATACACTGTGTATTCTATATAAATAATACTATACACTGTGTATTCTATATATATAATATTATACACTGTCTATTCTATATAAATAATACTATACACTGTGAATTCTATATAAATAATACTATACACTGTGTATTCTATATAAATAATACTATACACTGTCCTATTCTATATAAATAATACTATACACTGTGTTCTAAATACAAATAATACTATACACTGTGTATTCTATATAAATAATACTATACACTGTCTATTCTATATAAATAATACTATACACTGTGTTCTAAATATAAATAATACTATACACTGTCTATTCTATATAAATAATACTATACACTGTCTATTCTATATAAATAATATTATAAACTGTGTATTCTATATAAATAATACTATACACTGTGTAATCTATAAAAATAATACTATACACTGTGTATTCTATATAAATACTACTATACACTGTGCATTCTATATAAATAATACTATACACTGTGTATTCTATATAAATAATACTATACACTGTGTTCTAAATATAAATAATACTATGCACTGTGTATTCTATATAAATAATACTATACACTGTGTATTCTATATAAATAATACTATACACTGTGTTCTAAATATAATTAATACTATACACTGTGTATTCTATATTAATAATACTCTACACTGTGTATTCTATATAAATAATTCTATACACTGTGTTCTCTATATAAATAATACTACACACTGTGAATTCTATATAAATATTACTATACACTGTGTATTCTATATAAATAATTCTATACACTGTGTTCTCTATAAAAATAATACTACACATTGTGAATTCTATATAAATATTACTATACACTGTGTATTCTATATAAATAATACTATACACTGTGTTCTAAATATAAATAATACTATACACTGTGTTCTAAATATAAATAATACTATGCACTGTGTATTCTATATAAATAATACTATACACTGTGTATTCTATATAAATAATACTATACACTGTGTATTCTATATTAATAATACTCTACATTGTGTATTCTATATAAATAATTCTATACACTGTGTTCTCTATATAAATAATACTACACACTGTGAATTCTATATAAATATTACTATACACTGTGTATTCTATATAAATAATTCTATACACCGTGTTATAAATATAAATAATACTATACACTGTGTTATAAATATAAATAATACTATACACTGTGTATTCTATATAAATAATACTATACACTGTGTATTCAATATAAATAATACTATACACTGTGTATTCTATATAATTAATACTATACACTGTGTATTCTATATAAATAATACTATACACTGTGTTCTAAATATAAATAATACTATACACTGTGTATTCTATATAAATAATACTATACACTGTCTATTCTATATAAATAATACTATACACTGTGTTATAAATATAAATAATACTATACACTGTGTATTCTATATAAATAATACTATACACTGTGTATTCAATATAAATAATACTATACACTGTGTATTCTATATAATTAATACTATACACTGTGTATTCTATATAAATAATACTATACACTGTGTTCTAAATATAAATAATACTATACACTGTGTATTCTATATAAATAATACTATACACTGTCTATTCTATATAAATAATACTATAAACTGTGTATTCAATATAAATAATACTATACACTGTGTATTCTATATAAATAATTCTATACACTGTGTTACCTATATAAATAATACTATACACTGTGTATTCAATATAAATAATACTATACACTTTGTTCTCTATATAAATAATACTATGCACTGTGTAATCTATATAAATAATACTATACACTGTGTTCTAAATATAAATGATACTATACACTGTGTTATAAATATAAATAATACTATACACTGTGTTATAAATATAAATAATACTATACACTGTGTATTCTATATAAATAATACTATACACTGTGTATTCAATATAAATAATACTATATACTGTGTATTCTAAATAAATAATACTATACACTGTGAATTCTATATAAATAATACTATACACTGTTTATTCGATATAAATAATACTATACACTGTCTATTCTATATAAATAATACTATACACTGTCTATTCTATATAAATAATACTATACACTGTGTTCTAAATATAAATAATACTATACACTGTGTATTAAATATAAATAATACTATACACTGTGTTCTCTATATAAATAATACTATAAACTGTGTATTCAATATAAATAAAACTATACACTGTGTATTCTATATAAATAATTCTATACACTGTGTTACCTATATAAATAATACTATACACTGTGTATTCAATATAAATAATACTATACACTTTGTTCTCTATATAAATAATACTATACACTGTGTAATCTATATAAATAATACTATACACTGTGTTCTAAATATAAATGATACTATACACTGTGTTCTAAATATAAATAATACTATACACTGTGTTCTAAATATAAATAATACTATACACTGTGTATTCTATATAAATAATACTATACACTGTGT
This sequence comes from Leptodactylus fuscus, assembly GCF_031893055.1. Classification (NCBI taxonomy): domain Eukaryota; kingdom Metazoa; phylum Chordata; class Amphibia; order Anura; family Leptodactylidae; genus Leptodactylus; species Leptodactylus fuscus. Next base: position 225,254,949 of record NC_134268.1, on the reverse strand, counting down.
TCTAAATATAAATAATACTATACACTGTGTGTTCTATATAAATAATACTATACACTGTGTATTCTATATAAATAATACTATACACTGTCTATTTTATATAAATAATACTATACACTGTGTATAAAATATAAATATTACTATACACTGTGTATTCAATATAAATAATACTATACACTGTGTATTCTATATAAATAATACTATACACTGTGAATTCTATATAAATAATACTATACACTGTTTATTCTATATAAATAATACTATACACTGTCTATTCTAGATAAATAATACTATACACTGTGTTCTAAATATAAATAATACTATACACTATGTATTAAATATAAATAATACTATACACTGTGTATTCAATATAAATAATACTATTCACTGTTTTCTCTATATAAATAATAATATACACTGTCTATTCTATATAAATAATACTATACACTGTCTATTCTATGTAAATAATACTATACACTGTGTTCTAAATATAAATAATACTATACACTGTGTTCTAAATATAAATAATACTATACACTGTCTATTCTATATAAATAATACTATACACTGTCTATTCTATGTATATAATACTATACACTGTGTTCTAAATATAAATGATACTATACACTGTGTTCTAAATATAAATGATACTATACACTGTGTATTCAATATAAATAATACTATACACTGTGTTATAAATATAAATAATACTATACACTGTGTATTCTATATAAATAATACTATACACTGTGTATTCTATATAAATAATACTATACACTGTGTTCTAAGTATAAATAATACTATACACTGTGTTCTAAATATAAATAATACTATACACTGTGTATTCTATATAAATAATACTAGGCACTGTCTATTCTATATAAATAATACTATACACTGTGTATTCAATATAAATAATACTATACACTGTGTATTCTATATAAATAATACTATACACTGTGAATTCTATATAAATAATACTATACACTGTCTATTCTATATAAATAATACTATACACTGTGTATTCTATATAAATAATACTATACACTGTGTTCTAAATATAAATAATACTATACACTGTGTTCTAAATATAAATAATACTATACACTGTCTATTCTATATAAATAATACTATACACTGTGTATTCTATATAAATAATACTATACACTGTGTAATCTATAAAAATAATACTATACACTGTGTATTCTATATAAATACTACTATACACTGTGTATTCTATATAAATAATACTATACACTGTGTATGCTATATAAATAATACTATACACTGTGTTCTAAATATAAATAATACTATACACTGTGTATTCTATATAAATAATACTATACACTGTGTATTCTATATAAATAATACTATACACTGTGTATTCTATATAAATAATACTATACACTGTGTATCCTATATAAATAATACTATACACTGTGTATAAAATATAAATATTACTATACACTGTGTATTCAATATAAATAATACTATACACTGTGTATTCTATATAAATAATACTATACACTGTGAATTCTATATAAATAATACTATACACTGTTTATTCTATATAAATAATACTATACACTGTCTATTCTAGATAAATAATACTATACACTGTGTTCTAAATATAAATAATACTATACACTATGTATTAAATATAAATAATACTATACACTGTGTATTCAATATAAATAATACTATTCACTGTTTTCTCTATATAAATAATAATATACACTGTCTATTCTATATAAATAATACTATACACTGTCTATTCTATGTAAATAATACTATACACTGTGTTCTAAATATAAATAATACTATACACTGTGTTCTAAATATAAATAATACTATACACTGTCTATTCTATATAAATAATACTATACACTGTCTATTCTATGTATATAATACTATACACTGTGTTCTAAATATAAATGATACTATACACTGTGTTCTAAATATAAATGATACTATACACTGTGTATTCAATATAAATAATACTATACACTGTGTTATAAATATAAATAATACTATACACTGTGTATTCTATATAAATAATACTATACACTGTGTATTCTATATAAATAATACTATACACTGTGTTCTAAGTATAAATAATACTATACACTGTGTTCTAAATATAAATAATACTATACACTGTGTATTCTATATAAATAATACTAGGCACTGTCTATTCTATATAAATAATACTATACACTGTGTATTCAATATAAATAATACTATACACTGTGTATTCTATATAAATAATACTATACACTGTGAATTCTATATAAATAATACTATACACTGTCTATTCTATATAAATAATACTATACACTGTGTATTCTATATAAATAATACTATACACTGTGTTCTAAATATAAATAATACTATACACTGTGTTCTAAATATAAATAATACTATACACTGTCTATTCTATATAAATAATACTATACACTGTGTATTCTATATAAATAATACTATACACTGTGTAATCTATAAAAATAATACTATACACTGTGTATTCTATATAAATACTACTATACACTGTGTATTCTATATAAATAATACTATACACTGTGTATGCTATATAAATAATACTATACACTGTGTTCTAAATATAAATAATACTATACACTGTGTATTCTATATAAATAATACTATACACTGTGTATTCTATATAAATAATACTATACACTGTGTATTCTATATAAATAATACTATACACTGTGTATCCTATATAAATAATACTATACACTGTCTATTCTGTATAAATAATACTATACACTGTCTATTCTATATAAATAATACTATACACTGTGTTCTAAATATAAATAATACTATACACTGTGTATTCTATATAAATAATACTATACACTGTTTTCTCTATATAAATAATACTATACACTGTGTATTCTATATAAATAATACTATACACTGTCTATTCTATATAAATAATACTATACACTGTGTTCTAAATATAAATAATACTATACACTGTGTATTCTATATAAATAATACTATACACTGTGTTCAAAATATAAATAATACTAAACACTGTGTTCTAAATATAAATAATACTATACACTGTCTATTCTATATAAATAATACTATACACTGTGTATTCTATATAAATAATACTATACACTGTGTAATCTATAAAAATAATACTATACACTGTGTATTCTATATAAATACTACTATACACTGTGTATTCTATATAAATAATACTATACACTGTGTATGCTATATAAATAATACTATACACTGTGTTCTAAATATAAATAATACTATACACTGTGTATTCTATATAAATAATACTATACACTGTGTATTCTATATAAATAATACTATACACTGTGTATTCTATATAAATAATACTATACACTGTGTATCCTATATAAATAATACTATACACTGTCTATTCTGTATAAATAATACTATACACTGTCTATTCTATATAAATAATACTATACACTGTGTTCTAAATATAAATAATACTATACACTGTGTATTCTATATAAATAATACTATACACTGTTTTCTCTATATAAATAATACTATACACTGTGTATTCTATATAAATAATACTATACACTGTCTATTCTATATAAATAATACTATACACTGTGTTCTAAATATAAATAATACTATACACTGTGTATTCTATATAAATAATACTATACACTGTGTTCAAAATATAAATAATACTAAACACTGTGTTCTAAATATAAATAATACTATACACTGTCTATTCTATATAAATAATACTATACACTGAGTATTCTATATAAATAATACTATACACTGTGTAATCTATAAAAATAATACTATACACTGTGTATTCTATATAAATAATACTATACACTGTGTTCTAAATATAAATAATTCTATACACTGTGTATTCTATATAAATAATACTATACACTGTGTATTCTATATAAATAACACTATACACTGTGTTCTAAATATAAATAATACTATAAACTGTGCATTCAATGTAAATAATACTATACACTGTGTATTCTATATAAATAATTCTATACACTGTGTTATCTATATAAATAATACTATACACTGTGTTCTAAATATAAATGATACTATACACTGTGTTCTAAATATAAATAATACTATACACTTTGTTCTAAATATAAATAATACTATACACTGTGTATTCTATATATAAAATACTATACACTGTCTATTCTATATAAATAATCCTATACACTGTGTATTCTATATAAATAATACTATACACTGTGAATTCTATATAAATAATACTATACACTGTTTATTCTATATAAATAATACTATACACTGTCTATTCTATATAAATAATACTATACACTGTGTTCTAAATATAAATAATACTATACACTGTGTATTAAATATAAATAATACTATACACTGTGTATTAAATATAAATAATACTATTCACTGTTTTCTCTATATAAATAATAATATACACTGTGTATTCTATATAAATAATACTGTACACTGTCTATTCTATGTAAATAATACTATACACTGTGTTCTAAATATAAATAATACTATACACTGTGTTCTAAATATAAATAATACTATACACTGTCTATTCTATATAAATAATACTATACACTGTGTATTCTATATAAATAATACTATACACTGAGTAATCTATAAAAAATAATACTATACACTGTGTATTCTATATAAATACTACTATACACTGTGTATTCTATATAAATAATACTAGACACTGTCTATTCTATATAAATAATACTATACACTGTGTATTCAATATAAATAATAATATACACTGTGTATTCTATATAAATAATACTATACACTGTGTATTCTATATAAATAATACTATACACTGTGTTCTAAATATAAATGATACTATACACTGTGTTCTAAATATAAATAATACTATACACTGTGTTCTAAATATAATTAATACTATACACTGTGTATTCTATATAAATAATACTATACACTGTGTATTCTATATAAATAATACTAGACACTGTCTATTCTATATAAATAATACTATACACTGTGTATTCAATATAAATAATAATATACACTGTGTATTCTATATAAATAATACTATACACTGTGTATTCTATATAAATAATACTATACACTGTATATTCTATATAAATAATACTATACACTGTGTTCTCTATATAAATAATACTATACACTGTGTTTTCTATATAAATAATACTAAACATTGTGTATTCAATAAAAATAATACTATGCACTGTGTTCTCTATATAATACTATGCACTGTATATTCATTATAAACAATACTATACACTGTGTATTCTATATAAATAATACTATACACTGTGTACTCTATATAAATAATACTATACACTGTGTATTCTATATAAATAATACTATACACTGTGTATTTTATATAAATAATACTATACACTGTGTTCTCTATATAAATAATACTATAAACTGTGTATTCAATATAAATAATACTATACACTGTGTATTCTATATAAATAATTCTATACACTGTGTTATCTATATAAATAAAACTATACACTGTGTATTCAATATAAATAATACTATACACTTTGTTCTCTATATAAATAATACCAGACACTGTGTAATCTATATAAATAATACTATACACTGTGTTCTAAATATAAATAATACTATACACTTTGTTCTAAATATAAATAATATTATACACTGTGTATTCTATATAAATAATACTATACACTGTGTATTCTATATAAATAATACTATACACTGTGTATTCTTTATAAATAATTCAATACACTGTGTTCTCTATATAAATAATACTATATACTGTGAATTCTATATAAATAATACTATACACTGTGTTTTCTATATAACTAGTACTATACACTGTGTATTCAATAAAAATAATACTATACACTGTGTTCTCTATTTAAATAATACTATACACTGTGAATTCTACATAAATAATTGTATATACACTGTCTATTTTATATAAATAATACTATACACTGTGTATTCTATATAAATAATACTATACACTGTGTTCTAAATATAAATAATACTATACACTGTGTATTCTATATAAATAATACTATACACTGTGTATTCTATATAAATAATACTATACACTGTGTATTCTATATATATAATACTATACACTGTCTATTCTATATAAATAATACTATACACTGTGAATTCTATATAAATAATACTATACACTGTGTATTCTATATAAATAATACTATACACTGTCCTATTCTATATAAATAATACTATACACTGTGTTCTAAATACAAATAATACTATACACTGTGTATTCTATATAAATAATACTATACACTGTCTATTCTATATAAATAATACTATACACTGTGTTCTAAATATAAATAATACTATACACTGTCTATTCTATATAAATAATACTATACACTGTCTATTCTATATAAATAATATTATAAACTGTGTATTCTATATAAATAATACTATACACTGTGTAATCTATAAAAATAATACTATACACTGTGTATTCTATATAAATACTACTATACACTGTGCATTCTATATAAATAATACTATACACTGTGTATTCTATATAAATAATACTATACACTGTGTTCTAAATATAAATAATACTATGCACTGTGTATTCTATATAAATAATACTATACACTGTGTATTCTATATAAATAATACTATACACTGTGTTCTAAATATATATAATACTATGCACTGTGTATTCTATATAAATAATACTATACACTGTGTATTCTATATAAATAATTCTATACACTGTGTTCTCTATATAAATAATACTACACATTGTGAATTCTATATAAATATTACTATACACTGTGTATTCTGTATAAATAATACTATACACTGTGTATTCTATATAAATAATACTATACACTGTGAATTCTATATAAATAATACTATACACTGTTTATTCTATATAAATAATACTATACACTGTCTATTCTATATAAATAATACTATACACTGTCTATTCTATATAAATAATACTATACACTGTGTTCTAAATATAAATAATACTATACACTGTGTATTCTACATAAATAATTGTATATACACTGTGTATTCTATATAAATAATACTATACACTGTGTATTCTTTATAAATAATTCAATACACTGTGTTCTCTATATAAATAATATTATATACTGTGAATTCTATATAAATAATACTATACACTGTGTTTTCTATATAAATAATACTATACACTGTGTATTCAATAAAAATAATACTATACACTGTGTTCTCTATTTAAATAATACTATACACTGTGAATTCTACATAAATAATTGTATATACACTGTCTATTTTATATAAATAATACTATACACTGTGTATTCTATATAAATAATACTATACACTGTGTATTCTATATAAATAATACTATACACTGTGTATTCTATATATATAATACTATACACTGTCTATTCTATATAAATAATACTATACACTGTGAATTCTATATAAATAATACTATACACTGTGTTTTCTATATAAATAATACTATACACTGTCCTATTCTATATCAATAATACTATACACTGTGTTCTAAATACAAATAATACTATACACTGTGTATTCTATATAAATAATACTATACACTGTCTATTCTATATAAATAATACTATACACTGTGTTCTAAATATAAATAATACTATACACTGTCTATTCTATATAAATAATACTATACACTGTGTATTCTATATAAATAATACTATACACTGTGTTCTAAATATAAATAATACTATACACTGTGTATTCTATATAAATAATACTATACACTGTGTATTCTATATAAATAATACTATACACTGTGTATTCTATATATATAATACTATACACCGTCTATTCTATATAAATAATACTATACACTGTGAATTCTATATAAATAATACTATACACTGTGTATTCTATATAAATAATACTATACACTGTCCTATTCTATATAAATAATACTATACACTGTGTTCTCTATATAAATAATACTACACATTGTGAATTCTATATAAATATTACTATACACTGTGTATTCTATATAAGTAATACTATACACTGTCTATTCTATATAAATAATACTATACACTGTGTATTAAATATAAATAATACTATAAACTGTGTATTCAATATAAATAATACTATTCACTGTTTTCTCTATATAAATAATACTATACACTGTCTATTCTATATAAATAATACTATACACTGTCTATTCTATACAAATAATACTATACACTGTCTATTCTATATAAATAATACTATACACTGTGTTCTAAATATAAATAATACTATACACTATGTTCTAAATATAAATAATACTATACACTGTCTATTCTATATAAATAATACTATACACTGTGTATTCTATATAAATACCACTATACACTTTGTATTCTATATAAATAATACTATACACTGTGTTCTAAACATAAATAATTCTATACACTGTGTATTCTATATAAATAATACTATACACTGTGTATTCTATATAATTAATACTATACACTGTGTATTCTATATAAATAATACTATACACTGTGTTCTAAATATAAATAATACTATACACTGTGTATTCTATATTAATAATATTATACACTGTGTTCTCTATATAAATAATACTATAAACTGTGTATTCAATATAAATAATACTATACACTGTGTATTCTATATAAATAATTCTATACACTGTGTTACCTATATAAATAATACTATACACTGTGTATTCAATATAAATAATACTATACACTTTGTTCTCTATATAAATAATACTATGCACTGTGTAATCTATATAAATAATACTATACACTGTGTTCTAAATATAAATGATACTATACACTGTGTTATAAATATAAATAATACTATACACTGTGTTATAAATATAAATAATACTATACACTGTGTATTCTATATAAATAATACTATACACTGTGTATTCAATATAAATAATACTATACACTGTGTATTCTATATAAATAATACTATACACTGTGAATTCTATATAAATAATACTATACACTGTTTATTCTATATAAATAATACTATACACTGTCTATTCTATATAAATAATACTATACACTGTGTATTCTATATAAATAATACTATACACTGTGTTCTAAATATAAATAATACTATACACTGTGTATTAAATATAAATAATACTATACACTGTGTATTCAATATAAATAATACTATTCACTGTTTTCTCTATATAAGTAATAATATACACTGTCTATTCTATATAAATAATACTATACACTGTGTACTAAATATAAATAATACTATACACTGTGTTCTAAATATAAATAATACTATACACTGTGTATTCTATATAAATAATACTATACACTGTGTATTCTATATAAATAATTCTATACACTGTGTTCTCTATATAAATAATACTATACACTGTGTATTCTATATAAATAATACTATACACTTTGTAATCTATATAAATAATATTATACACTGTGTTCTCTATATAAATAATACTATGCACTGTGTATTCAATATAAATAATACTATACACTGTGTATTCTATATAAATTATACTATACACTGTGTATTAATTAAAAATAATACTATACACTGTGTTCTCTATTTAAATACTATACACTGTGTATTCTACATAAATAATTGTATATACACTGTGTATTTTATATAAATAATACTATACACTGTGTAATCTATATAAATAATACTATACACTGTTTAATCTATATAAATAATACTATACACTGTGTATTCAATGTAAATAATACTACACACTGTGTTCTCTATATAAATACTATGCACTGTGTTCTCTATATAAATAATACTATACACTGTGTATTCTATATAAATAATACTATACACTGTGTTCTCTATATAAATAATACTATACACTGTGTATTCAATATAAATAATACTTTACACTGTGTATTCAATATAAATAATACTATACACTTTGTATTCTATATAAATAATACTATACACTGTGTATTCTATATAAATAATACTATACACTGTGTTCTCTATATAAATAATACTATACACTGTGTATTCAATATAAATAATACTTTACACTGTGTATTCAATATAAATAATACTATACACTTTGTATTCTATATAAATAATACTATACACTGTGTATTCAATAAACATAATACTATGCACTGTGTTCTCTATTTAAATAAAACTATACACTGTGTTCTCTATATAAATAATACTATACACTGTGTATTCAATATAAATAATACTATACACTGTGTATTCTATATAATTAATACTATACACTGTGTATTATATATAAATAATACTATACACTCTGTAATCTATATAAATAATATTATACACTGTGTTCTCTATATAAATAATACTATGCACTGTGTATTCTATATAAATAATACTATACACTGTGTATACTATAATATAAATACTATATAATATAAATACTTTATACTATACTATATAAATACTATATAATATAAATAATACTATACACTGTGTATTCTATATAAATAATACTATACACTGTGTAATCTATATAAATAATATTATACACTGTGTTGTCTATATAAATAATACTATGCACTGTGTATTCTATATAAATAATACTATACACTGTGTAATCTATATAAATAATACTATACACTGTGTTCTCTATGTAAATAATACTATACACTGTGTATTCTATATAAATAATTCTATACACTGTGTTCTCTATATAAATAATTCTATACACTGTAAATTTTATATAAATAATACTATACACTGTGTATTCAATATAAATAATATTATACACTGTGTATTCAATATAAATAATACTATATAATGTGTATTCTATATAAATAATACTATACACTGTGTATTCAATAAAAATAATACTATACACTGTGTTCTCTATTTAAATAATACTATACACGGTGTTCTCCATATAAATAATACTCTACACTGTGTATTCTTAATTTTTTTTTACTATGCACTGTGTTCTCTATTTAAATAATACTATACACTGTGTTCTCTATGTAAATAATACTATACACTGTGTATTCTATATAAATAATTCTATACACTGTGTTCTCTATATAAATAATACTATACACTGTGTTCTCTATGTAAATAATACTATACACTGTGTATTCTATGTAAATAATTCTATGCACTGTGGTCTCTATATAAATAATACTATACACTGTGTATTCTATGTAAATAATTCTATGCACTGTGTTCTCTATATAAATAATACTATACACTGTGTTTTCAAAATAAATAATAATATACAATGTGTATTCTATGTAAATAATACTATACACTTTGTAATCAATATAAATAATACTATACACTGTGTATTATATAAAAATAATACTATAAACTGTGTATTCAATAAAAATACTATACACTGTGTTCTCTATATAAATAATACTATACACTGTGTATTCTATATAAATAATACTATGCACTGTGTTCTCTATATAAATAATACTATACACTGTGTATTCTTCATAAGTAAATGTATATACACTGTGTATTCTATATAAATAATACTCTACACTGTGTATTCTATATAAATAATACTATACACTGTGTATTCTATATAAATAATATTATACACTGTGTATTTTATATAAATAATACTATACACTGTGTATTCTATATAAATAATACTATACACTGTGTATTCTATATAAATAATACTATCCACTGTGTTCTCTATATAAATAATACAATACACTGTGTATTCTATATAAATAATACTATACACTGTGTTCTCTATTTAAATAATGCTATACACTGTGTATTCTATATAAATAATTCTCTAAACTGTGTTCTCTATATAAATAATACTATACACTGTGTATTAAATAAAAATAATACTATACACTGTGTTCTCTATTTAAATACTATAAGCTGTGTATTCTACATAAATAATTGTATATACACTGTGTATTTTATATAAATAATACTATACACTGTGTAATCTATATAAATAATACTATACACTGTTTAATCTATATAAATAATACTATACACTGTGTATTCAATAAAAATAATACTATTCACTGTGTTCTCTATTTAAATAATGCTATACACTGTGTATTCTATATAAATAATACTCTAAACTGTGTTCTCTATATAAATAATACTATATACTGTATATTCAATATAAATAATACTATACACTGTGTATTCTATATAAATAATACTATACACTGTGTATTCTATATAAATAATTCTATACACTGTGTTCTCTATATAAATAATACTATACACTGTGTATTCTATATAAATAATACTATACACTTTGTAATCTATATAAATAATATTATACACTGTGTTCTCTATATAAATAATACTATGCACTGTGTATTCAATATAAATAATACTATACACTGTGTATTCTATATAAATAATACTATACACTGTGTATTAATTAAAAATAATACTATACACTGTGTTCTCTATTTAAATACTATACACTGTGTATTCTACATAAATAATTGTATAGACACTGTGTATTTTATATAAATAATACTATACACTGTGTAATCTATATAAATAATACTATACACTGTTTAATCTATATAAATAATACTATACACTGTGTATTCAATGTAAATAATACTACACACTGTGTTCTCTATATAAATACTATGCACTGTGTTCTCTATATAAATAATACTATACACTGTGTAATCTATATAAATAATACTATACACTGTTTAATCTATATAAATAATACTATACACTGTGTATTCAATGTAAATAATACTACACACTGTGTTCTCTATATAAATACTATGCACTGTGTTCTCTATATAAATAATACTATACACTGTGTATTCTATATAAATAATACTATACACTGTGTATTCAATATAAATAATACTATACACTGTGTATTCTATATAAATAATACTATACACTGTGTATTCAATAAACATAATACTATGCACTGTGTTCTCTATTTAAATAAAACTATACACTGTGTTCTCTATATAAATAATACTATACACTGTGTATTCAATATAAATAATACTATACACAGTGTATTCTATATAAATAATACTATACACTGTGTATTCTATATAAATAATACTATACACTCTGTAATCTATATAAATAATATTATACACTGTGTTCTCTATATAAATAATACTATGCACTGTGTATTCTATATAAATAATACTATACACTGTGTATACTATAATATAAATACTATATAATATAAATACTTTATACTATACTATATAAATACTATATAATATAAATAATACTATACACTGTGTATTCTATATAAATAATACTATACACTGTGTAATCTATATAAATAATATTATACACTGTGTTGTCTATATAAATAATACTATGCACTGTGTATTCTATATAAATAATACTATACACTGTGTAATCTATATAAATAATACTATACACTGTGTTCTCTATGTAAATAATACTATACACTGTGTATTCTATATAAATAATTCTATACACTGTGTTCTCTATATAAATAATTCTATACACTGTAAATTTTATATAAATAATACTATACACTGTGTATTCAATATAAATAATATTATACACTGTGTATTCAATATAAATAATACTATATAATGTGTATTCTATATAAATAATACTATACACTGTGTATTCTATATGAATAATACTATAAACTGTGTATTCAATAAAAATAATACTATACACTGTGTTCTCTATTTAAATAATTCTATACAATGTGTAATGTATATAAATAATACTATACACGGTGTTCTCCATATAAATAATACTCTACACTGTGTATTCTTAAAATTTTTTACTATGCACTGTGTTCTCTATTTAAATAATACTATACACTGTGTATTCTATATAAATAATTCTATACACTGTGTTCTCTATATAAATAATACTATACACTGTGTTCTCTATGTAAATAATACTATACACTGTGTATTCTATGTAAATAATTCTATGCACTGTGGTCTCTATATAAATAATACTATACACTGTGTATTCTATGTAAATAATTCTATGCACTGTGTTCTCTATATAAATAATACTATACACTGTGTATTCAAAATAAATAATAATATACAATGTGTATTCTATGTAAATAATACTATACACTGTGTAATCAATATAAATAATACTATACACTGTGTATTCTACATAAATATTTGTATATACACTGTGTACTCTATATAAATAATACTATACACTGTGTATTATATAAAAATAATACTATAAACTGTGTATTCAATAAAAATACTATACACTGTGTTCTCTATATAAATAATACTATACACTGTGTATTCTATATAAATAATACTATGCACTGTGTTCTCTATATAAATAATACTATACACTGGGTATTCTTCATAAGTAAATGTATATACACTGTGTATTCTATATAAATAATACTCTACACTGTGTATTCTATATAAATAATACTATACACTGTGTATGCTATATAAATAATATTATACACTGTGTATTTTATATAAATAATACTATACACTGTGTATTCTATATAAATAATACTATACACTGTGTATTCTATATAAATAATACTATACACTGTGTATTCTTAAAAAATTATACTATGCACTGTGTTCTCTATTTAAATAATGCTATACACTGTGTATTCTATATAAATAATTCTCTAAACTGTGTTCTCTATATAAATAATACTATACACTGTGTATTAAATAAAAATAATACTATACACTGTGTTCTCTATTTAAATACTATACACTGTGTATTCTACATAAATAATTGTATATACACTGTGTATTTTATATAAATAATACTATACACTGTGTAATCTATATAAATAATACTATACACTGTTTAATCTATATAAATAATACTATACACTGTGTACTCTTCATAAATAATTGTATATACACTGTGTATTCTATATAAATAATACACTACACTGTGTATTCTATATAAATAATACTAAACACTGTGTTCTCTATATAAATAATACTATACACTGTGTATTCTATATAAATAATACTATACACTGTGTAATCTATATAAATAATATTATACACTGTGTTCTCTATATAAATAATACTATGCACTGTGTATTCTATATAAATAATACTATACACTGTGTATTCTATATAAATAATTCTATACACTGTGTTCTCTATATAAATAATACTATACACTGTGTATTCAATATAAATAATACTATACACTGTGTATTCAATATAAATAATACTATACAATGTGTATTTTATATAAATAATACTATACACTGTGTATTCAATATAAATAATACTATACACTGTGTTCCCTATATAAATAATACTATACACTGTGTATTTAACATAAATAATACTATACACTGGGTTCTCTATTTAAATGATACTATACACTGTGTATTCTACATAAATATTTGTATATACACTGTGTATTCTATATAAATAATACTATATTCTTTGTATTCTATATACATAATACTATACACTGTGCATTCTATATGAATAATACTATAAACTGTGTATTCAATAAAAATAATACTATGCACTGTGTTCTCTATTTAAATAATACTATACACTGTGTATTCTATATAAATTATACTATACACTGTGTTCTCTATATAAATACTATACACTGTGTATTCTATATAAATAATTCTATGCACTGTGTTCTCTATATAAATAATACTATACACTGTATTCTATATAAATAATACTATACACTGTAAATTCTATATAAATAATACTATACACTGTGTATTCTGTATAAATAATACTATACACTGTGTAATCTATATAAATAATACTATACACTGTGTATTCAATATAAATAATACTATACACTGTGTTCTCTATATAAATAATACTATACACTGTGTATTCTATATAAATAATACTATGCACTGTGTTCTCTATATAAATAATACTATACACTGTGTATTCTTCATAAGCAATTGTATATACACTGTGTATTCTATATAAATAATACTATACACTGTGTTCTCTATTTAAATAATATTATACACTGTGTATTCTACTTTAATAATTGTATATACACTGTGTATTTTATATAAATAATACTATACACTGTGTATTTTATATAAATAATACTATACACTGTGTAATCTATATAAATAATACTATACACTGTGTTCTCTATATAAATAATACTATACACTGTGTATTCTATATAAATAAATCTATACACTGTGTAATCTATATAAATAATACTATACACTCTGTTTTCAATATAAATAATACTATACACTGTGTATTCTATATAAATCATACTATACACTGTGTAATCTATATAAATAATACGATACACTGTGTATTCAATGTAAATAATACTACACTGTGTTCTCTATATAAATAATACTATACACTGTGTATTCTATATAAATAATACTATACACTGTAAATTCTATATACATAATACAATACACTGTGTATTCTGTATAAATAATACTATACACTGTGTTCTCCATATAAATAATACTCTACACTGTGTATTCCTAATTTTTTTTTACTATGCACCGTGTTCTCTATTTAAATAATAATATACACTGTGTTCTCTATATAAATAATACTATGCACTGTGTATTCAATATAAATGATACTATACACTGTGTAATCTATATAAATAATACTACACACTGTGTTCTCTATTTAAATAATACTATACACTGTGTATTCTATATAAATAATACTATACACTGTGTTCTCTATGTAAATAATACTATACACTGTGTAATCAATATAAATAATACTATACACTGTGTATTCAATATAAATAATACTATACACTGTGTATTCTACATAAATATTTGTATATACACTGTGTATTCTATATAAATAATACTATATACTCTGTATTCTATATAAATAATACTATATACTCTGTATTCTATATAAATAATACTATACACTGTGTAATCTATATAAATAATACTATACACTGTGTTCTCCATATAAATAATACTATACTCTGTGTATTCCATAAAAATAATACTATTCACTGTGTTCTCTATTTAAATAATGCCATACACTGTGTATTCTATATAAATAATACTCTAAACTGTGTTCTCTGTATAAATAATACTATACACTGTGTATTCTATATAAATAATTCTATACAATGTGTTCTCTATATAAATAATACTATACACTGTGTATTCTATATAAATAATTCTATGCCCTGTGTTCTCTATATGAATAATACTATACACTGTGTATTCAATATAAATAATACTATACACTGTGTATTCTATATAAATTATACTATACACTGTGTATTCAATAAACATAATACTATGCACTGTCTTCTCTAGATAAATAATACTATACACTGTGTATTCAATATAAATAATACTATACACTGTGTATTCTATATAAATAATACTATACACTGTGTATTCAATATAAATAATACTATACACTGTGTATTCAATATAAATAATAATATACACTGTGTATTCTACATAAATATTTGTATATACACTGTGTATTCAATATAAATAATACTATACACTGTGTAATCAATATAAATAATACTATACACTGTGTATTCTACATAAATCTTTGTATTTACACTGTTTATTCTATATAAATAATACTATATACTCTGTATTCTATATAAATAATACTATACACTGTGTATTCTATATAAATAATACTATACACTGTGTGCTCTATATAAATAATACTATACACTGTGAATTCTATATAAAAAATACTATACACTGTGTATTCTATATAAATAATTCTATACACTGTGTTCTCTATATAAATAATACTATACACTGTGAATTATATATAAAGAATACTATACACTGTGTATTCTATATAAATAATACTATACACTGTGTATTAAATAAAAATAATACTATACACTGTGTTCTCTATTTAAATACTATACACTGTGTATTCTACATAAATAATTGTATACACACTGTGTATTTTATGTAAATAATACTTTACACTGTGTAATCTATATAAATAATACTATACACTGTGTAATCTATATAAATAATACTATACACTGTGTATTCAATGTAAATAATACTACACACTGTGTTCTCTATATAAATACTATGCACTGTGTTCTCTATATAAATAATACTATACACTGTGTATTCTTCATAAATAATTGTATATACACTGTGTAATCTATATAAATAATACTATACACTGTGTATTCAATATAAATAATACTATGCACTGTGTTCTCAATTTAAATAATACTATACACTGTGTTCTCTATATAAATAATACTATACACTGTGTATTCAATATAAATAATACTATACACTGTGTATTCTATATAAATAATACTATACACTGTGTATTCTATATAAATAATTCTATACACTGTGTTCTCTATATAAATAATACTATACACTGTGAATTCTATATAAATAATACTATACACTGTGTAATCTATATAAATAATATTATACACTGTGTTCTCTATATAAATAATACTATGCACTGTGTATTCTATATAAATAATACTATACACTGTGTAATAAATAAAAATAAAACTATACACTGTGTTCTCTATTTAAATACTATACACTATATAAATAATACTATACACTGTGAATTATATATAAATAATACTATACACTGTATATTCTATATAAATAATACTATACACTGTGTTCTCTATTTAAATACTATACACTGTGTATTCTACATAAATAATTGTATATACACTGTGTATTTTATATAAATAATACTATACACTGTGTAATCTATATAAATAATACTATACACTGTGTTCTAAATATAAATAATACTATACACTGTGTATTCTATATAAATAATACTATACACTGTGTTCTAAATGTAAATAATACTATACACTGTGTATTCTATATAAATAATACTATACACTGTGTAATCTATATAAATAATACTATACACTGTGTATTCTATATAAATAATACTATACACTGTGTAATCTATATAAATAATACTATACACTGTGTATTCAATATAAATAATAATATGCACTGTGTATTCAATATAAATAATACTATACACTGTGTATTCTATATAAATAATACTATACACTGTGTATTCTATATAAATAATTCTATACACTATGTTCTCTATATAAATAATACTATACACTGTGAATTATATATAAATAATACTATACACTGTGTATTCAATATAAATAATACTATACACTGTGTATTCTATATAAATAATACTATACACTGTGTATTCAATAAACATAATACTATGCACTGTGTTCTCTATTTAAATAATACTATACACTGTGTTCTCTATATAAATAATACTATACACTGTGTATTCAATATAAATAATACTATACACTGTGTATTCTATATAAATAATACTATACACTGTGTATTCTATATAAATAATACTATACACTCTGTAATCTATATATATAATATTATACACTGTGTTCTCTATATAAATAATACTATGCACTGTGTATTCTATATAAATAATACTATACACTGTGTATACTATAATATAAATACTATATAATATAAATACTTTATACTATACTATATAAATACTATATAATATAAATAATACTATACACTGTGTATTCTATATAAATAATACTATACACTGTGTATTCTATATAAATAATTCTATACACTGTGTTCTCTATATAAATAATACTATACACTTTAAATTCTATATAAATAATACTATGCACTGTGTATTCAATATAAATAATACTATACAATGTGTATTCTATATAAATAATACTATACACTGTGTATTCTATATAAATAATACTATACACTGTGTTCTCTATTTAAATAATTCTATACAATGTGTAATGTAAATAAATAATACTATACACGGTGTTCTCCATATAAATAATACTCTACACTGTGTATTCTTAATTTTTTTACTATGCACTGTGTTCTCTATTTAAATAATACTATACACTGTGTTCTCTATATAAATAATACTATATACTGTGTATTCTATATAAATAATTCTATACACTGTGTTCTCTATATAAATAATACTATACACTGTGTTCTCTATGTAAATAATACTATACACTGTGTATTCTATGTAAATAATTCTATGCACTGTGGTCTCTATATAAATAATACTATACACTGTGTATTCTATATAAATAATTCTATGCACTGTGTTCTCTATATAAATAATACTATACACTGTGTATTCTATATAAATAATACTATACACTGTGAATTCTATATAAATAATACTATACACTGTGTATTCTGTATAAATAATACTATACACTGTGTATTCAATATAAATAATACTATACACTGTGTATTCTATATAGATAATACTATACACTGTGTATTCTAAATAAATAATACTATACACTGTGTATTCTATATAAATATTTGTATATACACTGTGTACTCTATATAAATAATACTATACACTGTGTATTATATAATGTCACGGGATGGTTAGAGTCCGGCAATAGGCAATGTGTAATATATATTTCATGTGGAATGTATTTTCTAACCTGTTGTAAACATCAGTGTGTAGTTGGCTGATTAGGGTCTAGTGTGTTAGCACATTGTATGCAAATCCCTCTAACTAGTGAGGACAATGGGTGGAGATAATCTGATCAGTGTCTCCAAGAAGATGTTGGACTGTGCATTGTCCATAGTAGACAGGGAGTCTGCTCTCCTTGGTATAGGTGAGGGGGGAAGGATCTTTGACTCAGCCCTTCCCACCCCCAGATATAGGATGTAACAGTCTTAGTATATAGTTGTAGCTAGCAGTTAGTATGTGTTAGCCGGCCTGTGCACAGCTCTGTAGAGAGCCAGGATTTCGTTACAGGACCAAGGAACCAAAGCTATCATTGGATTGTGACTTCTGTGGACTTATTGTTATTACGGTTGATGTGACCGCCACCGGCTACTAGCTTTGTGGATTACAATAAATTGCTGTTGTCTCCTGACCTCTTGCGTCCGTGTTGATTCAAGATATCCTCCGGAGTAAGACGTATACCTTTGCTCCGTTACAACTGGTTGGCAGCGGTGGGATCAACAGAGGACAGCGAGATGGACTACAGCAGCCCAGCGATTAATGGAGCCACAACCTCAGAATACAGGAACTGGACTATGGCAAGTCTACAAGTAAGGGCCCGGGAACTAAACCTGAGTTACCAGGGAAGAACGAAAGAGCAACTGATCGAGGCACTGGAGGAGATGACTCTGCAAAGCGACCATGAGGAGGGCTGCCCCCAGGAGACAGTAGAGATACGGGAGTGGCAGGTACAGACCCAAAAGAGCAGATGGGTTGTTTTGTATGAGGAGGAATTGGCAGTGCTGGGGCTAGGAGCAACTGCAGAGCAAAGGAGTAGAGCGTTACAGAGGGCTCAGGAAACGGAGAAGGAGGAACAGAGAATGGCGCATGAAAAGGAAAGAATGGCGCATGAAAGGCGAATGGCTGAGATAACTACGCGGAATTATAATCAAACGTCGACCCCCAGCCCAACAGTGAGAGAACCACCATATGTCTCCCATAAACACTTCAAGACCTTTGATGAAGGGACTAGTGTGTTAGCACATTGTATGCAAATACCTCTAACTAGTGAGGACCAGTGAGGACAATGGGTGGAGATAATCTGATCAGTGTCTCCAAGAAGATGTTGGACGGTGCATTGTCCATAGTAGACAGGGAGTCTGCTCTCCTTGGTATAGGTGAGGGGGGAAGGATCTGTGACTCAGCCCTTCCCACCCACAGATATAGGTGTAACAGTTTAGTATATAGATGTAGCTAGCAGTTAGTATGTGTTAGCCGGCCTGTGCACAGCTCTGTAGAGAGCCAGGATTTCGTTACAGGACCAAGGAACCAAAGCTATCATTGGATTGTGACTTCTGTGGTCTTATTGTTATTACGGTTGATGTGACCGCCACCGGCTACTAACTTTGTGGATTACAATAAATTGCTGTTGTCTCCTGACCTCTTGCGTCTGTGTTGATTCAAGATATCCTCCGGAGTAAGACGTATACCTTTGCTCCGTGACGTATAAAAATAATACTATAAACTGTGTATTCAATAAAAATACTATACACTGTGTTCTCTATATAAATAATACTATACACTGTGTATTCTATATAAATAATACTATGCACTGTGTTCTCTATATAAATAATACTATACACTGTGTATTCTATATAAATAATACTATACACTGTGTATTCTATATAAATAATATTATACACTGTGTATTCTATATAAATAATACTATACACTGTGTATTCAATAAAAATAATACTATACACTGTGTATTCTATATAAATAATACTATACACTGTGCTCTCTATTTAACAAATTCTATACACTGTGTAAT
Organism: Leptodactylus fuscus; assembly: GCF_031893055.1. NCBI lineage: Eukaryota > Metazoa > Chordata > Amphibia > Anura > Leptodactylidae > Leptodactylus > Leptodactylus fuscus. The sequence continues at coordinate 225,232,617 of NC_134268.1, read as the reverse complement.
CTATATAAATAATACTATACACTGTGTTCTCCATATAAATACTATACACTGTGTATTCAATAAAAATAATACTATTTACTGTGTTCTCTATTTAAATAATACTATACACTGTGTATGCTATATAAATAATACTATACACTGTGTATGCTATATAAATAATACTATGCACTGTGTTCTCTATATAAATAATACTATACACTGTGTATTCTATATAAATAGTTCTATACATTGTGTATTAAATAAAAATAATACTATACACTGTGTTCTCTATATAAATAATACTATACACTGTGTATTCTGTATAAATAATACTATACACTGTGTATTCTATATAAATAAATCTATACACTGTGTAATCTATATAAATAATACTATACACTGTGTATTCTATATAAATAATTCTATACACTGTGTTCTCTATATAAATAATACTATATACTGTGTATTCTATATAAATAATACTATACACTGTGAATTCTATATAAATAATACTATACACTGTGTATTCTATATAAATAATACTATACACTGTGTATTTTATATAAATAATACTATACACTGTGTAATCTATATAAATACTATACACTGTGTATTCAATGTAAATAATACTACACACTGTGTTGTCTATATAAATAATACTATACACTGTGTATTCAATATAAATAATACTATACACTGTGAATTCTATATAAATAATACTATACACTGTGTATTCTATATAAATAATACTATACACTGTTTATTTTATATAAATAATACTATACACTGTGTAATCTATATAAACACTATACACTGTGTATTCAATGTAAATAATACTACACACTGTGTTCTCCATATAAATAATACTATACACTGTGTATTCAATAAAAATAATACTATTCACTGTGTTCTCTATTTAAATAATACTATACACTGTGTATTCTATATAAATACTATACACTGTGTATTCTCTATTAATAATACTATACACTGTGTTCTCTATATAAATAATACTATACACTGTGTATTCTATATAAATAATACTATACACTGTGTATTCAATATAAATAATACTATACACTGTCTATTCTATATAAATAATACTATACACTGTGTATTCTATATAAATAATTCTATACACTGTTCTCTATATAAATAATACTATACACTGTGATTTCTATATAAATAATACTATACACTGTGTATTCAATATAAATAATACTATACACTGTGTATTTAATATAAATAATACTATACACTGGGTTCTCTATTTAAATAATACTATACACTGTGTATTCTACATAAATATTTGTATATACACTGTGTATTCTATATAAATAATACTATATACTTTGTATTCTATATAAATAATACTATACACTGTGTACTCAATTAAAAATAATACTATACACTGTGTTCTCTATATAAATAATACTATACACTGTGTATTCTTCATAAGTAATTGTATATACACTGTTTATTCTATATAAATAATACTCTACACTGTGTATTCTATATAAATAATACTATACACTGTGTATTTAATATAAATAATACTATACACTGTGTATTCAATGTAAATATTACTACACACTGTGTTCTCTATATAAATAATACTATACACTGTGTATTCTATATAAATAATACTATACACTGTGTATTCAATATAAATAATACTATACACTGTGAATTCTATATATATAATACTATACACTGTGTATTCTATATAAATAATACTATACACTGTGTATTCAATGTAAATAATACTACACACTGTGTATTCTATATAAATAATACTCTACACTGTGTATTCTATATAAATAATACCATACATTGTGTATTCAATAAAAATAATACTATGCACTGTGTTCTCTATATAAATAATACTATACACTGTGTATTCTATATAAATAATTTTATGCACTGTGTTCTCTATATAAATAATACTATACACTGTGTATTCTATATAAATAATACTATACAGTGTGAATTCTATATAAATAATACTATACACTGTGTATTCTGTATAAATAATAGTATACACTGTGTAATCTATATAAATAATACTATACACTGTGTATTCAATAAAAATAATACTATACACAGTGTATTTAATATAAATAATACTATACACTGTGTATTCTGTATAAATAATAGTATACACTGTGTAATCTATATAAATAATACTATACACTGTGTATTCAATAAAAATAATACTATACACAGTGTATTTAATATAAATAATACTATACACTGTGTATTTAATGTAAATAATACTACACACTGTGTTCTCTATATAAATAATACTATACACTGTGTATTCTATATAAATAATACTATACACTGTGTATTCAATATAAATAATACTACACACTGTGAATTCTATATATATAATACTATTGTCACGGGATGGTTAGAGTCTATACTATAGGCAATGTGTAATATATATTTCATGTGGAATGTATTCTCTAACCTGTTATATACATCAATGTGTAGTTGGCTGATTAGGGTCTAGTGTGTTAGCACATTGTATGCAGATACCTCTAACTAGTGAGGACAATGGGTGGAGATAATCTGATCAGTGTCTCCAAGAAGATGTTGGATGGTGCATTGTCCATAGTAGACAGGGAGTCTGCTCTCCTTGGTATAGGTGAGGGGGGAAGGATCTGTGACTCAGCCCTTCCCACCCACAGATATAGGATGTAACAGTCTTAGTATATAGTTGTAGCTAGCAGTTAGTATGTGTTAGCCGGCCTGTGCACAGCTCTGCAGAGAGCCAGGATTTAGTTACAGGACCAAGGAGCCAAAGCTATCATTGGATTGTGACTTCTGTGGACTTATTGTTGTTACGGTTGATGTGACCGCCACCGGCTACTAACTTTGTGGATTACAATAAATTGCTGTTGTCTCCCGACCTCTTGCGTCCGTGTTGATTCAAAAGACCATCCGGAGGAAGACGTATACCTTTGCTCCGTGACAACTATACACTGTGTATTCTATATAAATAATACTATACACTGTGTATTCAATGTAAATAATACTACACACTGTGTATTCTATATAAATAATACTCTACACTGTGTATTCTATATAAATAATACTATACATTGTGTATTCAATAAAAATAATACTATGCACTGTGTTCTCTATATAAATAATACTTTACACTGTGTATTCTATATAAATAATACTATACACTGTGTTCTCTATATAAATAATACTATACACTGTGTATTCTATATAAATAATTCTATACACTGTGTTCTCTATATAAATAATACTATACACTGTGTATTCTATATAAATAATTCTATGCACTGTGTTCTCTATATAAATAATACTATACACTGTGTATTCTATATAAATAATACTATACAGTGTGAATTCTATATAAATAATGCTATACACTGTGTTCTCTATATAAATAATACTATACACTGTGTATTCTATATAAATAATTCTATACACTGTGTTCTCTATATAAATAATACTATACACTGTGTATTCTATATAAATAATTCTATGCACTGTGTTCTCTATATAAATAATACTATACACTGTGTATTCTATATAAATAATACTATACAGTGTGAATTCTATATAAATAATACTATACACTGTGTATTCTGTATAAATAATACTATACACTGTGTATTCTGTATAAATAATACTATACACTGTGTAATCTATATAAATAATACTATACACTGTGTATTCTATATAAATAATACTATACACTGTGTACTTAATGTAAATAATACTACACACTGTGTTCTCTATATAAATAATACTATACACTGTGTATTCTATATAAATAATACTATACACTGTGTATTCAATATAAATAATACTATACACTGTGAATTCTATATATATAATACTATTGTCACGGGATGGTTAGAGTCTATACTATAGGCAATGTGTAATATATATTTCATGTGGAATGTATTCTCTAACCTGTTATATACATCAATGTGTAGTTGGCTGATTAGGGTCTAGTGTGTTAGCACATTGTATGCAGATACCTCTAACTAGTGAGGACAATGGGTGGAGATAATCTGATCAGTGTCTCCAAGAAGATGTTGGATGGTGCATTGTCCATAGTAGACAGGGAGTCTGCTCTCCTTGGTATAGGTGAGGGGGGAAGGATCTGTGACTCAGCCCTTCCCACCCACAGATATAGGATGTAACAGTCTTAGTATATAGTTGTAGCTAGCAGTTAGTATGTGTTAGCCGGCCTGTGCACAGCTCTGCAGAGAGCCAGGATTTAGTTACAGGACCAAGGAGCCAAAGCTATCATTGGATTGTGACTTCTGTGGACTTATTGTTGTTACGGTTGATGTGACCGCCACCGGCTACTAACTTTCTGGATTACAATAAATTGCTGTTGTCTCCCGACCTCTTGCGTCCGTGTTGATTCAAAAGACCATCCGGAGGAAGACGTATACCTTTGCTCCGTGACAACTGGTTGGCAGCGGTGGGATCAACAGAGGACAGCGAGATGGACTACAGCAGCCCAGCGATTAATGGAGCCACAACCTCAGAATACAGGAACTGGACTATGGCAAGTCTACAAGTAAGGGCCCGGGAACTAAACCTGAGTTACCAGGGAAGAACGAAAGATCAACTGATCGAGGCACTGGAGGAGATGACCCTGCAAAGCGACCATGAGGAGGGCTGCCCCCAGGAGACGGTAGAGATACGGGAGTGGCAGGTACAGACCCAAAAGAGCAGATGGGTTGTTTTGTATGAGGAGGAATTGGCAGTGCTGGGGCTAGGAGCAACTGCAGAGCAAAGGAGTAGAGCGTTACAGAGGGCTCAGGAAACGGAGAAGGAGGAACAGAGAATGGCGTATGAAAAGGAAAGAATGGCGCATGAAATGCGAATGGCTGAGATAACTGCGCGGAATTATAATCAAACGTCGACCCCCAGCCCAACAGTGAGAGAACCACCATATGTCTCCCATAAACACTTCAAGACCTTTGATGAAGCGGCTGGGGATGTTGATGGATATTTTCAGGACTTCGAACACCAGTGCCGCCTGATGGAAGTCCCAGAGAAGGATTGGGTCCGGTATCTGGTGGGGCACCTACGAGATGGGGCTGCGGAAGCTCTCAGAGCCATGGACCCTAGTGATCAGCGGGACTATGAGGCCATTAAAAGAGCGGTGCAGAAGTATTATGCAGTCACTCCAGAGACCTACCGAGTTCAGTTCCGCTCTTTGTCTTACAATGGGGGAAGCTCCTTCCACATGTTCGCCCACAAGTTGAAGCAAGCATGCAAGCGCTGGCTAGAAGGAGAGGAGGCTGTCACAGTTGATAAGATCCTCCAAGTCATACTTAAGGAACAGTTCTTTTCCCAGTGCCCCGCTGAGATCCGTGAGTGGGTGCTGGAACGGAACCCAGCCACAGTTGAGCAAGCTGCTTCTCTTGCAGATGAGGGCCTGACCATCAAGCCGCAGTGGAAGAGGTTGTTTGCAGAGGAGCGGAAAACTACCACAGTCCGCCAGACACCCTTCAGCCAGCCACCCACCTTTCGTGCCCGGCCTCAGGATTACAATTCCCCCTCTACCCCTGCCCCAGCCCATCGGCCTCCAGCTATGAACAACCCTGTCCCTAGACAACGACCTACTGGAAGAATGCTAGAGCGCAGATGTTTTGGGTGCGGGCGTCCTGGACATTTGCAAGCTAGTTGCCCTGCTAACATGGGGGCACGGGCCACCGTGGCATCCCGGCCTATTCACTACCTGGGAACCACCCCTAGGACTGAAAGTTTGGCCCCATTTCCAGATGACTCCATGAATGACCCATCTGTTCCACCTCCAGGGGTCTATGGGATTCAGCCTTCCGCCACACATCCCGCAAACCTTCAGCGGAAGCACTTGCAGGAGGTCCTACTGGATGGCCGAACAGTTGTTGGATTCCGGGACTCGGGAGCTTTCCTAACGGTAGCGGACCCCCGAGTGGTTCGACCCGAGGCCCTAGAGGAGGGCCCTGGCCTTTCTATCGAGTTGGCAGGAGGTACTCGGAAACGTATTCCTAAAGCTACCGTGGAACTTGACTATGGTTATGGACCAAAACGATGCACAATTGGTGTGATGAGCGGGCTGCCGGCCGATGTTCTGTTAGGTAACGATGTTGGAAATCTACAGTGCCACTTTGTGGGAGCAGTGACCCGAAGCCAAGCTCAGAGAGACGCCAACATGGACCCACCGGATTTTCTGCCAGATGCCAGCCCTTCAAACCTACAACTTTACCATTCAGTACCGCCGAGGGAACCAACACCAGAACGCAGATGGGTTATCCCGGCAGGAGGACATATGAGCTATAGAGACTGATGTGCATTCCCCAATTTACCTGTGTAGGCCAATTGTGTCATGCACATGTTTTGAGAGGGGGGGGGGTTGTCACGGGATGGTTAGAGTCTATACTATAGGCAATGTGTAATATATATTTCATGTGGAATGTATTCTCTAACCTGTTATATACATCAATGTGTAGTTGGCTGATTCGGGTCTAGTGTGTTAGCACATTGTATGCAGATACCTCTAACTAGTGAGGACAATGGGTGGAGATAATCTGATCAGTGTCTCCAAGAAGATGTTGGATGGTGCATTGTCCATAGTAGACAGGGAGTCTGCTCTCCTTGGTATAGGTGAGGGGGGAAGGATCTGTGACTCAGCCCTTCCCACCCACAGATATAGGATGTAACAGTCTTAGTATATAGTATGTAGCTGGCAGTTAGTATGTGTTAGCCGGCCTGTGCACAGCTCTGCAGAGAGCCAGGATTTAGTTACAGGACCAAGGAGCCAAAGCTATCATTGGATTGTGACTTCTGTGGACTTATTGTTGTTACGGTTGATGTGACCGCCACCGGCTACTAACTTTGTGGATTACAATAAATTGCTGTTGTCTCCCGACCTCTTGCGTCCGTGTTGATTCAAAAGACCATCCGGAGGAAGACGTATACCTTTGCTCCGTGACAACTATACACTGTGTATTCTATATAAATAATACTATACACTGTGTATTCAATGTAAATAATACTACACACTGTGTATTCTATATAAATAATACTCTACACTGTGTATTCTATATAAATAATACTATACATTGTGTATTCAATAAAAATAATACTATGCACTGTGTTCTCTATATAAATAATACTTTACACTGTGTATTCTATATAAATAATACTATACACTGTGTTCTCTATATAAATAATACTATACACTGTGTATTCTATATAAATAATTCTATACACTGTGTTCTCTATATAAATAATACTATACACTGTGTATTCTATATAAATAATTCTATGCACTGTGTTCTCTATATAAATAATACTATACACTGTGTATTCTATATAAATAATACTATACAGTGTGAATTCTATATAAATAATACTATACACTGTGTTCTCTATATAAATAATACTATACACTGTGTATTCTATATAAATAATTCTATACACTGTGTTCTCTATATAAATAATACTATACACTGTGTATTCTATATAAATAATTCTATGCACTGTGTTCTCTATATAAATAATACTATACACTGTGTATTCTATATAAATAATACTATACAGTGTGAATTCTATATAAATAATACTATACACTGTGTATTCTGTATAAATAATACTATACACTGTGTATTCTGTATAAATAATACTATACACTGTGTAATCTATATAAATAATACTATACACTGTGTATTCTATATAAATAATACTATACACTGTGTACTTAATGTAAATAATACTACACACTGTGTTCTCTATATAAATAATACTATACACTGTGTATTCTATATAAATAATACTATACACTGTGTATTCAATATAAATAATACTATACACTGTGAATTCTATATATATAATACTATTGTCACGGGATGGTTAGAGTCTATACTATAGGCAATGTGTAATATATATTTCATGTGGAATGTATTCTCTAACCTGTTATATACATCAATGTGTAGTTGGCTGATTAGGGTCTAGTGTGTTAGCACATTGTATGCAGATACCTCTAACTAGTGAGGACAATGGGTGGAGATAATCTGATCAGTGTCTCCAAGAAGATGTTGGATGGTGCATTGTCCATAGTAGACAGGGAGTCTGCTCTCCTTGGTATAGGTGAGGGGGGAAGGATCTGTGACTCAGCCCTTCCCACCCACAGATATAGGATGTAACAGTCTTAGTATATAGTTGTAGCTAGCAGTTAGTATGTGTTAGCCGGCCTGTGCACAGCTCTGCAGAGAGCCAGGATTTAGTTACAGGACCAAGGAGCCAAAGCTATCATTGGATTGTGACTTCTGTGGACTTATTGTTGTTACGGTTGATGTGACCGCCACCGGCTACTAACTTTCTGGATTACAATAAATTGCTGTTGTCTCCCGACCTCTTGCGTCCGTGTTGATTCAAAAGACCATCCGGAGGAAGACGTATACCTTTGCTCCGTGACAACTGGTTGGCAGCGGTGGGATCAACAGAGGACAGCGAGATGGACTACAGCAGCCCAGCGATTAATGGAGCCACAACCTCAGAATACAGGAACTGGACTATGGCAAGTCTACAAGTAAGGGCCCGGGAACTAAACCTGAGTTACCAGGGAAGAACGAAAGATCAACTGATCGAGGCACTGGAGGAGATGACCCTGCAAAGCGACCATGAGGAGGGCTGCCCCCAGGAGACGGTAGAGATACGGGAGTGGCAGGTACAGACCCAAAAGAGCAGATGGGTTGTTTTGTATGAGGAGGAATTGGCAGTGCTGGGGCTAGGAGCAACTGCAGAGCAAAGGAGTAGAGCGTTACAGAGGGCTCAGGAAACGGAGAAGGAGGAACAGAGAATGGCGTATGAAAAGGAAAGAATGGCGCATGAAATGCGAATGGCTGAGATAACTGCGCGGAATTATAATCAAACGTCGACCCCCAGCCCAACAGTGAGAGAACCACCATATGTCTCCCATAAACACTTCAAGACCTTTGATGAAGCGGCTGGGGATGTTGATGGATATTTTCAGGACTTCGAACACCAGTGCCGCCTGATGGAAGTCCCAGAGAAGGATTGGGTCCGGTATCTGGTGGGGCACCTACGAGATGGGGCTGCGGAAGCTCTCAGAGCCATGGACCCTAGTGATCAGCGGGACTATGAGGCCATTAAAAGAGCGGTGCAGAAGTATTATGCAGTCACTCCAGAGACCTACCGAGTTCAGTTCCGCTCTTTGTCTTACAATGGGGGAAGCTCCTTCCACATGTTCGCCCACAAGTTGAAGCAAGCATGCAAGCGCTGGCTAGAAGGAGAGGAGGCTGTCACAGTTGATAAGATCCTCCAAGTCATACTTAAGGAACAGTTCTTTTCCCAGTGCCCCGCTGAGATCCGTGAGTGGGTGCTGGAACGGAACCCAGCCACAGTTGAGCAAGCTGCTTCTCTTGCAGATGAGGGCCTGACCATCAAGCCGCAGTGGAAGAGGTTGTTTGCAGAGGAGCGGAAAACTACCACAGTCCGCCAGACACCCTTCAGCCAGCCACCCACCTTTCGTGCCCGGCCTCAGGATTACAATTCCCCCTCTACCCCTGCCCCAGCCCATCGGCCTCCAGCTATGAACAACCCTGTCCCTAGACAACGACCTACTGGAAGAATGCTAGAGCGCAGATGTTTTGGGTGCGGGCGTCCTGGACATTTGCAAGCTAGTTGCCCTGCTAACATGGGGGCACGGGCCACCGTGGCATCCCGGCCTATTCACTACCTGGGAACCACCCCTAGGACTGAAAGTTTGGCCCCATTTCCAGATGACTCCATGAATGACCCATCTGTTCCACCTCCAGGGGTCTATGGGATTCAGCCTTCCGCCACACATCCCGCAAACCTTCAGCGGAAGCACTTGCAGGAGGTCCTACTGGATGGCCGAACAGTTGTTGGATTCCGGGACTCGGGAGCTTTCCTAACGGTAGCGGACCCCCGAGTGGTTCGACCCGAGGCCCTAGAGGAGGGCCCTGGCCTTTCTATCGAGTTGGCAGGAGGTACTCGGAAACGTATTCCTAAAGCTACCGTGGAACTTGACTATGGTTATGGACCAAAACGATGCACAATTGGTGTGATGAGCGGGCTGCCGGCCGATGTTCTGTTAGGTAACGATGTTGGAAATCTACAGTGCCACTTTGTGGGAGCAGTGACCCGAAGCCAAGCTCAGAGAGACGCCAACATGGACCCACCGGATTTTCTGCCAGATGCCAGCCCTTCAAACCTACAACTTTACCATTCAGTACCGCCGAGGGAACCAACACCAGAACGCAGATGGGTTATCCCGGCAGGAGGACATATGAGCTATAGAGACTGATGTGCATTCCCCAATTTACCTGTGTAGGCCAATTGTGTCATGCACATGTTTTGAGAGGGGGGGGGGGTTGTCACGGGATGGTTAGAGTCTATACTATAGGCAATGTGTAATATATATTTCATGTGGAATGTATTCTCTAACCTGTTATATACATCAATGTGTAGTTGGCTGATTCGGGTCTAGTGTGTTAGCACATTGTATGCAGATACCTCTAACTAGTGAGGACAATGGGTGGAGATAATCTGATCAGTGTCTCCAAGAAGATGTTGGATGGTGCATTGTCCATAGTAGACAGGGAGTCTGCTCTCCTTGGTATAGGTGAGGGGGGAAGGATCTGTGACTCAGCCCTTCCCACCCACAGATATAGGATGTAACAGTCTTAGTATATAGTTGTAGCTAGCAGTTAGTATGTGTTAGCCGGCCTGTGCACAGCTCTGCAGAGAGCCAGGATTTAGTTACAGGACCAAGGAGCCAAAGCTATCATTGGATTGTGACTTCTGTGGACTTATTGTTGTTACGGTTGATGTGACCGCCACCGGCTACTAACTTTGTGGATTACAATAAATTGCTGTTGTCTCCCGACCTCTTGCGTCCGTGTTGATTCAAAAGACCATCCGGAGGAAGACGTATACCTTTGCTCCGTGACAACTATACACTGTGTATTCTATATAAATAATACTATACACTGTGTATTCAATGTAAATAATACTACACACTGTGTATTCTATATAAATAATACTCTACACTGTGTATTCTATATAAATAATACTATACATTGTGTATTCAATAAAAATAATACTATGCACTGTGTTCTCTATATAAATAATACTATACACTGTGTATTCTATATAAATAATACTATACACTGTGTTCTCTATATAAATAATACTATACACTGTGTATTCTATATAAATAATTCTATACACTGTGTTCTCTATATAAATAATACTATACACTGTGTATTCTATATAAATAATTCTATGCACTGTGTTCTCTATATAAATAATACTATACACTGTGTATTCTATATAAATAATACTATACAGTGTGAATTCTATATAAATAATACCATACACTGTGTATTCTATATAAATAATACTATACACAGTGTAATCTATATAAATAATACTATACACTGTGTATTCAATATAAATAATACTATACACTGTGTTCTCTATATAAATAATACTATACACTGTGTATTCTATATAAATAATACTATGCCATGTGTTCTCTATATAAATAATACTACACACTGTGTATTCTTCATAAGTAATTGTATATACACTGTGTATTCTATATAAATAATACTCTACACTGTGTATTCTATATAAATAATACTATACACTGTGTATTCAATAAAAATAATACTATACACTGTGTTCTCTATTTAAATAATATTATACACTGTGTATTCTACTTAAATAATTGTATATACACTGTGTATTTTATATAAATAATACTATACACTGTGTATTCTATATAAATAATACTATACACTGTGTATTCTATATAAATAATTCTATACACTGTGTTCTCTATATATATAATACTATACACTGTGTATTCTATATAAATAATACTATACACTGTGTATTCAATATAAATAATACTATACACTGTGTATTCTATATAAATAATTCTATACACTGTTCTCTATATAAATAATACTATACACTGTGATTTCTATATAAATAATACTATACACTGTGTATTCAATATAAATAATACTATACACTGTGTATTCAATATAAATAATACTATACACTGTGTTCCCTATATAAATAATACTATACACTGTGTATTTAATATAAATAATACTATACACTGGGTTCTCTATTTAAATAATACTATACACTGTGTATTCTACATAAATATTTGTATATACACTGTGTATTCTATATAAATAATACTATATACTTTGTATTCTATATAAATAATACTATACACTGTGTATTCTATATAAATAATACTATATACTTTGTATTCTATATAAATAATACTATAAACTGTGTATTCAATAAAAATAATACTATACACTGTGTTCTCTATTTAAATAATTCTATACACTGTGTAATCTATATAAATAATACTATACACTGTGTTCTCTATATAAATAATACTATACACTGTGTATTCTATATAAATAATTCTATACACTGTGTTCTCTATATAAATAATACTATACACTGTGTATTTTCATAAGTAATTGTATATACACTGTGTATTCTATATAAATAATACTCTACACTGTGTATTCTATATAAATAATACTATACACTGTGTATTCATTATAAATAATACTATACACTGTGTAATTAATGTAAATAATACTACACACTGTGTTCTCTATATAAATAATACTATACACTGTGTATTCTATATAAATAATACTATACACTGTGTATTCAATAAAAATAATACTATGCACTGTGTTCTCTATATAAATAATACTATACACTGTGTATTCTATATAAATAATTCTATGCACTGTGTTCTCTATATAAATAATACTATACACTGTGTATTCTATATAAATAATACTATACAGTGTGAATTCTATATAAATAATACTATACACTGTGTATTCTGTATAAATAATACTATACACTGTGTAATCTATATAAATAATACTATACACTGTGTATTCAATATAAATAATACTATACACTGTGTTCTCTATATAAATAATACTATACACTGTGTATTCTACATAAATAATTGTATATACACTGTGTATTATATAAATAATACTAAACACTGTATTTTATATAAATAATACTATACACTGTGTATTCAATATAAATAATACTACACACTGTGTATTCTATATAAATAATACTATACACTGTGTATTCTATATAAATAATACTATACATTGTGTATTCAATAAAAATAATACTATGCACTGTGTTCTCTATTTAAATAATACTATACACTGTGTATTCTATATAAATAATACTATACACTGTGTTCTCTATATAAATAATACTATACACTGTGTATTCTATATAAATAATACTATGCCATGTGTTCTCTATATAAATAATACTATACACTGTGTATTCTTCATAAGTAATTGTATATACACTGTGTATTCTATATAAATAATACTCTACACTGTGTATTCTATATAAATAATACTATACACTGTGTATTCAATAAAAATAATACTAAACACTGTGTTCTCTATTTAAATAATATTATACACTGTGTATTCTACTTAAATAATTGTTTATACACTGTGTATTTTATATAAATAATACTATACACTGTGTATTCTATATAAATAATACTATACACTGTGTATTCTATATAAATAATACTATACACTGTGTATTCTATATAAATAATTCTATACACTGTGTTCTCTATATAAATAATACTATACACTGTGTTCTCTATATAAATAATACTATACACTGTGTTCTATATATAAATAATACTATACACTGTGTATTCAATGTAAATAATACCATACACTGTGTATTCAATATAAATAATACTATACACTGTGTATTCTATATAAATAATACTATACACTGTGTATTAAATATAAATAATACTATACACTGTTTTCTATATATATAATATTGCACACTGTGTTCTCTATATAATTTATACTATACACTGTGTATGATATAAAAATAATACTATGCACTGTGTATTCTATATAAATAATACTATACACTGTGTATTCTATATAAATAATACTATACACTGTGTATTCTATATAAATAATACTATACACTATGTAATCTATATAAATAATGTTATACACTGTGTTCTCTATATAAATAATACTATGCACTGTGTATTCTATATAAATAATACTATACACTGTGAATTCTATATAAATAAAACGATACACTGTATTCAATATAAATAATACTATACACAGTGTATTCAATATAAATAATACTATACACTGTGTATTCTATATAAATACTATACACTGTGTATTCTATATAAATAATACTATACATTGTGTATTCAATAAAAATAATACTATGCACTGTGTTGTCTATTTAAATAATAATATACACTGTGTTCTCTATATAAATAATACTATTCACTGTATATTCAATATAAACAATACTATACACTGTGTATTCTATATAAATAATACTATACACTGTATATTCTATATAAATAATACTATACACTGTGTTCTCTATATAAATAATACTATACACTGTGTTTTCTATAAAAATAATACTATACATTGTGTATTCAATAAAAATACTATGCACTGTGTTCTCTATTTAAATAATACTATACACTGTGTTCTCTATATAATACTATGCACTGTATATTCAATATAAACAATACTATACACTGTGTATTCTATATAAATAATACTATACACTGTGTATTCTATATAAATAATACTATACACTGTGTATTCTATATAAATAATACTATACACTGTGTACTCTATATAAATAATACTATACACTGTGTATTCTATATAAATAATACTATACACAGTGTATTCTATATAAATAATACTATACACTGTGTATTCTATATAAATAATACTATACACTGTGTACTCTATATAAATAATGCTATACACTGTGTATTCTATATAAATAATACTATACACTGTGTATTCTATATAATTAATACTATACAGTGTATTCTATATAAATAATACTATGCACTGTATTCTCTATATAAATAATACTATACACTGTGTACTCTTCATAAATAATTGTATATACACTGTGTATTCTATATAAATAATACTATACACTGTGTATTCTATATAAATAAATCTATACACTGTGTAATCTATATAAATAATACTATACACTGTGTATTCTATATAAATAATACTATACACAGTGTATTCTATATAAATAATACTATACACTGTGTATTTTATATATATAATACTATACACTGTGTATTCTTTATAAATAATACTATACACTGTGTATTTTATATAAATAATACTATACACTGTGTATTCTATATAAATACTATACACTGTGTATTCTATATAAATAATATTATACACTGTGTTCTCTATATAAACAATACTATGCACTGTGTATTCAATATAAATAAAACTATACACTGTGTATTCTATATAAATAATACTATACACTGTGTATTAAATAAAAATAATGCTATACACTGTGTTCTCTATTTAAATAATACTATACACTGTGTATTCTACATAAATAATACTATACACTGTGTATTTTATATAAATAATACTATACACTGTGTAATCTTTATAAATACTATACATTGTGTATTCAATAAAAATAATACTATGCACTGTGTTCTCTATTTAAATAATACTATTGTCACGGGATGGTTAGAGTCTATACTATAGGCAATGTGTAATATATATTTCATGTGGAATGTATTCTCTAACCTGTTATATACATCAATGTGTAGTTGGCTGATTGGGGTCTAGTGTGTTAGCACATTGTATGCAAATCCCTCTAACTAGTGAGGACAATGGGTGGAGATAATCTGATCGGTGTCTCCAAGAAGATGTTGGATGGTGCATTGTCCGTAGTAGACAGGGAGTCTGCTCTCCTTGGTATAGTTGAGGGGGGAAGGATCTGTGACTCAGCCCTTCCCACCCACAGATATTGGTGTAACAGTCTTAGTATATAGTTGTAGCTGGAGTTAGTATGTGTTAGCCGGCCTGTGCATAGCTCTGCACTGTGTATTCTATATAAATAATACTATGCCATGTGTTCTCTATATAAATAATACTATACACTGTGTATTCTTCATAAGTAATTGTATATACACTGTGTATTCTATATAAATAATACTCTACACTGTGTATTCTATATAAATAATACTATACACTGTGTATTCAATAAAAATAATACTAAACACTGTGTTCTCTATTTAAATAATATTATACACTGTGTATTCTACTTAAATAATTGTTTATACACTGTGTATTTTATATAAATAATACTATACACTGTGTATTCTATATAAATAATACTATACACTGTGTATTCTATATAAATAATACTATACACTGTGTATTCTATATAAATAATACTATACACTATGTAATCTATATAAATAATGTTATACACTGTGTTCTCTATATAAATAATACTATGCACTGTGTATTCTATATAAATAATACTATACACTGTGAATTCTATATAAATAAAACGATACACTGTATTCAATATAAATAATACTATACACAGTGTATTCAATATAAATAATACTATACACTGTGTATTCTATATAAATACTATACACTGTGTATTCTATATAAATAATACTATACATTGTGTATTCAATAAAAATAATACTATGCACTGTGTTGTCTATTTAAATAATAATATACACTGTGTTCTCTATATAAATAATACTATTCACTGTATATTCAATATAAACAATACTATACACTGTGTATTCTATATAAATAATACTATACACTGTATATTCTATATAAATAATACTATACACTGTGTTCTCTATATAAATAATACTATACACTGTGTTTTCTATAAAAATAATACTATACATTGTGTATTCAATAAAAATACTATGCACTGTGTTCTCTATTTAAATAATACTATACACTGTGTTCTCTATATAATACTATGCACTGTATATTCAATATAAACAATACTATACACTGTGTATTCTATATAAATAATACTATACACTGTGTATTCTATATAAATAATACTATACACTGTGTACTCTATATAAATAATACTATACACTGTGTACTCTATATAAATAATACTATACACTGTGTATTCTATATAAATAATACTATACACAGTGTATTCTATATAAATAATACTATACACTGTGTATTCTATATAAATAATACTATACACTGTGTACTCTATATAAATAATGCTATACACTGTGTATTCTATATAAATAATACTATACACTGTGTATTCTATATAATTAATACTATACAGTGTATTCTATATAAATAATACTATGCACTGTATTCTCTATATAAATAATACTATACACTGTGTACTCTTCATAAATAATTGTATATACACTGTGTATTCTATATAAATAATACTATACACTGTGTATTCTATATAAATAAATCTATACACTGTGTAATCTATATAAATAATACTATACACTGTGTATTCTATATAAATAATACTATACACAGTGTATTCTATATAAATAAATCTATACACTGTGTAATCTATATAAATAATACTATACACAGTGTATTCTATATAAATAATACTATACACTGTGTATTTTATATATATAATACTATACACTGTGTATTTTATATAAATAATACTATACACTGTGTATTCTATATAAATAAATCTATACACTGTGTAATCTATATAAATAATACTATACACAGTGTATTCTATATAAATAATACTATACACTGTGTATTTTATATATATAATACTATACACTGTGTATTTTATATAAATAATACTATACACTGTGTATTCTATATAAATACTATACACTGTGTATTCTATATAAATAATATTATACACTGTGTTCTCTATATAAACAATACTATGCACTGTGTATTCAATATAAATAAAACTATACACTGTGTATTCTATATAAATAATACTATACACTGTGTATTAAATAAAAATAATGCTATACACTGTGTTCTCTATTTAAATAATACTATACACTGTGTATTCTACATAAATAATACTATACACTGTGTATTTTATATAAATAATACTATACACTGTGTAATCTTTATAAATACTATACATTGTGTATTCAATAAAAATAATACTATGCACTGTGTTCTCTATTTAAATAATACTATTGTCACGGGATGGTTAGAGTCTATACTATAGGCAATGTGTAATATATATTTCATGTGGAATGTATTCTCTAACCTGTTATATACATCAATGTGTAGTTGGCTGATTGGGGTCTAGTGTGTTAGCACATTGTATGCAAATCCCTCTAACTAGTGAGGACAATGGGTGGAGATAATCTGATCGGTGTCTCCAAGAAGATGTTGGATGGTGCATTGTCCGTAGTAGACAGGGAGTCTGCTCTCCTTGGTATAGTTGAGGGGGGAAGGATCTGTGACTCAGCCCTTCCCACCCACAGATATTGGTGTAACAGTCTTAGTATATAGTTGTAGCTGGAGTTAGTATGTGTTAGCCGGCCTGTGCATAGCTCTGCAGAGAGCCAGGATATAGTTACAGGACCAAGGAGCCAAAGCTATCATTGGATTGTGACTTCTGTGGACTTATTGTTGTTACGGTTGATGTGACCGCCGCCGGCTACTAACTTTGTGGATTACAATAAATTGCTGTTGTCTCCTGACCTCTTGCGTCCGTGTTGATTCAAGATATCCTCCGGAGGAAGACGTATACCTTTGCTCCGTGACAACTATGCACTGTGTTCTCTATATAAATAATACTATGCACTGTATATTCAATATAAACAATACTATACACGGTGTACTCTATATAAATAATACTATACACTGTGTATTCTATATAAATACTATACAATGTGTAATCTATATAAATAATACTATACACTGTGTATTCTATATAAATAATACTATACACTGTTCTCTATATAAATAATACTATACACTGTGGATTCTATATAAATAATTCTATACACTGTGTTCTCTATATAAATAATACTATACACTGTGTATTCTATATAAATAATACTATACACTGTGAATTCTATAAAAATAATACTATACACTGTGTATTCTGTATAAATAATACTATACACTGTGTTCTCCATATAAATAATACTTTACACTGTGTATTCTTAATTATTTTTTACTATGCACTGTGTTCTCTATTTAAATAATACTGTACACTGTGTAATCTATATAAATAATACTATACACTGTGTATTCAATATAAATAATACTATACACTGTGTTCTCTATATAAATAATACTATACACTGTGTATTCTATATAAATAATACTATACACTGTGTATTCAATATAAATAATACTATACACTGGGTTCTCAATTTAAATAATACTATACACTGTGTATTCAACATAAATATTTGTTTATACACTGTGTATTCTATGTAAATAATACTATATACTTTGTATTCTATATAAATAATACTATACACTGTGTTCTCTATATAAATAATACTATACACTCTGTATTCTATATAAATAATACTATACATTGTGTATTCTATATAAATAAATCTATACACTGTGTAATCTATATAAATAATACTATACACTGTGTTCCCTATATAAATAATACTATACACTGTGTATTCAATATAATACTATACACTGGGTTCTCAATTTAAATAATACTATACACTGTGTATTCTACATAAATATTTGTATATACACTGTGTATTCCATATAAATAATACTATATACTTTGTATTCTATATAAATAATACTATACACAGTGTATTCTATATAAATAATACTATACACTGTGTATTCTATATAAATAATACTATACATTGTGTTCTCTATTTAAATAATTCTATACACTGTGTAATCTATATAAATAATACTATACACTGTGTTCTCTATTTAAATAATACTATACACTGTGTATTCTATATAAATAATACTATACACTGTGTTCTCTATATAAATAATACTATACACTGTGTATTCAATACAAATTATACTATGCACTGTGTTCTCTATTTAAATAATACTATACAATGTGTATTCTATATAAATAATACTATACACTGTGTAGTAAATAAATATAATACTATACACTATGTTCTTTATTTAAATAATACTATACACTGTGTATTTTATATAAATAATACTAAACACTGTGAAATCTATATAAATAATACTATACGCTGTGTATTCAATGTAAATAATACTACACACTGTGTTCTCTATATAAATAATACTATACACTGTATTCAATAAAAATAATACTATACACTGTGTATTCTATATAAATATTACTATACACTGTGTATTCTATATAAATAATACTATGCACTGTGTTCCCTATATAAATAATACTATACACTGTGTACTCTTCATAAATAATTGTATATACACTGTGTATTCTATATAAATAATACTATACACTGTGTATTCTATATAAATAAATCTATACACTGTGTAATCTATATAAATAATACTATACACTGTGTATTCTATATAAATAATACTATACACAGTGTATTCTATATAAATAATACTATACACTGTGTATTTTATATATATAATACTATACACTGTGTATTCTTTATAAATAATACTATACACTGTGTATATTATATAAATAATACTATACACTGTGTATTCTATATAAATACTATACACTGTGTATTCTATATAAATAATATTATACACTGTGTTCTCTATATGAATAATACTATGCACTGTGTATTCAATATAAATAAAACTATACACTGTGGATTCTATATAAATAATACTATACACTGTGTTCTCTATTTAAATAATGCTATACACTGTGTATTCTACATAAATAATACTATACACTGTGTATTTTATATAAATAATACTATACACTGTGTAATCTATATAAATACTATACATTGTGTATTCAATAAAAATAATACTATGCACTGTGTTCTCTATTTAAATAATACTATGCACTGTGTTCTCTATATAAATAATACTATGCACTGTATATTCAATATAAATAATACTATACACGGTGTATTCTATATAAATAATACTATACACTGTGTATTCTATATAAATACTATACAATGTGTAATCTATATAAATAATACTATACACTGTAATCTAAATAATTAATATTATACACTTTTTTCTCTATATAAATAATACTATACACTGTGTATTCTATATGAATAATACTATACACTCTGTAATCTATATACATAATATTATGCACTGTGTTCTCTATATAAATAATACTATGCACTGTGTATTTTATATAAATAATACTATACACTGTGTATTCTATATAAATAATTCTATACACCGTGTTCTCTATATAAATAATACTATACACTGTGAATTCTATATAAATAATACTATACACTGTGTATTCAATATAAATAATACTATACACTGTGTATTCTATATAAATAATACTATACACTGTGTATTCTATATAAATAATACTATACACTGTGTACTCTATATAAATAATACTATACACTGTGTATTCTATATAAATAATACTATACACTGTGTTCTCTATATAAATAATACTATAAACTGTGTATTCAATATAAATAATACTATACACTGTGTATTCTATATAAATAATTCTATACACTGTGTTATCTATATAAATAAAACTATACACTGTGTATTCAATATAAATAATACTATACACTTTGTTCTCTATATAAATAATACCAGACACTGTGTAATCTATATAAATAATACTATACACTGTGTTCTAAATATAAATAATACTATACACTGTGTTCTCTATATAAATAATACTATACACTGTGTATTCTATATAAATAATACTATACACTGTGTATTCTATATAAATAATACTATACACTGTATTCAATAAAAATTATACTATGCACTGTGTTCTCTATTTAAATAATACTATACACTGTATTCTATATAAATAATACTATACACTGTGTATTCTATATAAATAATACTATACACTGTGTATTCTATATAAATAATACTATACACTGTGTTCTAAATATAAATAATACTATACACTGTGTATTCTACATAAATAATTGTATATACACTGTGTATTCTATATAAATAATACTATACACTGTGTATTCTTTATAAATAATTCAATACACTGTGTTCTCTATATAAATAATACTATATACTGTGAATTCTATATAAATAATACTATACACTGTGTTTTCTATATAACTAGTACTATACACTGTGTATTCAATAAAAATAATACTATACACTGTGTTCTCTATTTAAATAATACTATACACTGTGAATTCTACATAAATAATTGTATATACACTGTCTATTTTATATAAATAATACTATACACTGTGTATTCTATATAAATAATACTATACACTGTGTTCTAAATATAAATAATACTATACACTGTGTATTCTATATAAATAATACTATACACTGTGTATTCTATATAAATAATACTATACACTGTGTATTCTATATATATAATACTATACACTGTCTATTCTATATAAATAATACTATACACTGTGAATTCTATATAAATAATACTATACACTGTGTATTCTATATAAATAATACTATACACTGTCCTATTCTATATAAATAATACTATACACTGTGTTCTAAATACAAATAATACTATACACTGTGTATTCTATATAAATAATACTATACACTGTCTATTCTATATAAATAATACTATACACTGTGAATTCTATATAAATAATACTATACACTGTGTATTCTATATAAATAATACTATACACTGTCCTATTCTATATAAATAATACTATACACTGTGTTCTAAATACAAATAATACTATACACTGTGTATTCTATATAAATAATACTATACACTGTGTATTCTGTATACATAATTCTATACACTGTGTTCTCTATTAGAGATGAGCGAACAGTGTTCTATCGAACACATGTTCGATCGGATATCAGGGTGTTCGCCATGTTCGAATCGAATCGAACACCACGTGGTAAAGTGCGCCAAAATTCGATTCCCCTCCCACCTTCCCTGGCGCCTTTTTTGCACCAATAACAGCGCAGGGGAGGTGGGACAGGAACTACGACACTGGGGGCATTGAAAAAAATTGGAAAAAGTCATTGGCTGCCGAAATCAGGTGACCTCCATTTTAGACGAATAGTGGATTTCAAATCCGGGTCATATGAGAATGTGAACTTTGTGACTATGAGACAGGGATAGCTGTACAGGCAGGGA
Source organism: Leptodactylus fuscus (assembly GCF_031893055.1). NCBI lineage: Eukaryota > Metazoa > Chordata > Amphibia > Anura > Leptodactylidae > Leptodactylus > Leptodactylus fuscus. The sequence continues at coordinate 225,209,439 of NC_134268.1, read as the reverse complement.
TAGCTAGGGATAACCTTTATTTAGGGGGGAATGTTATTAAAAATAACTTTTTGGGGCTCTATCGGGTGTGTAATTGTGATTTTTGTGAGATAAACTTTTTCCCATAGGGATGCATTGGCCAGCGCTGATTGGCCGAATTCCGTACTCTGGCCAATCAGTGCATTCTATTAGCTTGATGAAGCAGAGTGTGCACAAGGGTTCAAGCGCACCCTCGGCTCTGATGTAGCAGAGCCGAGGCTGCACAAGGGTTCAAGCGCACCCTCGGCTCTGATGTAGGAGAGCCGAGGGTGCACTTGAACCCTTGTGCACCCTCAGCTCTGCTACATCAGAGCCGAGGGTGCGCTTGAACCCTTGTGCACACTCTACTTCATCGGGCTAATAGAATGCATTGGCCAGCGCTGATTGGCCAGAGTACGGAACTCGACCAATCAGCGCTGGCTCTGCTGGAGGAGGCGGAGTCTAAGATCGCTCCACACCAGTCTCCATTCAGGTCCGACCTTAGACTCCGCCTCCTCCGGCAGAGCCAGCGCTGATTGGCCGAAGGCTGGCCAATGCATTCCTATGCGAATGCAGAGACTTAGCAGTGCTGAGTCAGTTTTGCTCAACTACACATCTGATGCACACTCGGCACTGCTACATCAGATGTAGCAATCTGATGTAGCAGAGCCGAGGGTGCACTAGAACCCCTGTGCAAACTCAGTTCACGCTAATAGAATGCATTGGCCAGCGCTGATTGGCCAATGCATTCTATTAGCCCGATGAAGTAGAGCTGAATGTGTGTGCTAAGCACACACATTCAGCACTGCTTCATCACGCCAATACAATGCATTAGCCAGTGCTGATTGGCCAGAGTACGGAATTCGGCCAATCAGCGCTGGCTCTGCTGGAGGAGGCGGAGTCTAAGGTCGGACCTGAATGGAGACTGGTGTGGAGCGATCTTAGACTCCGCCTCCTCCAGCAGAGCCAGCGCTGATTGGTCGAGTTCCGTACTCTGGCCAATCAGCGCTGGCCAATGCATTCTATTAGCCCGATGAAGTAGAGCTGAATGTGTGTGCTTAGCACACACATTCAGCTCTACTTCATCAGGCTAATAGAATACATTGGCTAATCAGTGCTGGCCAATGCATTCTATTAGCTTGATGAAGCAGAGTGTGCACAAGGGTTCAAGCGCACCCTCGGCTCTGATGTAGCAGTGCCGAGTGTGCATCAGATGTGTAGTTGAGCAAAACTGACTCAGCACTGCTAAGTCTGCATTCGCATAGTTATGCATTGGCCAGCCTTCGGCCAATCAGCGCTGGCTCTGCCGGAGGAGGCGGAGTCTAAGGTCGGACCTGAATGGAGACTGGTGTGGAGCGATCTTAGACTCCGCCTCCTCCAGCAGAGCCAGCGCTGATTGGCCGAATTCCGTACTCTGGCCAATCAGCACTGGCTAATGCATTGTATTGGCTTGATGAAGCAGTGCTGAATGTGTGTGCTTAGCACACACATTCAGCTCTACTTCATCGGGCTAATAGAATGCATTGGCCAGCGCTGATTGGCCGATTTCCGTACTCTGGCCAATCAGCACTGGCTAATGCATTGTATTGGCTTGATGAAGCAGTGCTGAATGTGTGTGCTTAGCACACACATTCAGCTCTACTTCATCGGGCTAATAGAATGCATTGGCCAATCAGCGCTGGCCAATGCATTCTATTAGCGTGAACTGAGTTTGCACAGGGGTTCTAGTGCACCCTCGGCTCTGCTACATCAGATTGCTACATCTGATGTAGCAGTGCCGAGTGTGCATCAGATGTGTAGTTGAGCAAAACTGACTCAGCACTGCTAAGTCTGCATTCGCATAGGAATGCATTGGCCAGCCTTCGGCCAATCAGCGCTGGCTCTGCCGGAGGAGGCGGAGTCTAAGGTCGGACCTGAATGGAGACTGGTGTGGAGCTATCTTAGACTCCGCCTCCTCCAGCAGAGCCAGCGCTGATTGGTCGAGTTCCGTACTCTGGCCAATCAGCACTGGCCAATGCATTTCTATGGGGAAAAGTTAGCTTGCGAAAATCGCAAACTGACAGGGATTTCCATGAAATAAAGTGACTTTTATGCCCCCAGACATGCTTCCCCTGCTGTCCCAGTGTCATTCCAGGGTGTTGGTATCATTTCCTGGGGTGTCATAGTGGACTTGGTGACCCTCCAGACACGAATTTGGGTTTCCCCCTTAACGAGTTTATGTTCCCCATAGACTATAATGGGGTTCGAAACCCATTCGAACACTCGAACAGTGAGCGGCTGTTCGAATCGAATTTCGAACCTCGAACATTTTAGTGTTCGCTCATCTCTAATAGTATTATTTATATAGCATACACAGTGTATAGTATTATTTATATAGACTACACAGTGTATAGTAGTATTTATATAGAATACACAGTGTATAGTATTATTTTTATAGATTACACAGTGTATAGTATTATTTATATAGAATCCACAATGTATAGTAATATTTATATAGAATACACAGTGTATAGTATTAATTATACAGAATACACAGTGTATAGTAATATTTATATAGAATTCACAGTGTGTAGTATTATTTATACAGACAACACAGTGTATAGAATTATTTATATAGAATACACAGTGTAGAGTATTATTAATATAGAATACACAGTGTATGGTATTATTTATATAGAGAACACAGTGTATAGAATTTTTTATATAGAATACACAGTGTAGAGTATTATTAATATAGAATACACAGTGTATAGTATTATTTATATTTAGAACACAGTGTATAGTATTATTTATATAGAATACACAGTGTATAGTATTATTTATATAGAATGCACAGTGTATAGTAGTATTTATATAGAATACACAGTGTATAGTATTATTTTTATAGATCACACAGTGTATAGTATTATTTATATAGAATACACAGTTTATAATATTATTTATATAGAATAGACAGTGTATAGTATTATTTATATAGAATACACAGTGTATAGTATAATTTATATAGAATTCACAGTGTATAGTATTATTTATATAGAATAGACAGTGTATAGTATTATATATATAGAATACACAGTGTATAGTATTATTTATATAGAATACAGAGTGTATAGAATTATTTATATTTAGAACACAGTGTATTGTATTATTTATATAGAATACACAGTGTATAGCATTATTTTTATAGATTACACAGTGTATAGTATTATTTATATAGAATACTCAGTGTATAGTATTATTTATATAGAATAGACAGTGTATAGTATTATTTATATAGAATACACAGTGTATAGTATTATTTATATTTAGAACACAGTGTATAGTATTATTTATATAGAATAGACAGTGTATAGTATTATTTATATAGAATACACAGTGTATAGTAGTATTTATATAGAATACACAGTGTATAGTATTATTTTTATAGATTACTCAGTGTATAGTATTATTTATATAGAATACAAAGTGTATAGTATTATTTATATAGAATAGACAGTGTATAGTATTATTTATATTTAGAACACAGTGTATAGTCTTATTTATATTTAGAACACAGTGTATAGTATTATTTACATAGAATAGACAGTGTACAGTATTATTTATATAGAATAGACAGTGTATATTATTATTTATATAGAGAAAACAGTGAATAGTATTATTTAAATTGAATACACAGTGCATAGTATTATTTATATTTTATACACAGTGTATAGTATTATTTATATAGAACAGACAGTGTATAGTATTATTTATATAGAATAGACAGTGTATAGTATTATATATATAGAATACACAGTGTATAGTATTATTTATATTTAGAACAAAGTGTATAGTATTATTTATATTTAGAACACAGTGGATAGTATCATTTATATTTAGAACACAGTGTATAGTATTATTTATATAAATAACACAGTGTATAGAATTATTTATATAGAATACACAGTGTATAGTATTATTTATATTGAATACACAGTTTATAGTATTATTTATATTTAGAACATAGTGTATAGTGTTATTTATATAGAATACACAGTGTATAGTATTAATTATATAGAATACACAGTGTATAGTATTATTTATATAGAATACACAGTGTATAGAATTATTTATATTTAGAACACAGTGTATAGTATTATTTATATAGAATACACAGTGTATAGTATTAATTATATAGAATACACAGTGTATAGTATTATTTATATTTAGAACACAGTGCTTAGTATTATTTATATTTTGAACACAGTGTATAGTATTATTTATATAGAATAAACAGTGTATAGTATTATTTATATAGAATACACATTGTATAGTATTATTTATATTTAGAACACAGTGTATAGTATTATTTATATAGAATAGACAGTGTATAGTATTATTTATATAGAATACACAGTGTATAGTATTATTTATATAGAGAAAACAGTGTATAGTATTATTTATATTGAATACAAAGTGTATAGTATTATTTATATTTAGAACACAGTGTATAGTATTATTTATATAGAATAGACAGTGTATAGTATTATTTATCCAGAATAGACAGTGTATAGTATTATGTATATAGAATACACAGTGTATAGTATTATTTATATAGAATACACAGTGTATAATATTATTTATATAGAATACACAGTGTATAGTATTATTTATATAGAATACACAGTGTATAGTATTATTTATATTTAGAACACAGTGTATAGTATTATTTATATAGCATACACAGTGTATAGTATTATTTATATAGAATACACAGTGTATAGTAGTATTTATATAGATAACACAGTGTATAGTATTATTTTTATAGATTACACAGTGTATAGTATTATTTATATAGAATACACAGTGTATAGTATTATTTATATAGAATAGACAGTGTATAGTATTATTCATATTTAGAACACAGTGTATAGTATTATTTATATTTAGAACACAGTGTCTAGTATTATTTTTATAGAATACACAGTGTATAGTATTATTTATATAGAATACACAGTGTATAGTATTATTTATATTTAGAACACAGTGTATAGGATTATTTATATTTAGAACACAGTGTATAGTATTATTTATATAGAATACACAGTGTATAGTATTATTTATATAGAATACACAGTGTATAGTATTATTTATATTTATAACACAGTGTATAGTATTATTTATATTTAGAACACAGTGTATAGTATTATCTATATAGAGAACACCATTTATATTATTATTTATATAGAATACACAGTGTATAGTATTATTTATATAAAATAGACAGTGTATATACAATTATTTATGTAGAATTCACAGTGTATAGTATTATTTAAATAGAGAACACAGTGTATAGTATTATTTTTATTGAATACACAGTGTATAGTATTATTTATATAGAATTCACAGTATATAGTATTATTTATATAGAGAACACAGTGTATTGAATTATTTATAAAGAATACACAGTGTATAGTATTATTTATATAGAATACACAGTGTATATACAATTATTTATGTAGAATACACAGTGTATAGTATTATTTATATTTAGAACACAGTGTATAGTATTATTTATATAGAATACACAGTGTATAGTATTATTTATATAGAATACACAGTGTATAGTATTATTTATATTTAGAACACAGTGTATAGTATTATTTATATTTAGAACACAGTGTATAGTATTATTTATATAGATTACACAGTGTCTGGTATTATTTATATAGAGAACAAAGTGTATAGTATTATTTATATTGAATACACAGTGTATAGTTTTATTTATATAGATAACACAGTGTATAGAATTATTTATATAGAATACACAGTGTATAGTATTATTTATATTGAATACACAGTTTATAGTATTATTTATATAGAGAACACAGTATATAATTTTGATAATATAGAATACACAGTGTATAGTATTATTTATATTTAGAACACAGTGTATAGTATTATTTATATAGAATACACAGTGTATAGTATTATTTATATAGAATGCACAGTGTATAGTAGTATTTATATAGGTATACACAGTGTATAGTATTATTTTTATAGATTACACAGTGTATAGTATTATTTATATAGAATACACAGTTTATAATATTATTTATATAGAATAGACAGTGTATAGTATTTTTTTATATAGAATACACAGTGTATAGTATTATTTATATTTAGAACATAGTGTATAGTATTATTTATATAGAATAGACAGTGTATAGTATTATTTATATAGAATACACAGTGTATAGTATTATTTATATAGAGAAACAGTGTACAGTATTATTTATATTGAATACACAGTGTATAGTATTATTTATATTTAGAACACAGTGTATAGTATTATTTATATAGAATAGACAGTGCATAGTATTATTTATACAGAAGAGACAGTGTATAGTATTATTTATATAGAATACACAGTGTATAGTATTATTTATATAGAATTCACAGTGTATAGTATTATTTATATAGAATAGACAGTGTATAGTATTATATATATAGAATACACAGTGTATAGTATTATATATATTTAGAACACAGTGTATAGTATTATTTATATAGAATACTCAGTGTATAGTATTATTTATATAGAATACACAGTGTATAGTATTATTTATATTTAGAACACAGTGTATAGTATTATTTATATTTAGAACACAGTGTATAGTATCATTTATATTTAGAACACAGTGTATAGTATTATTTATATAGATAACACAGTGTATAGAATTATTTATATAGAATACACAGTGTATAGTATTATTTATATTGAATACACAGTTTATAGTATTATTTATATTTAGAACACAGTGTATAGTGTTATTTATATAGAATACACAGTGTATAGTATTAATTATATAGAATACACAGTGTATAGTATTATTTATATAGAATACACAGTGTATAGAATTATTTATATTTAGAACACAGTGTATAGTATTATTTATATAGAATACACAGTGTATAGTATTATTTTTATAGATTACACAGTGTATAGTATTATTTATATTTAGAACACAGTGTATAGTATTATTTATATAGAATAGACAGTGTATAGTATTATTTATATAGAATACACAGTGTATAGTATTATTTATATAGAGAAAACAGTGTATAGTATTATTTATATAGAATACACAGTGTATAGTAGTATTTATATAGAATACACAGTGTATAGTATTATTTTTATAGATTACACAGTGTATAGTATTATTTATATAGAATACACAGTGTATAGTATTATTTATATAGAATAGACAGTGTATAGTATTATTTATATTTAGAACACAGTGTATAGTATTATTTATATTTAGAACACAGTGTATAGTATTATTTATATTGAATACACAGTGTATAGTATTATTTATACAGAATAGACAGTGTATAGTATTATTTATATAGAATACACAGTGTATAGTATTATTTATATAGAATTCACAGTGTATAGTATTATTTATATAGAATACACAGTGTATAGTATTATTTATATAGAATACACAGTGTATAGTATTATTTATATAGAATACACAGTGTATAGTATTATTTATATAGAATACACAGTGTATAGTATTATTTATTTTTAAAACACAGTGTATAGTATTATTTATATAGCATACACAGTGTATAGTATTATTTATAAAGACTACACAGTGTAAAGTAGTATTTATATAGAATACACAGTGTATAGTATTATTTTTATAGATTACACAGTGTATAGTATTATTTATATAGAATACACAGTGTATAGTATTATTTATATAGAATAGACAGTGTATAGTATTATTTATATTTAGAACACAGTGTATAGTATTATTTATATTTAGAACACAGTGTATAGTATTATTTATATAGAATACACAGTGCATAGTAGTATTTATATAGAATACACAGTGTATAGTATTATTTATATAGAATAGACAGTGTATATTATTATTTATATAGAGAAAACAGTGAATAGTATTATTTATATTGAATACACAGTGTATAGTATTATTTATATTTAATACACAGTGTATAGTATTATTTATATTTAGAACACAGTGTATAGTATTATTTATATAGAATAGACAGTGTATAGTATTATTTATATAGAATAGACAGTGTATAGTATTATTTATATCGAATAAACAGTGTATAGTATTATTTATATAGAATTCACAGTGTATAGTATTATTTATTTAGAATACACAGTATATAGTATTATTTATATTGAATACACAGTGTATAGTATTATTTATATAGAATACACAGTGTATAGTATTATTTATATTTATAACACAGTGTATAGTATTATTTATATTTATAACACAGTGTATAGTATCATTTATATTTAGAACACAGTGTATAGTATTATTTATATAGATTACACAGTGCATAGTATTATTTATATAGAGAACAAAGTGTATAGTATTATTTATATTGAATACACAGTGTATAGTATTATTTATATAGGTAACACAGTGTATAGAATTATTTATATAGAATACACAGTGTATAGTATTATTTATATTGAATACACAGTTTATAGTATTATTTATATAGAATAGACAGTGTATAGTATTATTTATATAGAATACACAGTGTATAGTATTATTTATATTTAGAACACAGTGTATAGTATTATTTATATAGAATACACAGTGTATAGTATTAATTATATAGAATACACAGTGTATAGTATTATTTATATTGAATACACAGTGTATAGTATTATTTATATAGAATACACAGTGTATAGTATTATTTATATTTATAACACAGTGTATAGTATTATTTATATAGAATAGACAGTGTATAGTATTATTTATATAGAATACACAGTGTATAGTATTATTTATATTTAGAACACAGTGTATAGTATTATTTATATAGAATACACAGTGTATAGTATTAATTATATAGAATACACAGTGTATAGTATTATTTATATTGAATACACAGTGTATAGTATTATTTATATAGAATACACAGTGTATAGTATTATTTATATTTATAACACAGTGTATAGTATTATTTATATTTATAACACGGTGTATAGAATTATTTATATAGAATACACAGTGTATAGTAATATTTATATAGAATTCACAGTGTGTAGTATTATTTATATAGAGAACACAGTGTATAGAATTATTTATATAGAATACACAATGTAGAGTATTATTAATATAGAATACACAGTGTATAGTATTATTTATATAGAATACACAGTGTATAGTATTATTTATATAGAATACACAGTGCATAGTATTATTTATATTTAGAACACAGTGTATAGTATTATTTATATTTAGAACACAGTGTATAGTATTATTTATATAGAATACACAGTGTATAGTAATATTTATATAGAATTCACAATGTGTAGTATTATTTTTATAGAGAACACAGTGTATAGAATTATTTATATAGAATACACAGTGTATAGTAATATTTATATAGAATTCACAGTGTGTAGTATTATTTATATAGAGAACACAGTGTATAGAATTATTTATATAGAATACACAGTGTAGAGTATTATTAATATAGAATACACAGTGTATAGTATTAATTATATTTAGAACACAGTGTATAGTATTATTTATATAGAATACACAGTGTATAGTATTATTTATATAGAATACACAGTGCATAGTATTATTTATATTTAGAACACAGTGTATAGTATTATTTATATAGAATACACAGTGTATAGTATTATTTATATAGAATGCACAGTGTATAGTAGTATTTATATAGAATACACAGTGTATAGTATTATTTTTATAGATTACACAGTGTATAGTATTATTTATATAGAATACACAGTTTATAATATTATTTATATAGAATAGACAGTGTATAGTATTATTTATATAGAATAGACAGTGTATAGTATTATTTATATTTAGAACACAGTGTATAGTATTATTTATATAGAATAGACAGTGTATAGTATTATTTATATAGAATACACAGTGTATAGTATTATTTGTATTTAGAACACAGTGTATAGTATTATTTATATAGAATAGGACAGTGTATAGTATTATTTATATAGAATACACAGTGTATAGTATTATTTATATAGAATTCACAGTGTATAGTATTATTTATATAGAATAGACAGTGTATAATATTATATATATAGAATACACAGTGTATAGTATTATTTATATAGAATACACAGTGTATAGTATTATTTATATTTAGAACACAGTGTATAGTATTATTTATATAGAATACACAGTGTATAGTATTATTTATATAAAATAGACAGTGTATATACAATTATTTATGTAGAATTCACAGTGTATAGTATTATTTAAATAGAGAACACAGTGTATAGTATTATTTTTATTGAATACACAGTGTATAGTATTATTTATATAAAAAACACAGTGTATAGTATTATTTATATAGAATTCACAGTATATAGTATTATTTATATAGAGAACACAGTGTATTGAATTATTTATAAAGAATACACAGTGTATAGTATTATTTATATAGAATACACAGTGTATATACAATTATTTATGTATAATACACAGTGTATAGTATTATTTATATAGAATAGACAGTGTATAGTATTGTTTATATAGAATACACAGTGTATAGTATTATTTATATAGAGAAAACAGTGTATAGTATTATTTATATAGAATACACAGTGTATAGTAGTATTTATATAGAATACACAGTGTATAGTATTATTTTTATAGATTACACAGTGTATAGAATTATTTATATAGAATACACAGTGTATAGTATTATTTATATAGAATAGACAGTGTATAGTATTATTTATATTTAGAACACAGTGTATAGTATTATTTATATTTAGAACACAGTGTATAGTATTATTTATATTGAATACACAGTGTATAGTATTATTTATACAGAATAGACAGTGTATAGTATTATTTATATAGAATACACAGTGTATAGTATTATTTATATTTAGAACACAGTGTATAGTATTATTTATATAGAATACACAGTGTATAGTATTATTTATATAGAATACACAGTGTATAGTATTATTTATATTTAGAACACAGTGTATAGTATTATTTATATTTAGAACACAGTGTATAGTATCATTTATATTTAGAACACAGTGTATAGTATCATTTATATTTAGAACACAGTGTATAGTATTATTTATATAGAATACACAGTGTATAGTATTATTTATATTTATAACACAGTGTATAGTATTATTTATATTTATAACACAGTGTATAATATCATTTATATTGAGAACACAGTGTGTAGTATCATTTATATTTAGAACACAGTGTATAGTATTATTTATATAGAATACACAGTGTATAGTAGTATTTATATAGAATACACAGTGTATAGTATTATTTACATAGAGAACACAGTGTATAGTATTATTTATATAGATTACACAGTGTATAGTATTATTTATATAGAATACACAGTGCATAGTATTATTTATATAGACAACACAGTGTATAATATTATTTATATAGATTACACAGTGTATAGTATTATTTATATAGAATACACAGTGTATAGTATTATTTATATTATATAGTATTTATATAGTATAGTATAAAGTATTTATATTATATAGTATTTATATTATAGTATACACAGTGTATAGTATTATTTATATAGAATACACAGTGCATAGTATTATTTATATAGAGAACACAGTGTATAATATTATTTATATAGATTACAGAGTGTATAGTATTATTTATATATAATACACAGTGTATAGTATTAATTATATAGAATACACAGTGTATAGTATTATTTATATTGAATACACAGTGTATAGTATTATTTATATAGAGAACACAGTGTATAGTTTTATTTAAATAGAGAACACAGTGCATAGTATTATGTTTATTGAATACACAGTGTATAGTATTATTTATATAGAATACAAAGTGTATAGTATTATTTATATTGAATACACAGTGTAAAGTATTATTTATATTGAATACACAGTGTATAGTATTATTTATATAGAGAACACAGTGTATAGTATTATTTATATAGAATACACAGTGTATAGTATTATTTATATAGAATACAAAGTGTATAGTATTATTTATATTGAATACACAGTGTAAAGTATTATTTATATTGAATACACAGTGTATAGTATTATTTATATAGAGAACACAGTGTATAGTATTATTTATATAGAATACACAGTGTATAGTATTATTTATATAGAGAACACAGTGCATAGTATTTATATAGAGAACACAGTGTGTAGTATTATTTACATTGAATACACAGTGTATAGTATTATTTATATAGATTAAACAGTGTATAGTATTATTTATATAGATTACACAGTGTATAGTATTATTTATATAAAATACACAGTGTATATACAATTATTTATGTAGAATACACAGTGTATAGTATTTAAATAGAGAACACAGTGTATAGTATTATTTTTAATTAATACACAGTGTATAGTATAATTTATATAGAATACACAGTGTATAGTATTATTTATATTGAATACACAGTGCATAGTATTATTTATATAGAGAACACAGTGTATAATATTATTTATATAGATTACAAAGTGTATAGTATTATTTATATAGAATACACAGTGTATAGTATTATTTATATAGAGAACACAGTGTATAGAATTATTTATATAGAATACACAGTGTATAGTATTATTTATATAGAATACACAGTGTATAGTATTATTTATATTGAATATACAGTATATAGTATTATTTATATAGAGAACACAGTTTAGAGTATTATTTATATAGAATACACAGTGTATAGCATTATTTAAATAGAGAACACAGTGAATAGTATTATTTTTATTGAATACACAGTGTATAGTATTATTTATATGGAGAACACAGTGTATAGTATTATTTATATAGATTACACAGTGTATAGTATTATTTATATAGAATACACAGTGTATAGTATTATTTATATAGAATACAGAGTATATAGTATTATTTATATAGAATACACAGTGTATATACAAATATTTATGTAGAATACACAGTGTATAGTATTATTTATATAGATTACACAGTGTATAGTATTATTTATATAAAATACACAGTGTATAGTATTATTTATATAAAATACACAGTGTATATACAATTATTAAAGTAGAATACACAGTGTATACTATTATTTAAATAGAGAACACAGTGTATAGTATTATTTATATAGAATACACAGTGTATATACAATTGCTTATGAAGAATACACAGTGTATAGTATTATTTATATAGAGAACACAGTGCACAGTATTATTTATATAGAATACACAGTGTATAGTATTATTTATATAGAGAACACAGTGTATAGTATTATTTATATTGAATACACAGTGTATAGTGTTATTTATATAGATTACACAGTGTATAGTATTATTTATACAGAATACACAGTGTATAGTATTATTTATATAGAATACACAGTGTATAGTATTATTTATATTGAATACACAGTGCATAGTATTATTTATATAGAGAACACAGTGTATAATATTATTTATATAGATTACAAAGTGTATAGTATTATTTATATTGAATACACAGTGTATAGTATTATTTATATAGAGAACACAGTGTATAGAATTATTTATATAGAATACACAGTGTATAGTATTATTTATATAGAATACACAGTGTATAGTATTATTTATATTGAATACACAGTGTATAGTATTATTTATATATAATTCACAGTGTATAGTATTATTTATATAGAGAACACAGTGTATAGAATTATTTATATAGAATACACAGTGTATAGTATTATTTATATAGAATACACAGTGTATAGTATTATTTATATTGAATATACAGTATATAGTATTATTTATATAGAGAACACAGTGTATAGTATTATTTAAAAAGAGAACACAGTGCATATTATTATTTATATTGAATACACAGTGTATAGTATTATTTATATAGATTACACAGTGTATAGTATTATTTATATAGAATACACAGTGTATAGTATTATTTATATAGAGAACACAGTGCATAGTATTTATATAGAGAACACAGTGTGTAGTATTATTTACATAGAATACACAGTGTATAGTATTATTTATATAGATTAAACAGTGTATAGTATTATTTATATAGATTACACAGTGTATAGTATTATTTATGTAGAATACACAGTGTATAGTATTTAAATAGAGAACACAGTGTATAGTATTATTTTTAATTAATACACAGTGTATAGTATTATTTATATAGAATACACAGTGTATAGTATTATTTATATATAATTCACAGTGTATAGAATTATTTATATAGATTACACAGTGTATAGTATTATTTATTTAGAATAGACAGTGTATAGTATTATTTATATAGATTACACAGTGTATAGTATTATTTATATAGAATACACAGTGCATAGTATTATTTTTATATCATACACAGTGTATAATATAAATTATATAGAGAACACAGTGTATAATATTATTTATATAGAAAACATTGTATAGTAATATTTATATAGAATACACAGTGTATAGTATTATTTATATAGAATACACAGTGTATAGTATTATTTACATAGAATACACAGTGTATAGTATTATTTATATAGAATACACAGTGTATAGTATTATTTATATAGAATACACAGTGTATAGTATTATTTATATTGAATACACAGTGTATAGTATTATTTATATAGAATACACAGTGTATAGTATTATTTATATAGAATACACAGTGTATAGTATTATTTATATTGAATACACAGTGTATAGTATTATTTATATAGAGAACACAGTGTATAGTATTATTTAAATAGAGAACACAGTGCATAGTATTATGTTTATTGAATACACAGTGTATAGTATTATTTATATATAATTCACAGTGTATAGTATTATTTATATAGAGAACATAGTGTATAGAATTATTTATATAGAATACACAGTGTATAGTATTATTTATATAGAATACACAGTGTATAGTATTATTTATATTGAATACACAGTGCATATTATTATTTATATTGAATACACAGTGTATAGTATTTAAATAGAGAACACAGTGTATAGTATTATTTATATAGAATATACAGTGTATAGTATTATTTATATATAATTCACAGTGTATAGTATTATTTATATAGTGTATAGTATTTAAATAGAGAACACAGTGTATAGTTTTATTTTTATTTATTACACAGTGTATAGTATTATTTATATAGAATACACAGTGCATAGTATTATTTATATAGAGAACACAGTGTATAATATTATTTATATAGATTACACAGTGTATAGTATTATTTATATAGAATTCACAGTGTATAGTATTATTTATATTATATAGTATTTATATAATATAGTATATAGTATTTATATTATAGTATACACAGTGTATAGTATTATTTATATATAATTCACAGTGTATAGTATTATTTATATAGATTACAGAGTGTATAGTATTATTTATATAGAATACACAGTGTATAGTATTATTTATATAGAATACACAGTGTATAGTATTATTTATATATAATTCACAGTGTATAGTATTATTTATATAGAGAACACAGTGTATAGAATTATTTATATAGAATACACAGTGTATAGTATTATTTATATAGAATACACAGTGTATAGTATTATTTATATTGAATACACAGTGTATAGTATTATTTATATAGAGAACACAGTGTATAGTATTATTTAAATTGAGAACACAGTGCATAGTATTATTTATATTGAATACACAGTGTATAGTATTATTTATATAGATTACACAGTGTATAGTATTATTTATATAGAATACACAGTGTATAGTATTATTTATATAGAATACACAGTGTATATACAATTATTTATGAAGAATACACAGTGTATAGTATTATTTATATAGAGAACACAGTGCATAGTATTTATATAGAGAACACAGTGTGTAGTATTATTTACATTGAATACACAGTGTATAGTATTATTTATATAGATTACACAGTGTATAGTATTATTTATATAGATTACACAGTGTAAAGTATTATTTACATAAAATACACAGTGTGTATACAATTATTTATGTAGAATACACAGTGTATAGTATTTAAATAGAGAACACAGTGTATAGTATTATTTTTATTTAATACACAGTGTATAGTATTATTTATATAGAATACACAGTGTATAGTATTCTTTATATATAATTCACAGTGTATAGTATTATTTATATAGAGAACACAGTGTATAGAATTATTTATATAGAATACACAGTGTATAGTATTATTTATATAGAATTCACAGTGTATAGTATTATTTATATAGAGCACACAGTGTATAGTATTATTTATATAGAATACACAGTGTATAGTATTATTTATATAGAATACAGAGTATATAGTATTATTTATATAGAATAAACAGTGTAAATACAAATATTTATGTAGAATACACAGTGTATAGTATTATTTATATTGATTACACAGTGTATAGTATTATTTATATTGAATACACAGTGTATATACAAATATTTATGTAGAATACACAGTGTATATTATTATTTATATTGAATACACAGTGTATAGTATTATTTATATTGAATACACAGTGTATAGTATTATTTATATAGAATACACAGTGTATAGTATTATTTATATTGAATACACAGTGTATAGTATTATTTATATAGAGAAGACAGTGCATAGTATTATGTTTATTGAATACACAGTGTATAGTATTATTTATATAGAATACACAGTGTATAGTATTATTTATATTGAATACACAGTGTATAGTATTATTCATATAGAGAACACAGGGCATAGAATTATTTATATAGAATACACAGTGTATAGTATTATTTATATAGAGAACACATTGTATAGAATTATTTATATAGAATACACAGTGTATAGTATTATTTATACAGAGAACACAGTTTAGAGTATTATTTATATAGAATACACAGTGTATGGCATTATTTAAATAGAGAACACAGTGAATAGTATTATTTTTATGGAATACACAGAGTATAGTATTATTTATATGGAGAACACAGTGTATAGTATTATTTATATAGATTACACAGTGTATAGTATTATTTATATAGAATACAGAGTATATAGTATTATTTATATAGAATACAGAGTATATAGTATTATTTATATAGAATACACAGTGTATATACAAATATTTATGTAGAATACACAGTGTATAGTATTATTTATATTGAATACACAGTGTATAGTATTATTTATATTGATTACACAGTGTATAGTATTATTTACATAGAGAACACAGTGTATAGTATTATTTATATAGAATACACAGTGTATAGTATTATTTAAATAGAGAACACAGTGTGTAGTATTATTTATATAGATTACACAGTGTATAGAATTATTTAAATAGAGAACACAGTGTATAGTATTATTTTTATTGAATACACAGTTTATAGTATTATTTATATAGAATACACAGTGTATATACAAATATTTATGTAGAATACACAGTGTATAGTATTATTTAAATTGAGAACCCAGTGTATAGTATTATTTGTATTGAATACACAGTGTATAGTATTATTTATATAGAGAACACAGTGTATAGTATTATTTATATTGAATAAACAGTGTATAGTATTATTTATATAGATTACACAGTGTATAGTATCATTTATATTGAATACACAGTGCATAGTATTATTTATATAGAGAACACAGTGTATATTATTATTTAAATAGAGAACACGGTGCATAGTAAAAAAAAATTAGGAATACACAGTGTAGAGTATTATTTATATGGAGAACACAGTGTATAGTATTATTTATACAGAATACACAGTGTATTGTATTATGTATATAGAATTTACAGTGTATAGTATTATTTATATAGAATACACAGTGTATAGTATTATTTATATAGAGAACACAGTGTAGTATTATTTACATTGAATACACAGTGTATCGTATTATTTATATAGATTGCACAGTGTATAGTATGATTTATATAGAATACACAGTGTATAGTATTATTTATATTGAAAACAGAGTGTATAGTATTATTTATATAGATTACACAGTGTATAGATTTATTTATATAGAATACACAGTGTATAGTATTATTTATATAGAGAACACAGTGTATAGTATTATTTATATAGATTACACAGTGTATAGTATTATTTATATAAAATACACAGTGTATAGTATTATTTATATAAAATACACAGTGTATATACAATTATTAAAGTAGAATACACAGTGTATAATATTATTTAAATAGAGAACACAGTGTATAGTATTATTTATATAGAATACACAGTGTATATACAATTGCTTATGAAGAATACACAGTGTATAGTATTATTTATATAGAGAACACAGTGCATAGTATTATTTATATAGAATACACAGTGTATAGTATTATTTATATAGAGAACACAGTGTATAGTATTATTTATATTGAATACACAGTGTATAGTATTATTTATATAGATTACACAGTGTATAGTATTATTTATACAGAATACACAGTGTATAGTATTATTTATATAGAATTTACAGTGTATAGTATTATTTATATAGAATACAGTGTATAGTATTATTTATATAGAGAACACAGTGCATAGAATTATTTATATAGAATACACAGTGTATAGTATTTATATAGAGAACACAGTGTATAGTATAATTTATATAGAATACACAGTGTATAGTATTATTTAAATAGAGAACACAGTGCATAGTATTATTTTTATTGAATACACAGTTTATAGTATTATTCATATAGAATGCACAGTGTATAGTATTATGTATATAGAATACAAAGAATATAGTATTATTTATATAGAATACACAGTGTATATACAAATATTTATGTAGAATACACAGTGTATAGTATCATTTAAATAGAGAACCCAGTGTATAGTATTATTTATGTTAAATACACAGTGTATAGTATTATTTATATAGGGAACACAGTGTATAGTATTATTTATATTGAATACACAGTGTATAGTATTATTTATATAAAATACACATTGTATAGTATTATTTATATTGAATACACAGTGTATAGTATTATTTATATTGAATACACAGTGTATAGTATTATTTATATAGAGAACACAGTGTATAGAATTATTTATATAGAATACACAGTGTATAGTATTATTTATATAGAATACACAGTGCATAGTATTATTTATATAGAGAACACAGTGTATAATATTATTTATATAGATTACACAGTGTATAGTATTATTTATATAGAATACACAGTGTATAGTATTATTTATATAGAGAACACAGTGTGTAGTATTATTTATATAGAATACACAGTGTAGTGTATTATTTATATAGAATACACAGTGTATATACAATTATTTATGAAGAGTACACAGTGTATAGTATTATTTATATAGATTAAACAGTGTATAGTATTATTTATATAGATTACACAGTGTATAGTATTATTTATATAAAATACACAGTGTATATACAATTATTTATGTAGAATACACAGTGTATAGTATTTAAATAGAGAACACAGTGTATAGTATTATTTTTATTTAATACACAGTGTATAGTATTATTTAAATAGAGAACACAGTTTAGAGAATTATTTATATAGAATACACAGTGTATAGCATTATTTAAATAGAGAACACAGTGCATAGTATAATTTTTTAAGAATACACAGTGTATAGTATTATTTATATAGAATACACAGTGTATAGTATTATTTATATAGAATACACAGTGTATAGTATTATTTATATAAAATACACAGTGTATAATATTATTTATATAGCATACACAGTGTATAGTATTATTTATATAGAATACACAGTGTAGAGTATTATTTATATAGAATACACAGTGTATATACATTTACTTATGAAGAATACCCAGTGTATAGTATTATTTATATAGAGAACACAGTGCATAGTATTATTTATATAGAATACACAGTGTATAGTATTATTTATATAGAGAACACAGTGTATAGTATTTTTATTGAATACACAGTTTATAGTATTATTTTTATATAATACACAGTGTATAGTATTATTTATATAGAGTACACAGTGTATATACAAATATTTATGTAGAATACACAGTGTATAGTATTATTTATATTGATTACACAGTGTATAGTATTATTTACATAGAATACACATTGTATATTATTATTTATTTTGAATACACAGTGTATAGTATTATTTATATAGAGAACACAGTGCATAGAATTATTTACATAGAATACACAGTGTATAGTATTATTTATATAGAGACCACAGTGCATAGAATTATTTACATAGAATACACAGTGTATAGTATTATTTACATAGAGAACACAGTGTATAGTATTATTTATATAGAGAACACAGTGTATAGAATTATTTATATAGAATACACAGTGTATAGTATTATTTAAATAGAGAACACAGTGCATAGTAAAAAATTTTAAGAATACACAGTGTAGAGTATTATTTATATGGAGAACACCGTGTATAGTATTATTTATATACATTACACATTGTATAGAATTATTTAAATAGAGAACACAGTGTATAGTATTATTTTTATTGAATACACAGTTTATAGTATTATTCATATAGAATACACAGTGTATAGTATTATTTATATAGAATACACATTATATAGTATTATTTATATTGAATACACAGTGTATAATATTATTTATATTGAATACACAGTGTATAGTATTATTTATATAAAATTTACAGTGTATAGAATTATTTATATAGAGAACACAGTGTATAGAATTATTTATATAGAATACACAGTGTATAGTATTATTTACATAGAGAACACAGTGTATAGTATTATTTATATAGATTACACAGTGTATAGTATTATTTATATAGAATACACAGTGCATAGTATTATTTATATAGAGAACACAGTGTATAATATTATTTATATAGATTACAGAGTGTATAGTATTATTTATATAGAATACACAGTGTATAGTATTATTTATATAGAATACACTGTGTATAGTATTATTTATATTGAATACACAGTGTATAGTATTATTTATATAGAGAACACAGTGTATAGTTTTATTTAAATAGAGAACACAGTGCATAGTATTATGTTTATTGAATACACAGTGTATAGTATTATTTATATAGAATACACAGTGTATAGTATTATTTATATTGAATACACAGTGTATAGTATTATTTATATAGAATACACAGTGTATAGTATTATTTATATAGAGAACACAGTGCATAGTATTTATATAGAGAACACAGTGTGTAGTATTATTTACATTGAATACACAGTGTATAGTATTATTTATATAGATTAAACAGTGTATAGTATTATTTATATAGATTACACAGTGTATAGTATTATTTATATAGAGAACACAGTGCATAGTATTTATATAGAGAACACAGTGTGTAGTATTATTTACATTGAATACACAGTGTATAGTATTATTTATATAGATTAAACAGTGTATAGTATTATTTATATAGATTACACAGTGTATAGTATTATTTATATAAAATACACAGTGTCTATACAATTATTTATGTAGAATACACAGTGTATAGTATTTAAATAGAGAACACAGTGTATAGTATTATTTTTAATTAATACACAGTGTATAGTATTATTTATATAGAATACACAGTGTATAGTATTATTTATATTGAATACACAGTGCATAGTATTATTTATATAGAGAACACAGTGTATAATATTATTTATATAGATTACAAAGTGTATAGTATTATTTATATAGAATACACAGTGTATAGTATTATTTATATAGAGAACACAGTGTATAGAATTATTTATATAGAATACACAGTGTATAGTATTATTTATATAGAATACACAGTGTATAGTATTATTTATATTGAATACACAGTGTATAGTATTATTTATATATAATTCACAGTGTATAGTAGTATTTATATAGAGAACACAGTGTATAGAATTATTTATATAGAATACACAGTGTATAGTATTATTTATATAGAATACACAGTGTATAGTATTATTTATATTGAATATACAGTATATAGTATTATTTATATAGAGAACACAGTTTAGAGTATTATTTATATAGAATACACAGTGTATAGCATTATTTAAATAGAGAACACAGTGAATAGTATTATTTTTATTGAATACACAGTGTATAGTATTATTTATATAGATTAAACAGTGTATAGTATTATTTATATAGATTACACAGTGTATAGTATTATTTATATAAAATACACAGTGTATATACAATTATTTATGTAGAATACACAGTGTATAGTATTTAAATAGAGAACACAGTGTATAGTATTATTTTTATTTAATACACAGTGTATAGTATTATTTATATAGAGAACACAGTTTAGAGAATTATTTATATAGAATACACAGTGTATAGCATTATTTAAATAGAGAACACAGTGTATAGTATTATTTATATAGAATACACAGTGTATTGTATTATTTATATAGAGAACACAGTGGATAGTATTATTTATATAGAATACACAGTGTATAGTATTATTTATATAGAATACACAGTGTATAGTATTATTTATATAAAATACACAGTGTATAATATTATTTATATAGAATACACAGTGTATAGTATTATTTATATAGAATACACAGTGTAGAGTATTATTTATATAGAATACACAGTGTATATACATTTACTTATGAAGAATACACAGTGTATAGTATTATTTATATAGAGAACACAGTGCATAGTATTATTTATATAGAATACACAGTGTATAGTATTATTTATATAGAGAACACAGTGTATAGTATTTTTATTGAATACACAGTTTATAGTATTATTTTTATATAATACACAGTGTATAGTATTATTTATATTGATTACAAAGTGTATAGTATTATTTACATAGAATACACATTGTATATTATTATTTATTTTGAAAACACAGTGTATAGTATTATTTATATAGAGAACACAGTGCATAGAATTATTTACATAGAATACACAGTGTATAGTATTATTTATATAGAGACCACAGTGCATAGAATTATTTACATAGAATACACAGTGTATAGTATTATTTACATAGAGAACACAGTGTATAGTATTATTTATATAGAGAACACAGTGCATAGTAAAAAAAATTTAAGAATACACAGTGTAGAGTATTATTTATATGGAGAACACCGTGTATAGTATTATTTAAATAGAGAACACAGTGTATAGTATTATTTTTATTGAATACACAGTTTATAGTATTATTCATATAGAATACACAGTGTATAGTATTATTTATATAGAATACACATTATATAGTATTATTTATATTGAATACACAGTGTATAATATTATTTATATTGAATACACAGTGTATAGTATTATTTATATAAAATTTACAGTGTATAGAATTATTTATATAGAGAACACAGTGTATAGAATTATTTATATAGAATACACAGTGTATAGTATTATTTACATAGAGAACACAGTGTATAGTATTATTTATATAGATTACACAGTGTATAGTATTATTTATATAGAATACACAGTGCATAGTATTATTTATATAGACAACACAGTGTATAATATTATTTATATAGATTACACAGTGTATAGTATTATTTATATAGAATACACAGTGTATAGTATTATTTATATTATATAGTATTTATATAGTATAGTATAAAGTATTTATATTATATAGTATTTATATTATAGTATACACAGTGTATAGTATTATTTATATAGAATACACAGTGCATAGTATTTATATAGAGAACACAGTGTATAATATTATTTATATAGATTACAGAGTGTATAGTATTATTTATATATAATACACAGTGTATAGTATTATTTATATAGAATACACAGTGTATAGTATTATTTATATTGAATACACAGTGTATAGTATTATTTATATAGAGAACACAGTGTATAGTTTTATTTAAATAGAGAACACAGTGCATAGTATTATGTTTATTGAATACACAGTGTATAGTATTATTTATATAGAATACAAAGTGTATAGTATTATTTATATTGAATACACAGTGTAAAGTATTATTTATATTGAATACACAGTGTATAGTATTATTTATATAGAGAACACAGTGTATAGTATTATTTATATAGAATACACAGTGTATAGTATTATTTATATAGAGAACACAGTGCATAGTATTTATATAGAGAACACAGTGTGTAGTATTATTTACATTGAATACACAGTGTATAGTATTATTTATATAGATTAAACAGTGTATAGTATTATTTATATAGATTACACAGTGTATAGTATTATTTATATAAAATACACAGTGTATATACAATTATTTATGTAGAATACACAGTGTATAGTATTTAAATAGAGAACACAGTGTATAGTATTATTTTTAATTAATACACAGTGTATAGTATAATTTATATAGAATACACAGTGTATAGTATTATTTATATTGAATACACAGTGCATAGTATTATTTATATAGAGAACACAGTGTATAATATTATTTATATAGATTACAAAGTGTATAGTATTATTTATATAGAATACACAGTGTATAGTATTATTTATATAGAGAACACAGTGTATAGAATTATTTATATAGAATACACAGTGTATAGTATTATTTATATAGAATACACAGTGTATAGTATTATTTATATTGAATATACAGTATATAGTATTATTTATATAGAGAACACAGTTTAGAGTATTATTTATATAGAATACACAGTGTATAGCATTATTTAAATAGAGAACACAGTGAATAGTATTATTTTTATTGAATACACAGTGTATAGTATTATTTATATGGAGAACACAGTGTATAGTATTATTTATATAGATTACACAGTGTATAGTATTATTTATATAGAATACACAGTGTATAGTATTATTTATATAGAATACAGAGTATATAGTATTATTTATATAGAATACACAGTGTATATACAAATATTTATGTAGAATACACAGTGTATAGTATTATTTATATAGATTACACAGTGTATAGTATTATTTATATAAAATACACAGTGTATAGTATTATTTATATAAAATACACAGTGTATATACAATTATTAAAGTAGAATACACAGTGTATACTATTATTTAAATAGAGAACACAGTGTATAGTATTATTTATATAGAATACACAGTGTATATACAATTGCTTATGAAGAATACACAGTGTATAGTATTATTTATATAGAGAACACAGTGCACAGTATTATTTATATAGAATACACAGTGTATAGTATTATTTATATAGAGAACACAGTGTATAGTATTATTTATATTGAATACACAGTGTATAGTGTTATTTATATAGATTACACAGTGTATAGTATTATTTATACAGAATACACAGTGTATAGTATTATTTATATAGAATACACAGTGTATAGTATTATTTATATTGAATACACAGTGCATAGTATTATTTATATAGAGAACACAGTGTATAATATTATTTATATAGATTACAAAGTGTATAGTATTATTTATATTGAATACACAGTGTATAGTATTATTTATATAGAGAACACAGTGTATAGAATTATTTATATAGAATACACAGTGTATAGTATTATTTATATAGAATACACAGTGTATAGTATTATTTATATTGAATACACAGTGTATAGTATTATTTATATATAATTCACAGTGTATAGTATTATTTATATAGAGAACACAGTGTATAGAATTATTTATATAGAATACACAGTGTATAGTATTATTTATATAGAATACACAGTGTATAGTATTATTTATATTGAATATACAGTATATAGTATTATTTATATAGAGAACACAGTGTATAGTATTATTTAAAAAGAGAACACAGTGCATATTATTATTTATATTGAATACACAGTGTATAGTATTATTTATATAGATTACACAGTGTATAGTATTATTTATATAGAATACACAGTGTATAGTATTATTTATATAGAGAACACAGTGCATAGTATTTATATAGAGAACACAGTGTGTAGTATTATTTACATAGAATACACAGTGTATAGTATTATTTATATAGATTAAACAGTGTATAGTATTATTTATATAGATTACACAGTGTATAGTATTATTTATGTAGAATACACAGTGTATAGTATTTAAATAGAGAACACAGTGTATAGTATTATTTTTAATTAATACACAGTGTATAGTATTATTTATATAGAATACACAGTGTATAGTATTATTTATATATAATTCACAGTGTATAGAATTATTTATATAGATTACACAGTGTATAGTATTATTTATTTAGAATAGACAGTGTATAGTATTATTTATATAGATTACACAGTGTATAGTATTATTTATATAGAATACACAGTGCATAGTATTATTTTTATATCATACACAGTGTATAATATAAATTATATAGAGAACACAGTGTATAATATTATTTATATAGAAAACATTGTATAGTAATATTTATATAGAATACACAGTGTATAGTATTATTTATATAGAATACACAGTGTATAGTATTATTTACATAGAATACACAGTGTATAGTATTATTTATATTGAATACACAGTGTATAGTATTATTTATATAGAGAACACAGTGTATAGTTTTATTTAAATAGAGAACACAGTGCATAGTATTATGTTTATTGAATACACAGTGTATAGTATTATTTATATAGAATACACAGTGTATAGTATTATTTATATTGAATACACAGTGTATAGTATTATTTATATTGAATACACAGTGTATAGTATTATTTATATAGAGAACACAGTGTATAGTATTATTTAAAAAGAGAACACAGTGCATATTATTATTTATATTGAATACACAGTGTATAGTATTATTTATATAGATTACACAGTGTATAGTATTATTTATATAGAATACACAGTGTATAGTATTATTTATATAGAGAACACAGTGTATAGAATTATTTATATAGAATACACAGTGTATAGTATTATTTATATAGAATACACAGTGTATAGTATTATTTATATTGAATATACAGTATATAGTATTATATATATAGAGAACACAGTGTATAGTATTATTTAAAAAGAGAACACAGTGCATATTATTATTTATATTGAATACACAGTGTATAGTATTATTTATATAGATTAGACAGTGTATAGTATTATTTATATAAAATACACAGTGTATATACAATTATTTATGTAGAATACACAGTGTATAGTATTTAAATAGAGAACACAGTGTATAGTATTATTTTTAATTAATACACAGTGTATACTATTATTTATATAGAATACACAGTGTATAGTATTATTTATATTGAATACACAGTGCATAGTATTATTTATATAGAGAACACAGTGTATAATATTATTTATATAGATTACAAAGTGTATAGTATTATTTATATAGAATACACAGTGTATAGTATTATTTATATAGAATACACAGTGTATAATATTATTTATATTGAATACACAGTGTATAGTATTATTTATATATAATTCACAGTGTATAGTATTATTTATATAGAGAACACAGTGTATAGAATTATTTATATAGAATACACAGTGTATAGTATTATTTATATAGAATACACAGTGTATAGTATTATTTATATTGAATATACAGTATATAGTATTATTTATATAGAGAACACAGTTTAGAGTAATATTTATATAGAATACACAGTGTATAGCATTATTTAAATAGAGAACACAGTGAATAGTATTATTTTTATTGAATACACAGTGTATAGTATTATTTATATAGAATACACAGTGTATAGTATTATTCATATGGAGAACACAGTGTATAGTATTATTTATATAGATTACACAGTGTATAGTATTTTTTATATAGAATACACAGTGTATAGTATTATTTATATAGAATAGACAGTGTATAGTATTATTTATATTTAGAACACAGTGTATAGTATTATTTATATAGAATAGACAGTGTATAGTATTATTTATATAGAATAGACAGTGTATAGTATTTATATAGAATAAACAGTGTATAGTATTATTTATATAGAATTCACAGTGTATAGTATTATTTATATAGAATACACAGTGTATAGTATTATTTATATTGAATACACAGTGTATAGTATTATTTATATTTTATACACAGTGTATAGTATTATTTATATAGAATAGACAGTGTATAGTATTATTTATATAGAATACACAGTGTATAGTATTATTTATATTGAATACACAGTTTATAGTATCATTTATATAGAATAGACAGTGCATAGTATTATTTATATAGAATAAACAGTGTATAGTATTATTTATATTTATAACACAGTGTATAGTATTATTTATATAGATTACACAGTGTATAGTATTATTTATATAGAATGCACAGTGTATAGTATTATTTATATAGATTAAACAGTGTATAGTATTATTTATATAGATTAGACAGTGTATAGTATTATTTATATAAAATACACAGTGTATATACAATTATTTATGTAGAATACACAGTGTATAGTATTTAAATAGAGAACACAGTGTATAGTATTATTTTTAATTAATACACAGTGTATAGTATTATTTATATAGAATACACAGTGTATAGTATTATTTATATTGAATACACAGTGCATAGTATTATTTATATAGAGAACACAGTGTATAATATTATTTATATAGATTACAAAGTGTATAGTATTATTTATATAGAATACACAGTGTATAGTATTATTTATATAGAGAACACAGTGTATAGAATTATTTATATAGAATACACAGTGTATAGTATTATTTATATAGAATAAACAGTGTATAATATTATTTTTATTGAATACACAGTGTATAGTATTATTTATATAGAATACACAGTGTATAGTATTATTTATATGGAGAACACAGTGTATAGTATTATTTATATAGATTACACAGTGTATAGTATTATTTATATAGAATACACAGTGTATAGTATTATTTATATAGAATACACAGTGTATAGTATTATTTATATAGAATACAGAGTATATAGTATTATTTATATAGATTACACAGTGTATAGTATTATTTATACAGAATGCACAGTGTATAGTATTATTTATATAGAATACACAGTGTATAGTATTATTTATATTGAATACACAGTGTATAGTATTATTTATATATAATTCACAGTGTATAGTATTATTTATATAGAGAACACAGTGTATAGAATTATTTATATAGAATACACAGTGTATAGTATTATTTATATAGAATACACAGTGTATAGTATTATTTATATTGAATATACAGTATATAGTATTATTTATATAGAGAACACAGTGTATAGTATTATTTAAAAAGAGAACACAGTGCATATTATTATTTATATTGAATACACAGTGTATAGTATTATTTATATAGATTAAACAGTGTATAGTATTATTTATATAGAATACACAGTGTATAGTATTATTTATATAGAGAACACAGTGCATAGTATTTATATAGAGAACACAGTGTGTAGTATTATTTACATTGAATACACAGTGTATAGTATTATTTATATAGATTAAACAGTGTATAGTATTATTTATATAGATTACACAGTGTATAGTATTATTTATATAAAATACACAGTGTATATACAATTATTTATGTAGAATACACAATGTATAGTATTTAAATAGAGAACACAGTGTATAGTATTATTTTTAATTAATACACAGTGTATAGTATTATTTATATAGAATACACAGTGTATAGTATTATTTATATATAATTCACAGTGTATAGTATTATTTATATAGATTACACAGTGTATAGTATTATTTATTTAGAATAGACAGTGTATAGTATTATTTATATAGATTACACAGTGTATAGTATTATTTATATAGAATACACAGTGCATAGTATTATTTTTATATCATACACAGTGTATAATATAAATTATATAGAGAACACAGTGTATAATATTATTTATATAGAAAACATTGTATAGTAATATTTATATAGAATACACAGTGTATAGTATTATTTATACAGAATACACAGTGTGTAGTATTATTTATATAGAATTCACAGAGTATAGTATTATTTAAATAGAGAACACAGTGTATAGTATTATATTTATTGAATACACAGTGTATAGTATTATTTATATAGAATACACAGTGTATAGTATTATTTATATATAATTCACAGTGTATAGTATTATTTATATAGAGAACACAGTGCATAGTATTTATATAGAGAACACAGTGTGTAGTATTCTTTATATATAATTCACAGTGTATAGTATTATTTATATAGAGAACACAGTGTATTGAATTATTTATATAGAATACACAGTGTATAGTATTATTTATATAGAATTCACAGTGTATAGTATTATTTATATAGAGAACACAGTGTATAGTATTATTTATATAGAATACACAGTGTATAGTATTATTTATATAGAATACACAGTGTATAGTATTATTTATATAGAATACAGAGTATATAGTATTATTTATATAGAATAAACAGTGTATATACAAATATTTATGTACAATACACAGTGTATAGTATTATTTATATTGATTACACAGTGTATAGTATTATTTACATAGAGAACACAGTGTATAGTATTATTTATATAGAATACACAGTGTATATACAAATATTTATGTAGAATACACAGTGTATATTATTATTTATATTGAATACACAGTGTATACTATTATTTATATTGAATACACAGTGTATAGTATTATTTATATAGAATACACAGTGTATAGTATTATTTATATAGAGAACACAGTGCATAGTATTATGTTTATTGAATACACAGTGTATAGTATTATTTATATAGAATACACAGTGTATAGTATTATTTATATTGAATACACAGTGTATAGTATTATTTATATAGAGAACACAGTGCATAGAATTATTTATATAGAATACACAGTGTATAGTATTATTTATATAGAGAATAGAGATGAGCGAACACTAAAATGTTCGAGGTTCGAAATTCGATTCGAACAGCCGCTCACTGTTCGAGTGTTCGAATGGGTTTCGAACCCCATTATAGTCTATGGGGAACATAAACTCGTTAAGGGGGAAACCCAAATTCGTGTCTGGAGGGTCACCAAGTCCACTATGACACCCCAGGAAATGATACCAACACCCTGGAATGACACTGGGACAGCAGGGGAAGCATGTCTGGGGGCATAAAAGTCACTTTATTTCATGGAAATCCCTGTCAGTTTGCGATTTTCGCAAGCTAACTTTTCCCCATAGAAATGCATTGGCCAGTGCTGATTGGCCAGAGTACGGAACTCGACCAATCAGCGCTGGCTCTGCTGGAGGAGGCGGAGTCTAAGATAGCTCCACACCAGTCTCCATTCAGGTCCGACCTTAGACTCCGCCTCCTCCGGCAGAGCCAGCGCTGATTGGCCGAAGGCTGGCCAATGCATTCCTATGCGAATGCAGACTTAGCAGTGCTGAGTCAGTTTTGCTCAACTACACATCTGATGCACACTCGGCACTGCTACATCAGATGTAGCAATCTGATGTAGCAGAGCCGAGGGTGCACTAGAACCCCTGTGCAAACTCAGTTCACGCTAATAGAATGCATTGGCCAGCGCTGATTGGCCAATGCATTCTATTAGCCCGATGAAGTAGAGCTGAATGTGTGTGCTAAGCACACACATTCAGCACTGCTTCATCAAGCCAATACAATGCATTAGCCAGTGCTGATTGGCCAGAGTACGGAATTCGGCCAATCAGCGCTGGCTCTGCCGGAGGAGGCGGAGTCTAAGGTCGGACCTGAATGGAGACTGGTGTGGAGCGATCTTAGACTCCGCCTCCTCCAGCAGAGCCAGCGCTGATTGGTCGAGTTCCGTACTCTGGCCAATCAGCGCTGGCCAATGCATTCTATTAGCCCGATGAAGTAGAGCTGAATGTGTGTGCTTAGCACACACATTCAGCTCTACTTCATCAGGCTAATAGAATACATTGGCCAATCAGTGCTGGCCAATGCATTCTATTAGCTTGATGAAGCAGAGTGTGCACAAGGGTTCAAGCGCACCCTCGGCTCTGATGTAGCAGAGCTGAGGGTGCACAAGGGTTCAAGTGCACCCTCGGCTCTCCTACATCAGAGCCGAGGGTGCGCTTGAACCCTTGTGCAGCCTCGGCTCTGCTACATCAGAGCCGAGGGTGCGCTTGAACCCTTGTGCACACTCTGCTTCATCAAGCTAATAGAATGCATTGGCCAGCACTGATTGGCCAGAGTACGGAATTCGGCCAATCAGCGCTGGCCAATGCATCCCTATGGGAAAAAGTTTATCTCACAAAAATCACAATTACACACCCGATAGAGCCCCAAAAAGTTATTTTTAATAACATTCCCCCCTAAATAAAGGTTATCCCTAGCTATCCCTGCCTGTACAGCTATCCCTGTCTCATAGTCACAAAGTTCACATTCTCATATGACCCGGATTTGAAATCCACTATTCGTCTAAAATGGAGGTCACCTGATTTCGGCAGCCAATGACTTTTTCCAATTTTTTTCAATGCCCCCAGTGTCGTAGTTCCTGTCCCACCTCCCCTGCGCTGTTATTGGTGCAAAAAAGGCGCCAGGGAAGGTGGGAGGGGAATCGAATTTTGGCGCACTTTACCACGTGGTGTTCGATTCGATTCGAACATGGCGAACACCCTGATATCCGATCGAACATGTGTTCGATAGAACACTGTTCGCTCATCTCTAATAGAGAACACAGTTTAGAGTATTATTTATATAGAATACACAGTGTATAGCATTATTTAAATAGAGAACACAGTGAATAGTATTATTTTTATTGAATACACAGTGTATAGTATTATTTATATGGAGAACACAGTGTATAGTATTATTTATATAGATTACACAGTATATAGTATTATTTATATAGAATACACAGTGTATAGTATTATTTATATAGAATACAGAGTATATAGTATTATTTATATAGAATACACAGTGTATATACAAATATTTATGTAGAATACACAGTGTATAGTATTATTTATATAGATTACACAGTGTATAGTATTATTTATATAAAATACACAGTGTATATACAATTATTAAAGTAGAATACACAGTGTATACTATTATTTAAATAGAGAACACAGTGTATAGTATTATTTATATAGAATACACAGTGTATATACAATTGCTTATGAAGAATACACAGTGTATAGTATTATTTATATAGAGAACACAGTGCACAGTATTATTTATATAGAATACACAGTGTATAGTATTATTTATATAGAGAACACAGTGTATAGTATTATTTATATTGAATACACAGTGTATAGTATTATTTATATAGATTACACAGTGTATAGTATTATTTATACAGATTACACAGTGTATAGTATTATTTATACAGAATACACAGTGTATAGTATTATTTATATAGAATTCACAGTGTATAGTATTATTTATATAGAATACAGTGTATAGTATTATTTATATAGAGAACACAGTGTATAGAATTATTTATATAGAATACACAGTGTATAGTATTATTTATATAGAATACACAGTGCATAGTATTATTTATATAGAGAACACAGTGTATAATATTATTTATATAGATTACACAGTGTATAGTATTTATATAGAATACACAGTGTATAGTATTATTTATATTATATAGTATTTGTATAGTATAGTATATAGTATTTATATTATATTATAGTATACACAGTGTATAGTATTATTTATATAGATTAAACAGTGTATAGAATTATTTATATAGATTACACAGTGTATAGTATTATTTATATAAATTACACAGTGTATATACAATTATTTATGTAGAATACACAGTGTATAGTATTTAAATAGAGAACACAGTGTATAGTATTATTTTTAATTAATACACAGTGTATAGTATTATTTATATAGAATACACAGTGTATAGTATTATTTATATATAATTCACAGTGTATAGAATTATTTATATAGATTACACAGTGTATAGTATTATTTATTTAGAATAGACAGTGTATAGTATTATTTATATAGATTACACAGTGTATAGTATTATTTATATAGAATACACAGTGCATAGTATTATTTTTATATCATACACAGTGTATAATATAAATTATATAGAGAACACAGTGTATAATATTATTTATATAGAAAACATTGTATAGTAATATTTATATAGAATACACAGTGTATAATATTATTTATATAGAATACACAGTGTATAGTATTATTTATATTGAATACACAGTGTATAGTATTATTTATATAGAGAACACAGTGTATAGTTTTATTTAAATAGAGAACACAGTGCATAGTATTATGATTATTGAATACACAGTGTATAGTATTATTTATATAGAATACACAGTGTATAGTATTATTTATATTGAATACACAGTGTATAGTATTATTTATATTGAATACACAGTGTATAGTATTATTTATATAGAGAACACAGTGTATAGTATTATTTAAAAAGAGAACACAGTGCATATTATTATTTATATTGAATACACAGTGTATAGTATTATTTATATAGATTACACAGTGTATAGTATTATTTAAATAGAATACACAGTGTATAGTATTATTTATATAGAGAACACAGTGCATAGTATTTATATAGAGAACACAGTGTGTAGTATTATTTACATTGAATACACAGTGTATAGTATTATTTATATAGATTAAACAGTGTATAGTATTATTTATATAGATTAGACAGTGTATAGTATTATTTATATAAAATACACAGTGTATATACAATTATTTATGTAGAATACACAGTGTATAGTATTTAAATAGAGAACACAGTGTATAGTATTATTTTTAATTAATACACAGTGTATAGTATTATTTATATAGAATACACAGTGTATAGTATTATTTATATTGAATACACAGTGCATAGTATTATTTATATAGAGAACACAGTGTATAATATTATTTATATAGATTACAAAGTGTATAGTATTATTTATATAGAATACACAGTGTATAGTATTATTTATATAGAGAACACAGTGTAT
Source organism: Leptodactylus fuscus (assembly GCF_031893055.1). Lineage (NCBI taxonomy): Eukaryota > Metazoa > Chordata > Amphibia > Anura > Leptodactylidae > Leptodactylus > Leptodactylus fuscus. The sequence goes on along the minus strand of NC_134268.1, from coordinate 225,174,439 downwards.
AGAATTATTTATATAGAATACACAGTGTATAGTATTATTTATATAGAATACACAGTGTATAATATTATTTATATTGAATACACAGTGTATAGTATTATTTATATATAATTCACAGTGTATAGTATTATTTATATAGAGAACACAGTGTATAGAATTATTTATATAGAATACACAGTGTATAGTATTATTTATATAGAATACACAGTGTATAGTATTATTTATATTGAATATACAGTATATAGTATTATTTATATAGAGAACACTGTTTAGAGTATTATTTATATAGAATACACAGTGTATAGCATTATTTAAATAGAGAACACAGTGAATAGTATTATTTTTATTGAATACACAGTGTATAGTATTATTTATATAGAATACACAGTGTATAGTATTATTTATATGGAGAACACAGTGTATAGTATTATTTATATAGATTACACAGTCTATAGTATTATTTATATAGAATACACAGTGTATAGTATTATTTATATAGAATAGACAGTGTATAGTATTATTTATATTTAGAACACAGTGTATAGTATTATTTATATAGAATAGACAGTGTATAGTATTATTTATATAGAATAGACAGTGTATAGTATTATTTATATAGAATAAACAGTGTATAGTGTTATTTATATAGAATTCACAGTGTATAGTATTATTTATATAGAATACACAGTGTATAGTATTATTTATATTGAATACACAGTGTATAGTATTATTTATATTTTATACACAGTGTATAGTATTATTTATATAGAATAGACAGTGTATAGTATTATTTATATAGAATACACAGTGTATAGTATTATTTATATTGAATACACAGTTTATAGTATCATTTATATAGAATAGACAGTGCATAGTATTATTTATATAGAATAAACAGTGTATAGTATTATTTATATTTATAACACAGTGTATAGTATTATTTATATAGATTACACAGTGTATAGTATTATTTATATAGAATGCACAGTGTATAGTATTATTTATATAGATTAAACAGTGTATAGTATTATTTATATAGATTAGACAGTGTATAGTATTATTTATATAAAATACACAGTGTATATACAATTATTTATGTAGAATACACAGTGTATAGTATTTAAATAGAGAACACAGTGTATAGTATTATTTTTAATTAATACACAGTGTATAGTATTATTTATATAGAATACACAGTGTATAGTATTATTTATATTGAATACACAGTGCATAGTATTATTTATATAGAGAACACAGTGTATAATATTATTTATATAGATTACAAAGTGTATAGTATTATTTATATAGAATACACAGTGTATAGTATTATTTATATAGAGAACACAGTGTATAGAATTATTTATATAGAATACACAGTGTATAGTATTATTTATATAGAATACACAGTGTATAATATTATTTATATTGAATACACAGTGTATAGTATTATTTATATATAATTCACAGTGTATAGTATTATTTATATAGAGAACACAGTGTATAGAATTATTTATATAGAATACACAGTGTATAGTATTATTTATATTGAATATACAGTATATAGTATTATTTATATAGAGAACACAGTTTAGAGTATTATTTATATAGAATACACAGTGTATAGCATTATTTAAATAGAGAACACAGTGAATAGTATTATTTTTATTGAATACACAGTGTATAGTATTATTTATATAGAATACACAGTGTATAGTATTATTTATATGGAGAACACAGTGTATAGTATTATTTATATAGATTACACAGTGTATAGTATTATTTATATAGAATACACAGTGTATAGTATTATTTATATAGAATACACAGTGTATAGTATTATTTATATAGAATACAGAGTATATAGTATTATTTATATAGAATACACAGTGTATATACAAATATTTATGTAGAATACACAGTATATAGTATTATTTATATAGATTACACAGTGTATAGTATTATTTATATAAAATACACAGTGTATAGTATTATTTATATAGAATACACAGTGTATAGTATTATTTATACAGAATGCACAGTGTATAGTATTATTTATATAGAATACACAGTGTATAGTATTATTTATATTGAATACACAGTGTATAGTATTATTTATATATAATTCACAGTGTATAGTATTATTTATATAGAGAACACAGTGTATAGAATTATTTATATAGAAAACACAGTGTATAGTATTATTTATATAGAATACACAGTGTATAGTATTATTTATATTGAATATACAGTATATAGTATTATTTATATAGAGAACACAGTGTATAGTATTATTTAAAAAGAGAACACAGTGCATATTATTATTTATATTGAATACACAGTGTATAGTATTATTTATATAGATTAAACAGTGTATAGTATTATTTATATAGAATACACAGTGTATAGTATTATTTATATAGAGAACACAGTGCATAGTATTTATATAGAGAACACAGTGTGTAGTATTATTTACATTGAATACACAGTGTATAGTATTATTTATATAGATTAAACAGTGTATAGTATTATTTATATAGATTACACAGTGTATAGTATTATTTATATAAAATACACAGTGTATATACAATTATTTATGTAGAATACACAATGTATAGTATTTAAATAGAGAACACAGTGTATAGTATTATTTTTAATTAATACACAGTGTATAGTATTATTTATATAGAATACACAGTGTATAGTATTATTTATATATAATTCACAGTGTATAGTATTATTTATATAGATTACACAGTGTATAGTATTATTTATTTAGAATAGACAGTGTATAGTATTATTTATATAGATTACACAGTGTATAGTATTATTTATATAGAATACACAGTGCATAGTATTATTTTTATATCATACACAGTGTATAATATAAATTATATAGAGAACACAGTGTATAATATTATTTATATAGAAAACATTGTATAGTAATATTTATATAGAATACACAGTGCATAGTATTATTTATACAGAATACACAGTGTATAGTATTATTTATATAGAATTCACAGAGTATAGTATTATTTAAATAGAGAACACAGTGTATAGTATTATATTTATTGAATACACAGTGTATAGTATTATTTATATAGAATACACAGTGTATAGTATTATTTATATATAATTCACAGTGTATAGTATTATTTATATAGAGAACACAGTGTATAGAATTATTTATATAGAATACAGTGTATAGTATTATTTATATAGAATACACAGTGTATAGTATTATTTATATTGAATACACAGTGTATAGTATTATTTATATAGAGAACACAGTGCATAGTATTTATATAGAGAACACAGTGTGTAGTATTCTTTATATATAATTCACAGTGTATAGTATTATTTATATAGAGAACACAGTGTATAGAATTATTTATATAGAATACACAGTGTATAGTATTATTTATATAGAATTCACAGTGTATAGTATTATTTATATAGAATACACAGTGTATAGTATTATTTATATAGAATACACAGTGTATAGTATTATTTATATAGAGAACACAGTGTATAGTATTATTTATATTGAATACACAGTGTATAGTATTATTTATATAGATTACACAGTGTATAGTATTATTTATACAGAATGCACAGTGTATAGTATTATTTATATAGAATACACAGTGTATAGTATTATTTATATTGAATACACAGTGTATAGTATTATTTATATATAATTCACAGTGTATAGTATTATTTATATAGAGAACACAGTGTATAGAATTATTTATATAGAATACACAGTGTATAGTATTATTTATATAGAATACACAGTGTATAGTATTATTTATATTGAATATACAGTATATAGTATTATTTATATGGAGAACACAGTGTATAGTATTTTTTAAAAAGAGAACACAGTGCATATTATTATTTATATTGAATACACAGTGTATAGTATTATTTATATAGATTAAACAGTGTATAGTATTATTTATATAGAATACACAGTGTATATTATTATTTATATAGAGAACACAGTGCATAGTATTTATATAGAAAACACAGTGTGTAGTATTATTTACATTGAATACACAGTGTATAGTATTATTTATATAGATTAAACAGTGTATAGTATTATTTATATAGATTACACAGTGTATAGTATTATTTATATAAAATACACAGTGTATATACAATTATTTATTTAGAATACACAATGTATAGTATTTAAATAGAGAACACAGTGTATAGTATTATTTTTAATTAATACACAGTGTATAGTATTATTTATATAGAATACACAGTGTATAGTATTATTTATATATAATTCACAGTGTATAGTATTATTTATATAGATTACACAGTGTATAGTATTATTTATTTAGAATAGACAGTGTATAGTATTATTTATATAGATTACACAGTGTATAGTATTATTTATATAGAATACACAGTGTATAGTATTATTTATATAGAATACACAGTGTATAGTATTATTTATACAGAATACACAGTGTATAGTATTATTTATATAGAATTCACAGAGTATAGTATTATTTAAATAGAGAACACAGTGTATAGTATTATATTTATTGAATACACAGTGTATAGTATTATTTATATAGAATACACAGTGTATAGTATTATTTATATATAATTCACAGTGTATAGTATTATTTATATAGAGAACACAGTGTATAGAATTATTTATATAGAATACAGTGTATAGTATTATTTATATAGAATACACAGTGTATAGTATTATTTATATTGAATACACAGTGTATAGTATTATTTATATAGAGAACACAGTGCATAGTATTTATATAGAGAACACAGTGTGTAGTATTCTTTATATATAATTCACAGTGTATAGTATTATTTATATAGAGAACACAGTGTATAGAATTATTTATATAGAATACACAGTGTATAGTATTATTTATATAGAATTCACAGTGTATAGTATTATTTATATAGAATACACAGTGTATAGTATTATTTATATAGAATACACAGTGTATAGTATTATTTATATAGAATACAGAGTATATAGTATTATTTATATAGAATAAACAGTGTATATACAAATATTTATGTACAATACACAGTGTATAGTATTATTTATATTGATTACACAGTGTATAGTATTATTTACATAGAGAACACAGTGTATAGTATTATTTATATAGAATACACAGTGTATATACAAATATTTATGTAGAATTCACAGTGTATATTATTATTTATATTGAATACACAGTGTATACTATTATTTATATTGAATACACAGTGTATAGTATTATTTATATAGAATACACAGTGTATAGTATTATTTATATAGAGAACACAGTGCATAGTATTATGTTTATTGAATACACAGTGTATAGTATTATTTATATAGAATACACAGTGTATAGTATTATTTATATTGAATACACAGTGTATAGCATTATTTATATAGAGAACACAGTGCATAGAATTATTTATATAGAATACACAGTGTATAGTATTATTTATATAGAGAACACAGTTTAGAGTATTATTTATATAGAATACACAGTGTATAGCATTATTTAAATAGAGAACACAGTGAATAGTATTATTTTTATTGAATACACAGTGTATAGTATTATTTATATGGAGAACACAGTGTATAGTATTATTTATATAGATTACACAGTATATAGTATTATTTATATAGAATACACAGTGTATAGTATTATTTATATAGAATACAGAGTATATAGTATTATTTATATAGAATACACAGTGTATATACAAATATTTATGTAGAATACACAGTGTATAGTATTATTTATATAGATAACACAGTGTATAGTATTATTTATATAAAATACACAGTGTATATACAATTATTAAAGTAGAATACACAGTGTATACTATTATTTAAATAGAGAACACAGTGTATAGTATTATTTATATAGAATACACAGTGTATATACAATTGCTTATGAAGAATACACAGTGTATAGTATTATTTATATAGAGAACACAGTGCACAGTATTATTTATATAGAATACACAGTGTATAGTATTATTTATATAGAGAACACAGTGTATAGTATTATTTATATTGAATACACAGTGTATAGTATTATTTATATAGATTACACAGTGTATAGTATTATTTATACAGATTACACAGTGTATAGTATTATTTATACAGAATACACAGTGTATAGTATTATTTATATAGAATTCACAGTGTATAGTATTATTTATATAGAATACAGTGTATAGTATTATTTATATAGAGAACACAGTGTATAGAATTATTTATATAGAATACACAGTGTATAGTATTATTTATATAGAATACACAGTGCATAGTATTATTTATATAGAGAACACAGTGTATAATATTATTTATATAGATTACAGAGTGTATAGTATTATTTATATAAAATACACAGTGTATAGTATTATTTATATAGATCACACAGTGTATAGTATTATTTATATAGAATACACAGTGTAGAGTATTATTTATATAGAATACACAGTGTATATACATTTACTTATGAAGAATACACAGTGCATAGTATTATTTTTATATCATGCACAGTGTATAGTATAAATTATATAGAGAACACAGTGTATAATATTATTTATATAGAATTCACAGTGTATAGTATTATTTATATAGAGAACACAGTGTATAGTATTATTTATATAGAATACACAGTGTATAGTATTATTTATATAGAATACAGTGTATAATATTATTTATATAGAATACACAGTGTATAGTATTATTTATATAGAATACACAGTGTATAGTATTATTTATATAGAATACACAGTGTATAGTATTATTTATATAGAATACACAGTGTATAATATTATTTATATAGAATACACAGTGTAGAGTATTATTTATATAGAATACACAGTGTATATACATTTACTTATGAAGAATACACAGTGTATAGTATTATTTATATAGAGAACACAGTGCATAGTATTATTTATATAGAATACACAGTGTATAGTATTATTTATATAGAGAACACAGTGTATAGTATTTTTATTGAATACACAGTTTGTAGTATTATTTTTATATAATACACAGTGTATAGTATTATTTATATAGAGTACACAGTGTATATACAAATATTTATGTAGAATACACAGTGTATAGTATTATTTATATTGATTACACAGTGTATAGTATTATTTACATAGAATACACATTGTATATTATTATTTATATTGAATACACAGTGTATAGTATTATTTATACAGAATACACAGTGTATAGTATTATTTATATAGAATACACAGTGTATAGTATTATTTATATAGAGAACACAGTGCGTAGAATTATTTATATAGAATACACAGTGTATAGTATTATTTATATAGAGACCACAGTGCATAGAATTATTTACATAGAATACACAGTGTATAGTATTATTTACATAAAGAACAAAGTGTATAGTATTATTTATTTAGAGAACACAGTGTATAGAATTATTTATATAGAATACACAGTGTATAGTATTATTTATATAGAGACCACAGTGCATAGAATTATTTACATAGAATACACAGTGTATAGTATTATTTACATAAAGAACAAAGTGTATAGTATTATTTATTTAGAGAACACAGTGTATAGAATTATTTATATAGAATACACAGTGTATAGTATTATTTATATAGAGAACACAGTGTATAGTATAATTTATATAGAATACACAGTGTATAGTATTATTTATAGAATTTACAGTGTATAGAATTATTTATATAGAGAACACAGTGTATAGAATTATTTATATAGAATACACAGTGTATAGTATTATTTATATAGAATACACAGTGCATAGTATTATTTATATAGAGAACACAGTGTATAATATTATTTATATAGATTACACAGTGTATAGTATTATTTATATAGAATACACAGTGTATAGTATTATTTATATAGAATACACAGTGTATAGTATTATTTATATTGAATACACAGTGTATAGTATTATTTATATAGAGAACACAGTGTATAGTATTATTTAAATAGAGAACACAGTGCATAGTATTATGTTTATTGAATACACAGTGTATAGTATTATTTATATAGAATACACAGTGTATAGTATTATTTATATTGAACACACAGTGTATAGTATTATTTATATATAATTCACAGTGTATAGTATTATATATATAGAGAACACAGTTTATAGAATTATTTATATAGAATACACAGTGTATAGTATTTGTCACGGGATGGTTAGAGTCCGGCAATAGGCAATGTGTAATATATATTTCATGTGGAATGTATTCTCTAACCTGTTGTAAACATCAGTGTGTAGTTGGCTGATTAGGGTCTAGTGTGTTAGCACATTGTATGCAAATCCCTCTAACTAGTGAGGACAATGGGTGGAGATAATCTGATCGGTGTCTCCAAGAAGATGTTGGACTGTGCATTGTCCATAGTAGACAGGGAGTCTGCTCTCCTTGGTATAGGTGAGGGGGGAAGGATCTGTGACTCAGCCCTTCCCACCCACAGATAGAGGAAGTAACAGTCTTAGTATATAGTTGTAGCTTGCAGTTAGTATGTGTTAGCCGGCCTGTGCACAGCTCTGTAGAGAGCCAGGATTTAGTTACAGGACCAAGGAGCCAAAGCTATCATTGGATTGTGACTTCTGTGGACTTATTGTTATTACGGTTGATGTGACCGCCGCCGGCTACTAACTTTGTGGATTACAATAAATTGCTGTTGTCTCCCGACCTCTTGCGTCCGTGTTGATTCAAAAGACCATCCGGAGGAAGACGTATACCTTTGCTCCGTGACAACTGGTTGGCAGCGGTGGGATCAACAGCGGACAGCGAGATGGACTACAGCAGCCCAGCGATTAATGGAGCCACAACCTCAGAATACAGGAACTGGACTATGGCAAGTCTACAAGTAAGGGCTCGGGAACTAAACCTGAGTTACCAGGGAAGAACGAAAGAGCAACTGATCGAGGCACTGGAGGAGATGACCCTGCAAAGCGACCATGAGGACGGCTGCCCCCAGGAGACTGGAGAGATATGGGAGTGGCAGGTACAGACCCAAAAGAGCAGATGGGTTGTTTTGTATGAGGAGGAATTGGCAGTGCTGGGGCTAGGAGCAACTGCAGAGCAAAGGAGTAGAGCATTACAGAGGGCTCAGGAAACGGAGAAGGAGGAACAGAGAATGGCGCATGAAAAGGAAAGAATGGCGCATGAAATGCGAATGGCTGAGATAACTGCGCGGAATTATAATCAAACGTCGACCCCCAGCCCAACAGTGAGAGAACCACCATATGTCTCCCATAAACACTTCAAGACCTTTGATGAAGCGGCTGGGGATGTTGATGGATATTTTCAGGACTTCGAACACCAGTGCCGCCTGATGGAAGTCCCAGAGAAGGATTGGGTCCGGTATCTGGTGGGGCACCTACGAGATGGGGCTGCGGAAGCTCTCAGAGCCATGGACCCTAGTGATCAGCGGGACTATGAGGCCATTAAAAGAGCGGTGCAGAAGTATTATGCAGTCACTCCAGAGTCCTACCGAGTTCAGTTCCGCTCTTTGTCTTACAATGGGGGAAGCTCCTTCCACATGTTCGCCCACAAGTTGAAGCAAGCATGCAAGCGCTGGCTAGAAGGAGAGGAGGCTGTCACAGTCGATAAGATCCTCCAAGTCATACTTAAGGAACAGTTCTTTTCCCAGTGCCCCGCTGAGATCCGTGAGTGGGTGCTGGAACGGAACCCAGCCACAGTTGAGCAAGCTGCTTCTCTTGCAGATGAGGGCCTGACCATCAAGCCGCAGTGGAAGAGGTTGTTTGCAGAGGAGCGGAAAACTACCACAGTCCGCCAGACACCCTTCAGCCAGCCACCCACCTTTCGTGCCTGGCCTCAGGATTACAATTCCCCCTCTACCCCTGCCCCAGCCCATCGGCCTCCAGGTATGAACAACCCTGTCCCTAGACAACGAACCACTGGAAGAATGCTAGAGCGCAGATGTTTTGGGTGCGGGCGGCCTGGACATTTGCAAGCTAGTTGCCCTGCTAACATGGGGGCACGGGCCACCGTGGCATCCCGGCCTATTCACTACCTGGGAACCACCCCTAGGACTGAAAGTTTGGCCCCATTTCCAGATGACTCCATGAATGACCCATCTGTTCCACCTCCAGGGGTCTATGGGATTCAGCCTTCTGCCACACATCCCGCAAACCTTCAGAGGAAGCACTTGCAGGAGGTCCTACTGGATGGCCGAACAGTTGTTGGATTCCGGGACTCGGGAGCTTTCCTAACGGTAGCGGACCCCCGAGTTGTGCGACCCGAGGCCCTAGAGGAGGGCCCTGGCATTTCTATCAAGTTGGCAGGGGGTACTCAAAGACGTATTCCTAAAGCTACTGTGGAACTCGACTATGGTTATGGACCAAAATGATGCACAATTGGTGTGATGAGCGGGCTGCCGGCCGATGTTCTGTTAGGCAACGATGTTGGAAATCTACAGTGCCACTTTGTGGGAGCAGTGACCCGAAGCCAAGCTCAGAGAGACGCCAACATGGATCCACCGGATTTTCTGCCAGATGCCAGCCCTTCAACCCTACAACTTTACCATTCAGCACCGCCGAGGGAACCAACACCAGAACACAGATGGGTTATCCCGGCAGGAGGAAATATGAGCTATAGAGACTGATGTGCATTCCCCAATTTACCTGTGTAGGCCAATTGTGTCATGCACATGTTTTGAGAGGGGGAGGGGTTGTCACGGGATGGTTAGAGTCCGGCAATAGGCAATGTGTAATATATATTTCATGTGGAATGTATTCTCTAACCTGTTGTAAACATCAGTGTGTAGTTGGCTGATTAGGGTCTAGTGTGTTAGCACATTGTATGCAAATCCCTCTAACTAGTGAGGACAATGGGTGGAGATAATCTGATCGGTGTCTCCAAGAAGATGTTGGACTGTGCATTGTCCATAGTAGACAGGGAGTCTGCTCTCCTTGGTATAGGTGAGGGGGGAAGGATCTGTGACTCAGCCCTTCCCACCCACAGATAGAGGAAGTAACAGTCTTAGTATATAGTTGTAGCTTGCAGTTAGTATGTGTTAGCCGGCCTGTGCACAGCTCTGTAGAGAGCCAGGATTTAGTTACAGGACCAAGGAGCCAAAGCTATCATTGGATTGTGACTTCTGTGGACTTATTGTTATTACGGTTGATGTGACCGCCGCCGGCTACTAACTTTGTGGATTACAATAAATTGCTGTTGTCTCCCGACCTCTTGCGTCCGTGTTGATTCAAAAGACCATCCGGAGGAAGACGTATACCTTTGCTCCGTGACAGTATTATTTATATAGATTATACAGTGTATAGTATTATTTATATAGAATACACAGTGTAGTGTATTATTTATATAGAATACACAGTGTATATAAAATTATTTATGAAGAGTACACAGTTTATAGGATTATTTATATAGAGAACACAGTGCATAGTATTTATATAGAGAACACAGTGTGTAGTATTATTTACATTGAATACACAGTGTATAGTATTATTTATATAGATTAAACAGTGTATAGTATTATTTATATAGATTACACAGTGTATAATATTATTTATATAAAATACACAGTGTATATACAATTATTTATGTAGAATACACAGTGTATAGTATTTAAATAGAGAACACAGTGTATAGTATTATTTTTATTTAATACACAGTGTATAGTATTATTTATATAAAATACACAGTGTATATACAATTATTTATATAGATTACACAGTGTATAGTATTATTTATATAAAATGCACAGTGTATATACAATTATTTATGTAGAATACACAGTGTATAGTATTTAAATAGAGAACACAGTGTATAGTTTTATTTTTATTTAATACACAGTGTATAGTATTATTTATATAGAATACACAGTGCATCATATTATTTATATAGAGAACACAGTGTATAATATTATTTATATAGATTACAGAGTGTATAGTATTATTTATATAGAATACACAGTGTATAGTATTATTTATATAGATTACACAGTGTATAGTATTTATATAGAATACACAGTGCATAGTATTATTATTATATCATACACAGTGTATAGTATAAATTATATAGAGAACACAGTGTATAATATTATTTATATAGAAAACATTGTATAGTAATATTTATATAGAATACACAGTGTATAGTATTATTTATATAGAATACACAGTGTATAGTATTATTTATATAGAATTCACAGTGTATAGTATTATTTAAATAGAGAACACAGTGTATAGTATTATGTTTATTGAATCCACAGTGTATAGTATTATTTATATAGAATACATAGTGTATAGTATTATTTATATAGAATACACAGTGTATAGTATTATTTATATATAATTCACAGTGTATAATATTATTTATATAGAGAACACAGTGTATAGAATTATTTATATAGAATACACAGTGTATAGTATTATTTATATAGAATACACAGTGTATAGTATTAATTATATAGAGAACACAGTGTATAGTATTATTTAAATAGAGAACACAATGCATAGTATTATTTATATTGAATACAGTGTATAGTATTATTTTTATAGATTACACAGTGTAGTGTATTATTTACATAGAATACACAGTGTATAGTATTATTTATATAGAGAACACAGTGCATAGTATTTATATAGAGAACACAGTGTGTAGTATTATTTACATTGAATACACAGTGTATAGTATTATTTATATAGATTACATAGTGTATAGTATTATTTATATAGATTACACAGTGTATAGTATTATTTATATAAAATACACAGTGTATATACAATTATTTATGTAGAATACACAGTGTATAGTATTTAAATAGAGAACACAGTGTATAGTATTATTTTTATTTAATACACAGTGTATAGTATTATTTATATAGAATACACAGTGTATAGTATTCTTTATATATAATTCACAGTGTATAGTATTATTTATATAGAGTACACAGTGTATAGAATTATTTATATTGATTACACAGTGTATAGTATTATTTACATAGAGAACACAGTGTATAGTATTATTTATATAGAATACACAGTGTATATACAAATATTTATGTAGAATACACAGTGTATATTATTATCTATATTGAATACACAGTGTATAGTATTATTTATATTGAATACACAGTGTATAGTATAATTTATATAGAATACACAGTGTATAGCATTATTTAAATAGAGAACACAGTGCATAGTATAATTTTTTAAGAATACACAGTGTATAGTATTATTTATATAGAATACACAGTGTATAGTATTATTTATATAGAATACACAGTGTATAGTATTATTTATATAGAATACACAGTGTATAGTATTATTTATATAGAATACACAGTGTATATACATTTACTTATGAAAAATACACAGTGTATAGTATTATTTATATAGAGAACACAGTGCATAGTATTATTTATATAGATTACACAGTGTATAGTATTATTTATATAGAATACACAGTGTATAGTATTATTTATATAGAATACAGAGTATATAGTATTATTTATATAGAATAGAGTATATAGTATTATTTATATAGAATACACAGTGTATACACAAATATTTATGTAGAATACACAGTGTATATTATTATTTATATTGAATACACAGTGTATAGTATTATTTATATTGAATACACAGTGTATAGTATTATTTATATAGAGAACACAGTGTATAGTATTATTTATATAGAATACACAGTGTATAGTATTATTTATATAGAATACACAGTGTATAGTATTATTTATATAGAATACAGAGTATATAGTATTATTTATATAGAATAAACAGTGTATATACAAATATTTATGTAGAATACACAGTGTATAGTATTATTTATATTGATTATACAGTGTATAGTATTATTTATATAGAGAACACAGTGTATAGTATTATTTATATAGAATACACAGTGTATAGTATTATTTATATAGAGAACACAGTGCATAGTATTATGTTTATTGAATACACAGTGTATAGTATTATTTATATAGAATACACAGTGTATAGTATTATTTATATTGAATACACAGTGTCTAGTATTATTTATATAGAGAACACAGTGCATAGAATAATTTATATAGAATACACAGTGTATAGTATTATTTATATAGAGAACACAGTGTATAGAATTATTTATATAGAATACACAGTGAATAGTATTATTTTTATTGAATACGCAGTGTATAGTATTATTTATATGGAGAACACAGTGTATAGTATTATTTATATAGATTACACAGTGTATAGTATTATTTATATAGAATACACAGTGTATAGTATTATTTATATAGAATACAGAGTATATAGTATTATTTATATAGAATAGAGTATATAGTATTATTTATATAGAATACACAGTGTATACACAAATATTTATGTAGAATACACAGTGTATATTATTATTTATATTGAATACACAGTGTATAGTATTATTTATATTGAATACACAGTGTATAGTATTATTTATATAGAATACACAGTGTATAGTATTATTTATATAGAGAACACAGTGTATAGTATTATTTTTAATTAATACACAGTGTATAGTATTATTTATATAGAATACACAGTGTATAGTATTATTTATATATAATTCACAGTGTATAGTATTATTTATATAGATTACACAGTGTATAGTATTATTTATTTAGAATACACAGTGTATAGTATTATTTATATAGATTACACAGTGTATAGTATTATTTATATAGAATACACAGTGCATAGTATTATTTTTATATCATACACAGTGTATAATATAAATTATATAGAGAACACAGTGTATAATATTATTTATATAGAAAACATTGTATAGTAATATTTATATAGAATACACAGTGTATAGTATTATTTATACAGAATACACAGTGTATAGTATTATTTATATAGAATTTACAGAGTATAGTATTATTTAAATAGAGAACACAGTGTATAGTATTATATTTATTGAATACACAGTGTATAGTATTATTTATATAGAATACACAGTGTATAGTATTATTTATATAGAATACACAGTGTATAGTATTATTTATATATAATTCACAGTGTATAGTATTATTTATATAGAGAACACAGTGTATAGAATTATTTATATAGAATACAGTGTATAGTATTATTTATATAGAATACACAGTGTATAGTATTATTTATATTGAATACACAGTGTACAGTATTATTTATATAGAGAACACAGTGCATAGTATTTATATAGAGAACACAGTGTGTAGTATTCTTTATATATAATTCACAGTGTATAGTATTATTTATATAGAGAACACAGTGTATAGAATTATTTATATAGAATACACAGTGTATAGTATTATTTATATAGAATTCACAGTGTATAGTATTATTTATATAGAGAACACAGTGTATAGTATTATTTATATAGAATACACAGTGTATAGTATTATTTATATAGAATACACAGTGTATAGTATTATTTATATAGAATACAGAGTATATAGTATTATTTATATAGAATAAACAGTGTATATACAAATATTTATGTACAATACACAGTGTATAGTATTATTTATATTGATTACACAGTGTATAGTATTATTTACATAGAGAACACAGTGTATAATATTATTTATATAGAATACACAGTGTATATACAAATATTTATGTAGAATACACAGTGTATATTATTATTTATATTGAATACACAGTGTATACTATTATTTATATTGAATACACAGTGTATAGTATTATTTATATAGAATACACAGTGTATAGTATTATTTATATAGAGAACACAGTGCATAGTATTATGTTTATTGAATACACAGTGTATAGTATTATTTATATAGAATACACAGTGTATAGTATTATTTATATTGAATACACAGTGTATAGTATTATTTATATAGAGAACACAGTGCATAGAATTATTTATATAGAATACACAGTGTATAGTATTATTTATATAGAGAACACAGTGTATAGAATTATTTATATAGAATACACAGTGTATAGTATTATTTATATAGAGAACACAGTTTAGAGTATTATTTATATAGAATACACAGTGTATAGCATTATTTAAATAGAGAACACAGTGAATAGTATTATTGTTATTGAATACACAGTGTATAGTATTATTTATATGGAGAACACAGTGTATAGTATTATTTATATAGATTACACAGTATATAGTATTATTTATATAGAATACACAGTGTATAGTATTATTTATATAGAATACAGAGTATATAGTATTATTTATATAGAATACACAGTGTATATACAAATATTTATGTAGAATACACAGTGTATAGTATTATTTATATAGATTACACAGTGTATAGTATTATTTATATAAAATACACAGTGTATATACAATTATTAAAGTAGAATACACAGTGTATACTATTATTTAAATAGAGAACACAGTGAATAGTATTATTTATATAGAATACACAGTGTATATACAATTGCTTATGAAGAATACACAGTGCATAGTATTATTTATATAGAGAACACAGTGCACAGTATTATTTATATAGAATACACAGTGTATAGTATTATTTATATAGAGAACACAGTGTATAGTATTATTTATATTGAATACACAGTGTATAGTATTATTTATATAGATTACACAGTGTATAGTATTATTTATACAGATTACACAGTGTATAGTATTATTTATACAGAATACACAGTGTATAGTATTATTTATATAGAATTCACAGTGTATAGTATTATTTATATAGAATACAGTGTATAGTATTATTTATATAGAGAACACAGTGTATAGAATTATTTATATAGAATACACAGTGTATAGTATTATTTATATAGAATACACAGTGCATAGTATTATTTATATAGAGAACACAGTGTATAATATTATTTATATAGATTACACAGTGTATAGTATTTATATAGAATACACAGTGTATAGTATTATTTATATTATATAGTATTTGTATAGTATAGTATATAGTATTTATATTATATTATAGTATACACAGTGTATAGTATTATTTATATAGAATACACAGTGCATAGTATTATTTATATAGAGAACACAGTGTATAATATTATTTATATAGATTACAGAGTGTATAGTATTATTTATATAGAATACACAGTGTATAGTATTATTTATATAGATCACAGTGTATAGTATTATTTATATAGAATACACAGTGTAGAGTATTATTTATATAGAATACACAGTGTATATACATTTACTTATGAAGAATACACAGTGCATAGTATTATTTTTATATCATACACAGTGTATAGTATAAATTATATAGAGAACACAGTGTATAATATTATTTATATAGAATTCACAGTGTATAGTATTATTTATATAGAGAACACAGTGTATAGTATTATTTATATAGAATACACAGTGTATAATATTATTTATATAGAATACACAGTTTAGAGTATTATTTATATAGAATACACAGTGTATAGCATTATTTAAATAGAGAACACAGTGCATAGTATAATTTTTTAAGAATACACAGTGTATAGTATTATTTATATAGAATACACAGTGTATAGTATTATTTATATAGAATACACAGTGTATAGTATTATTTATATAGAATACAGTGTATAATATTATTTATATAGAATACACAGTGTATAGTATTATTTATATAGAATACACAGTGTATAGTATTATTTATATAGAATACACAGTGTATAGTATTATTTATATAGAATACACAGTGTATAATATTATTTATATAGAATACACAGTGTAGAGTATTATTTATATAGAATACACAGTGTATATACATTTACTTATGAAGAATACACAGTGTATAGTATTATTTATATAGAGAACACAGTGCATAGTATTATTTATATAGAATACACAGTGTATAGTATTATTTATATAGAGAACACAGTGTATAGTATTTTTATTGAATACACAGTTTGTAGTATTATTTTTATATAATACACAGTGTATAGTATTATTTATATAGAGTACACAGTGTATATACAAATATTTATGTAGAATACACAGTGTATAGTATTATTTATATTGATTACATAGTGTATAGTATTATTTACATAGAATACACATTGTATATTATTATTTATATTGAATACACAGTGTATAGTATTATTTATACAGAATACACAGTGTAGAGTATTATTTATATAGAATACACAGTGTATAGTATTATTTATATAGAGAACACAGTGCGTAGAATTATTTATATAGAATACACAGTGTATAGTATTATTTATATAGAGACCACAGTGCATAGAATTATTTACATAGAATACACAGTGTATAGTATTATTTACATAAAGAACAAAGTGTATAGTATTATTTATTTAGAGAACACAGTGTATAGAATTATTTATATAGAATACACAGTGTATAGTATTATTTATATAGAGACCACAGTGCATAGAATTATTTACATAGAATACACAGTGTATAGTATTATTTACATAAAGAACAAAGTGTATAGTATTATTTATTTAGAGAACACAGTGTATAGAATTATTTATATAGAATACACAGTGTATAGTATTATTTATATAGAGAACACAGTGTATAGTATAATTTATATAGAATACACAGTGTATAGTATTATTTAAATAGAGAACACAGTGCATAGTAAAAAATTTTAAGAATACACAGTGTAGAGTATTATTTATATGGAGAACACCGTGTATAGTATTATTTATATACATTACACATTGTATAGAATTATCTAAATAGAGAACACAGTGTATAGTATTATTCATATAGAATACACAGTGTATAGTATTATTTATATAGAATACACATTGTATAGTATTATTTATATTGAATACACAGTGTATAATATTATTTATATTGAATACACAGTGTATAGTATTATTTATAGAATTTACAGTGTATAGAATTATTTATATAGAGAACACAGTGTATAGAATTATTTATATAGAATACACAGTGTATAGTATTATTTATATAGAATACACAGTGCATAGTATTATTTATATAGAGAACACAGTGTATAATATTATTTATATAGATTACACAGTGTATAGTATTATTTATATAGAATACACAGTGTATAGTATTATTTATATAGAATACACAGTGTATAGTATTATTTATATTGAATACACAGTGTATAGTATTATTTATATAGAGAACACAGTGTATAGTATTATTTAAATAGAGAACACAGTGCATAGTATTATGTTTATTGAATACACAGTGTATAGTATTATTTATATAGAATACACAGTGTATAGTATTATTTATATTGAACACACAGTGTATAGTATTATTTATATATAATTCACAGTGTATAGTATTATATATATAGAGAACACAGTGTATAGAATTATTTATATAGAATACACAGTGTATAGTATTATTTATATAGAATACACAGTGTATAGTATTATTTATATTGAATACACAGTGTATAGTATTTGTCACGGGATGGTTAGAGTCCGGCAATAGGCAATGTGTAATATATATTTCATGTGGAATGTATTCTCTAACCTGTTGTAAACATCAGTGTGTAGTTGGCTGATTAGGGTCTAGTGTGTTAGCACATTGTATGCAAATCCCTCTAACTAGTGAGGACAATGGGTGGAGATAATCTGATCGGTGTCTCCAAGAAGATGTTGGACTGTGCATTGTCCATAGTAGACAGGGAGTCTGCTCTCCTTGGTATAGGTGAGGGGGGAAGGATCTGTGACTCAGCCCTTCCCACCCACAGATAGAGGAAGTAACAGTCTTAGTATATAGTTGTAGCTTGCAGTTAGTATGTGTTAGCCGGCCTGTGCACAGCTCTGTAGAGAGCCAGGATTTAGTTACAGGACCAAGGAGCCAAAGCTATCATTGGATTGTGACTTCTGTGGACTTATTGTTATTACGGTTGATGTGACCGCCGCCGGCTACTAACTTTGTGGATTACAATAAATTGCTGTTGTCTCCCGACCTCTTGCGTCCGTGTTGATTCAAAAGACCATCCGGAGGAAGACGTATACCTTTGCTCCGTGACAGTATTATTTATATAGATTATACAGTGTATAGTATTATTTATATAGAATACACAGTGTAGTGTATTATTTATATAGAATACACAGTGTATATAAAATTATTTATGAAGAGTACACAGTTTATAGGATTATTTATATAGAGAACACAGTGTGTAGTATTATTTACATTGAATACACAGTGTATAGTATTATTTATATAGATTAAACAGTGTATAGTATTATTTATATAGATTACACAGTGTATAGTATTATTTATATAAAATACACAGTGTATATACAATTATTTATGTAGAATACACAGTGTATAGTATTTAAATAGAGAACACAGTGTATAGTATTATTTTTATTTAATACACAGTGTATAGTATTATTTATATAAAATACACAGTGTATATACAATTATTTATATAGATTACACAGTGTATAGTATTATTTATATAAAATGCACAGTGTATATACAATTATTTATGTAGAATACACAGTGTATAGTATTTAAATAGAGAACACAGTGTATAGTTTTATTTTTATTTAATACACAGTGTATAGTATTATTTATATAGAATACACAGTGCATCATATTATTTATATAGAGAACACAGTGTATAATATTATTTATATAGATTACAGAGTGTATAGTATTATTTATATAGAATACACAGTGTATAGTATTATTTATATAGATTACACAGTGTATAGTATTTATATAGAATACACAGTGCATAGTATTATTATTATATCATACACAGTGTATAGTATAAATTATATAGAGAACACAGTGTATAATATTATTTATATAGAAAACATTGTATAGTAATATTTATATAGAATACACAGTGTATAGTATTATTTATATAGAATACACAGTGTATAGTATTATTTATATAGAATTCACAGTGTATAGTATTATTTAAATAGAGAACACAGTGTATAGTATTATGTTTATTGAATCCACAGTGTATAGTATTATTTATATAGAATACATAGTGTATAGTATTATTTATATAGAATACACAGTGTATAGTATTATTTATATATAATTCACAGTGTATAATATTATTTATATAGAGAACACAGTGTATAGAATTATTTATATAGAATACACAGTGTATAGTATTATTTATATAGAATACACAGTGTATAGTATTAATTATATAGAGAACACAGTGTATAGTATTATTTAAATAGAGAACACAATGCATAGTATTATTTATATTGAATACAGTGTATAGTATTATTTTTATAGATTACACAGTGTAGTGTATTATTTACATAGAATACACAGTGTATAGTATTATTTATATAGATAACACAGTGCATAGTATTTATATAGAGAACACAGTGTGTAGTATTATTTACATTGAATACACAGTGTATAGTATTATTTATATAGATTACATAGTGTATAGTATTATTTATATAGATTACACAGTGTATAGTATTATTTATATAAAATACACAGTGTATATACAATTATTTATGTAGAATACACAGTGTATAGTATTTAAATAGAGAACACAGTGTATAGTATTATTTTTATTTAATACACAGTGTATAGTATTATTTATATAGAATACACAGTGTATAGTATTCTTTATATATAATTCACAGTGTATAGTATTATTTATATAGAGTACACAGTGTATAGAATTATTTATATTGATTACACAGTGTATAGTATTATTTACATAGAGAACACAGTGTATAGTATTATTTATATAGAATACACAGTGTATATACAAATATTTATGTAGAATACACAGTGTATATTATTATCTATATTGAATACACAGTGTATAGTATTATTTATATTGAATACACAGTGTATAGTATAATTTATATAGAATACACAGTGTATAGCATTATTTAAATAGAGAACACAGTGCATAGTATAATTTTTTAAGAATACACAGTGTATAGTATTATTTATATAGAATACACAGTGTATAGTATTATTTATATAGAATACACAGTGTATAGTATTATTTATATAGAATACACAGTGTATAGTATTATTTATATAGAATACACAGTGTATATACATTTACTTATGAAGAATACACAGTGTATAGTATTATTTATATAGAGAACACAGTGCATAGTATTATTTATATAGATTACACAGTGTATAGTATTATTTATATAGAATACACAGTGTATAGTATTATTTATATAGAATACAGAGTATATAGTATTATTTATATAGAATAGAGTATATAGTATTATTTATATAGAATACACAGTGTATACACAAATATTTATGTAGAATACACAGTGTATATTATTATTTATATTGAATACACAGTGTATTGTATTATTTATATTGAATACACAGTGTATAGTATTATTTATATAGAATACACAGTGTATAGTATTATTTATAAAGAGAACACAGTGCATAGTATTCTGTTTATTGAATACACAGTGTATAGTATTATTTATATAGAATACACAGTGTATAGTATTATTTATATTGAATACACAGTGTATAGTATTATTTATATAGAGAACACAGTGCATAGAATTATTTATATAGAATACACAGTGTATAGTATTATTTATATAGAGAACACAGTTTAGAGTATAATTTATATAGAATACACAGTGTATAGCATTATTTAAATAGAGAACACAGTGCATAGTATAATTTTTTAAGAATACACAGTGTATAGTATTATTTATATAGAATACACAGTGTATAGTATTATTTATATAGAATACACAGTGTATAGTATTATTTATATAGAATACACAGTGTATAGTATTATTTATATAGAATACACAGTGTAGAGTATTATTTATATAGAATACACAGTGTATATACATTTACTTATGAAGAATACACAGTGTATAGTATTATTTATATAGAGAACACAGTGCATAGTATTATTTATATAGAATACACAGTGTATAGTATTATTTATATAGAGAACACAGTGTATAGTAATATTTATATTGAATACACAGTGTATAGTATTATTTATATAGATTACACAGTGTATAGTATTATTTATACAGAATACACAGTGTATAGTATTATTTATATAGAATACACAGTATATAGTATTATTTATATTTAATACACAGTGTATAGTATTATTTATATAGAGAACACAGTGTATAGTAATATTTATATTGAATACACAGTGTATAGTATTATTTATATAGATTACACAGTGTATAGTATTATTTATACAGAATACACAGTGTATAGTATTATTTATATAGAGAACACAGTGTATAGAATTATTTATATAGAATACACAGTGTATAGTATTATTCATATAGAGAACACAGTGTATAGTATTATTTATATAGTATACACAGTGTATAGTATTATTTATATAGAATACACACTGTAGAGTATTATTTATATGGAGAACACAGTGTATAATATTATTTATATAGATTACACAGTGTATAGAATTATTTAAATAGAGAACAGAGTGTATAGTATTATTTTTATTGAATACACAGTTTATAGTATTATTTATATTAAATACACAGTGTATAGTATTATTTATATAGGGAACACAGTGTGTAGTATTATTTATATTGAATACACAGTGTATAGTATTATTTATATAGAATTCACAGTGTATAGTATTATTTATATAGAGAACACAGTGTATATAATTATTTATATAGAATACAGTGTATAGCATTATTTATATAGAGAACAGTGTATAGAATTATTTATATAGAATACACAGTGTATAGTATTATTTATATAGAGAACACAGTGTATAGTATTATTTATATAGAATACACAGTGTATAGTATTATTTATATAGAGAAGACAGTGCATAGTATTATTTATATAGAATACACAGTGTATAGAATTATTTATATAGAGAACACAGTGTATAGTATTATTTATATAGAGAACACAGTGTATAGTATTATTTAAATAGAGAACACAGTGCATAGTATTATTTATATTGAATACACAGTGTATAGTATTATTTATATAGATTACACAGTGTATAGTATTATTTATATAGAATACACAGTGTATAGTATTATTTATATAGAATAGAGATGAGCGAACAGTGTTCTATCGAACTCATGTTCGATCGGATATTAGGCTGTTCGGCATGTTCGAATCGAATCGAACACCGCGTGGTAAAGTGCGCCATTACTCGATTCCCCTCCCACCTTCCCTGGCGCCTTTTTTGCTTCAATAACAGCGCAGGGTAGATGGGACAGGAACTACGACACCGGTGACGTTGAAAAAAGTAGGCAAAACCCATTGGCTGCCGAAAACATGTGACCTCTAATTTAAAAGAACAGCGACGCCCAGCTTCGCGTCATTCTGAGCTTGCAATTCACCGGGGACGGAGGTTTCCGTCCAGCTAGCTAGGGCTTAGATTCTGGGTAGGCAGGGACAGGCTAGGATAGGAAGGAGAAGACAACCACAACAGCTCTTGTAAGAGCTAAATTCCAGGGAGAAGCTTGTCAGTGTAACGTGGCACTGACGGGCTCAATCGCCGCAACCCAGCTTTCCCAGGATCCTGAATGGAACACACTGACAGTGTATTCCCGTATACCCCATATATACACCCCAAATCCCCGTTCCAACGGTGTGCCCCCCCACCTTCACCCCAGAAATACCCTGCAAGTCCCCTAGCAATAGAATTGGGGCTATATACACCCACAATTTTTGCTACTGGTATACAGTGCCATTGTCTGACTGGGAATTCAAAGAATATATTGGGGTTATGTGCACCCACAATTTTTGCTACTGCTATACAGTGCCATTGTCTGACTGGGAATTCAAAGAATATATGGGGGTTACATGCACCCACAATTTTTACTACTGGTATACAGTGCCATTGTCTCACTGGGAATTCAAAGAATATATTGGGGTTATGTGCACCCACAATTTTTACTACTGGTATATAGTGCCATTGTCTGACTGGGAATTCAAAGAATATATGGGGGTTACGTGCACCCACAATTTTTGCTACTGCTATACAGTTCCATTGTCTCACTAGGAATTCAAAGAATATATGGGGGTTATGTGCACCCACAATTTTTACTACTGGTATATAGTGCCATTGTCTGACTGGGAATTCAAAGAATATATGGGGGTTACGTGCACCCACAATTTTTGCTACTGCTATACAGTGCCATTGTCTGACTGGGAATTCAAAGAATATATGGGGGTTATGTGCACCCACAATTTTTACTACTGGTATACAGTGCCATTGTCTGACTGGGAATTCAAAGAATATATGGGGGTTACGTGCACCCACAATTTTTGCTACTGCTATACAGTGCCATTGTCTGACTGGGAATTCAAAGAATATATGGGGGTTACGTGCACCCACAATTTTTGCTACTGCTATACAGTTCCATTGTCTCACTGGGAATTCAAAGAATATATGGGGGTTATGTGCACCCACAATTTTTACTACTGGTATATAGTGCCATTGTCTGACTGGGAATTCAAAGAATATATGGGGGTTACGTGCACCCACAATTTTTGCTACTGCTATACAGTGCCATTGTCTCACTGGGAATTCAAAGAATATATTGGGGTTATGTGCACCCACAATTTTTACTACTGGTATACAGTGCCATTGTCTGACTGGGAATTCAAAGAATATATGGGGGTTATGTGCACCCACAATTTTTACTACTGGTATATAGTGCCATTGTCTGACTGGGAATTCAAAGAATATATTGGGGTTACGTGCACCCACTATTTTTAATACTGGTATACAGTGCCATTGTCTGACTGGGAATTCAAAGAATATATGGGGGTTATGTGCACCCACAATTTTTACTACTGGTATATAGTGCCATTGTCTGACTGGGAATTCAAAGAATATATGGGGGTTATGTGCACCCACAATTTTTACTACTGGTATACAGTGCCATTGTCTGACTGGGAATTCAAAGAATATATGGGGGTTATGTGCACCCACAATTTTTACTACTGGTATACAGTGCCATTGTCTGACTGGGAATTCAAAGAATATATGGGGGTTATGTGCACCCACAATTTTTACTACTGGTATATAGTGCCATTGTCTGACTGGGAATTCAAAGAATATATGGGGGTTATGTGCACCCACAATTTTTACTACTGGTATATAGTGCCATTGTCTGACTGGGAATTCAAAGAATATATGGGGGTTATGTGCACCCACAATTTTTGCTACTGCTATACAGTGCCATTGTCTCACTGGGAATTCAAAGAATATATTGGGGTTATGTGCACCCACAATTTTTACTACTGGTATATAGTGCCATTGTCTGACTGGGTTTTCAAAGAATATATGGGGGTTACGTGCACCCACAATTTTTCTACTGCTATACAGTTCCATTGTCTCACTGGGAATTCAAAGAATATATTGGGGTTATGTGCACCCACTATTTTTACTACTGGTATACAGTGCCATTGTCTGACTGGGAATTCAAAGAATATATGGGGTTTACGTGCACCCACAATTTTTGCTACTGGTATACAGTGCCATTGTCTCACTGGGAATTCCACAAATAATTTGGGGATTCATTCACCCTACATCTCAGGCTCTTGCCATATTCACCCAGGTTGTCAGTGCTGCACCAGCTCGTTCCCAGACAGCTCGGCCCGAAAAACACGTTACCTATATAGAGGATTTGGACAATGAAGACAACATGTTCTAAATCTAATGTCTGCACCTTCTCCAGAATTAAAATAAAGGCAGCGTTTAACTTTCAAATAGCACTGCACAAAGGAAGAGCTTATCAGCTTGTCTCATGACATGCTACTGAAAAGTTTAATTTGTGTATCTTAATGTAAATATAGTTGTATAAGCTTTTTGGGTTTTAGGCACTGCCAAGTTATTTATTACCACCCGCTCCCTTATAATGATGATGACGCCAAAGTCACTGTGGGTGTTCAGAGCTCACAGCTTTGGGTGACATTTGTCTTGCTCTCTGTCGGTACCAGCTGTCTTTTTGGATACCGTAAAGTTATGTTGACTTTATTAACAGCTATAGAAGCTTTAGCCAGGTTGTGACGGTGTGTAACCCTAACAACACTAAGTGGGATACACATTAATAGTCAGTCTATGTACGCTAAACGTATCACTGAAGTAATTTTTTTTCCCTCTCCCCTAATATAAGAAAGGAACAGACATTAGACCTAGACCGGGGTTCGAGGCTTGAAAAAATCCAGTATTATTTGTTCTTCATGATGTGAAATATGTGTTGAAAAGCAACCCAAGATGAAGTCAGCCATGTGTGCCAGTGTGTTACTTGGCATGCCTTTGCTGGCCCCAACTGTAAGGGTCACTCTCCATTTCCTCCATTTTCCACTCCCCTTCACACCATTTGTGGTGAAGCAATGGGATGCACTGAAGTGCACCCTCTAGCCTCGTGTGGGATAGGGACATCAGATGCCACTCCAACCCCCTCGTCTTCCTCCGCCAGCCAACGGTGCGAAGATGAGAGGAGTGTGCTCTGAATGTTTTCTGCCTAGCAGAGGCTAGTTCTCACTTACGAAAATGGCCCCACTTTGACCTGTATATCAGGCACAATGGTGTAGGTTTCAAAGAAACATGGCACCAACAAGTTGGAAAACGTGGGCCATGCGTGGACCGTGTTTGAGTCTGGCAAGCTCCAGATCTGCTACCAGGTTCCAGCCATTATCACAGGCGCAAAAATGCCAGGCCCCAGGTGTAGCAGGGAAAAAAAATGCCATCTCAGCCAGGATGGCATCCCTGACCTCGGAGGCACTGTGCTGTCTGTCCCCCAAGCTGATCAGTTTCAGCACGGCCTGCTGACATCTCCCCATGCCAGTGTTACAGTGTTTTCCGCTAGTAGCTGGGGTGGAGGTTGCAGCTTCGTAGGGTTTCAGTCTACTCCTGCCATGAATTTTGGCCTGGGAGAGGAGATAGGCCACCCCAGTTTGCACCCGGGGAACAGACTCCACCACATTCACCCTGCCTGTCATTAAAGATAAGCACTGCAGCATCCCTGACCACAGGCGCTTGTCCATGTGTCGGTGGTCAAGTGGACCTTGCAGCAAAGCGCAGAGCTCTGGGCCCGACTGATGTTATGGGACACATGCAGGCGCAAGGCAGAGACAGCACACCAAGAGAAGTAGTAACGGCTAGGCCCAGCATAGGGAGGTGCCCCAGCTGCCATCTGCTGACGGAAGGCCTGGGTCTCCAGAAGCATAAACAAACACCAACATCTCCAGGGCCAGCAGTTTATCGATGAGGCTGTTACAGGCTTGGGCATGGGGGTGGGTTGTATTGTACTTCTGCCTGCAATGAAAAGCTTGGGAAATGTGGAGTGGCTGGGAAGAGGCGCATGATGGTGCAGGCCAAAAGGGCGCATGAGGGTGAACTCCCCAATGTGTCAGAGATAGGTGTGTAGGTGTCCTTGCATCATATACTTGCACCATATTTGGCTTTGGAAGTTAATTTTGTGCCAAAAAGTGGTTAAGACAGCGATCCCTCAGCTACTCCCGTTACACTGTCTATTGAAGTTACCATCTGTGGAAGTGGACCACCATTTCTAAGATCCCAAAGGAAGCAGGCAAGAGATGTGCAGTTCAGAAAAAAAGATGAGAAAATAAGTTTAGGCTGTAGAGCACAGAGGGATCGGAGAGGACAGAGCTGGTGTCGGCCAGGTATTCCCACAACATGCGCCTATACTTGTCCCTCCTGGTGACACTAGGCCCCTGAGTGGCAGTAATTTGTCCAGGGGGGCCATTAACGTGTTCCAGACCTAGGAATAAGTCTTCCAACAGGGTAGAGTTTTGCATGCCTTTGCTTCTACCCACTGTTTTTGCTGCTTAGCTTCCCTCCACATCTACACTGCTTTAGCCCCTAAACATCACCCCAGTTTATGCCTTTGCTTCTACCCTGTTTTTTTGTTGAATTAGCTTCCCTCCACATCTACTCTGCTTTCACCCCTAAACATCACCCCAGTTTATGCCTTTGCTTCTACCCAGGTTTTTTGTTGATTTAGCTTCCCTCTACATCTACACTGCTTTAGCCCCTAGACATCACCCCTGTCCATGTGGGGTCGGTGGCCTCGTCATCCACCAACTCCTCTTCCAATTGCGCACTGCCCCCTTACTGCAAACCGCACATGACCACAGCTTGCCTTGATGGCAACTGTGTCTCATGATCCCCACTTAGGTCCAGACAAGTCGGTGGCGGGTCCAAAACCCCAAAATTGGAAGGAAATGGCAGATGCTGCAGTATTTCTAACACCTGTTCCTGGTGCTCGGGCCTGGTCTGTGTTGTACCCTGCACCCTGCTTAACGCATCTGCCATATCCGAAGTTGTGCTGAGCGCATGCTAATGTTTCGTGTCCAGTGCAATGGATGGGATGGGATTTCACATAAGTCTGCCACCCATGGCCACTCATGGTTGAGCAACTGAGGGAGTTGACTTTGACGAACCCGAGGGTTTTGGAGTTGGAACTACATCAAAGGTCTGTGCTGCTCACACACTCTGCTCAACACATGATATGTTTAGTGCCAGCAGTGTGGAGACGTCGCACAACAGCCGTTGTTCCAGCAGGTACAGGCGTTGTAGGAGTGCATAGAGGCTAGCAGCGGCAACTATACACTTTAAAAACTATCCGCACAAGCGCCACACTTTCACCAGTAGCTCAGGAACATTGGGGTACCTTTTTCAAAAGATTAGCAGCAATGAGTTAAAAACGTGGCCCAGGCATGGAATATGTTGCAGGCTGCCAAGCTACAGAGCCAATCCCAGGTTACGGCCATTATCACACATGACAACATGCCTGGGCCCAGGTGCAGTGGCAAAAACCACATTGCCGTCTCATCGAGGATGGCATGACTCACTTTGTAGGCAGTGTGCTGTCTGGCCCCCAAGCTGATGAGCTTCAGCACGGCCCGCTGACGTCTCCCCACACCAGTGTTGCAGCGTTTCCAGCTCGTAGCTGGGGTCAATTTAACAGCGGAGGAGGGTGGTGTTTCAGCCCTCCTCCCAGGAAAGTTGTGTGGGGAGACAAGTCAGGCCACCACATTTTGCGACCCGGTCCACGCCTCAACTACATTCAACCACTGTGCCCAAATTGAAAGGTAGCGTCCCTGTCCGCATGCACTTGTCCATTCGTAACTGGTCACGTGGAACTTTAGGGCTAAGCGCTGAATTTAGGGACCGCCTCATGTTTGGGGGAAAGTGCTGGTGTGGACGGCACAGTGCGGTGGCGCAGTAGACACTCTGCCCAAAAAGGGCAGAGTGTCCCCCAGCCGGGATTCCAACATCTCCTGGGCCAGATTTCTTGAGATGAGGCCGTTGAAGCCTTGGGCATGTGGGTGGGTTGCGCTGTACTTTAGCATGAAATTAAAGGCTTGGGAGATGGGGAGTTGCTGGGAAGAGGCGCATGATGGCGCGGGCAAAAGGAGAAATGGCAGGAAAAGGTGAGGATAAGGGTGAACTCCCCAAAGTGTCAGAGGCAGATGTGGAGGTGTCCTGGCTCCTGGTCTGGACTGCAGCACCAGCCCTGTCAACAGTGGAAGAGGCAGTGGCCGCCAGGCCAAACGACGATTATCCTGCGCTTGCTCTCACCCACTGAGCCCAGGGCTTGCCTTCCAAATGATGGCACCCGCAAGAGGTGGTGAGATTCCTCTCCGCAGATCTCCAAACCATCTTGGACTTGCAAATTGCACTAAATTTGTCATGTAACTGACATGTATATGATGAGTCTATCCATTGTCTGTTCATTTTGGTGAAAGTCAGCCTGTCAGCTGACAGACAGCTGTGCTTGTCAGTGATGATGTCACCGGCTGCTTGTACCCCCAGTTTTTGCTGCTTAGCTTGCCTCCACATCCACACTGCTTTTGCCCCTACACATCACCCCTATCCATGCCTGTGCCTCTAGCCATAAGTCTGCCACCCATGGAAACTCATGGTGCAGAAAGTGAGGGAGCTGACTCTGAGGAACCCTTGGGTTTTGTAGCTGGTACTCCATCAAAGGTCTCTGCTGCTCACACACCCTGCTGAACATACGGTATCTAGGGTTAGAGCGTGTGGTGACCTCGCACAACAGTAGGTGCTTCAGGCAGATGTAGGCCTTGCTGGAGTGTATTGCGGCTAGCTCCAGGTACTGTAGACTTGGGAAAGTGGGTGTCCAAGTGCCGCACTTTCACCCTTAGCTCAGCTAATTTGGGGTATGTTTTTAAAAATCATTGCACCACTACATTGAACATGTGGGCCAGGCATGGAACGTGTTGGAGGCTGGCAAGCTCCAGAGCCCTCCAACAAGCTAAAAAACCTGGCCCCAGGGGCAGCGGGGATAAACAAATT
Organism: Leptodactylus fuscus; assembly: GCF_031893055.1. Lineage (NCBI taxonomy): Eukaryota > Metazoa > Chordata > Amphibia > Anura > Leptodactylidae > Leptodactylus > Leptodactylus fuscus. The sequence continues at coordinate 225,143,124 of NC_134268.1, read as the reverse complement.
GCCATCTCATCCAGGATGGCATCCCTGACCTCAGAGGCAGTGTGCTGTCCGTCTCCCAAGCTGATGAGCTTCAGCCCAGCCTGCTGACGTCTCCCCACACCAGTGTTGCAGCGTTTTCAGCTCGTAGCTGGGGTCAATCTAAGAGCGGAGGAGGAGGAGGGTGGTGTTTCAGCCCTCCTCCCAGGAATGTTTTGTGGGGAAACAAGTCAGGAAAATTCTTGAAACGGGAGAGTTTTGCATCTTTGCCCTTGCTGCCTATGGACATCCCTTTGCCTCTAGCCACCATTTTCCCTGCTTTGCTTGCCTCCACATCCACACTGCTTTTGCCCCTAGACATCACCCCAGTCCATGCCTTAGCTTGTACCCCCAGTTTTTCCTGCTTAGCTTGCCTCCACATCCACACTGCTTTTGCCCCTAGACATCACCCCAGTCCATGCCTTAGCTTGTACCCCCAGTTTTTCCTGCTTAGCTTGCCTCCACATCCACACTGCTTTTGCCCCTAGACATCACCCCAGTCCATGCCTTAGCTTGTACCCCCAGTTTTTCCTGCTTAGCTTGCCTCCACATCCACACTGCTTTTGCCCCTAGACATCATCCCTATCCATGCCTCTTCCCCTAGCCATAACTCTGCCACCCCTGGAAACTCATGGTGCAGAAACTTTGGTTGCTGACTTTGAGGAACCCTTGGGTTTTGTAGATGGAACTCCATCAAAGGTCTGTGCAGCTCACACACCCTGCTCAAGATATGGTATTGTAGGGTTTCAGCGTGTGTGAATGACGGACAACAGCCTGTGTTTGGACAGATGTAGGCCTTGCTAGAGTGTTTTTAGGCTAGCAGCGACTCCTGTGCACTTGCAAAAGTGGGCGCACAAGCGCCGCATTTTCAACAGTAGCTTCGGTACATTTGGGTATGTTTTTAAAAAACTTTGCACCACTAGGTTAGACGTGGGCCAAACATGGAACGTGTTGGAGGCTGGCAAGCTCCAGAGCCGCTACCAGGTTCCAGCCATTATCACAGGCGTAAAAATGCCAGGCCCCAGGTGTAGCAGGGAAAAAAAAAATGCCATCTCAGCCAGGATGGCATCCCTGACCTCGGAGGCACTGTGCTGTCTGTCCCCCAAGCTGATGAGCTTCAGCACCGCCTGCTGACGTCTCCCCACACCAGTGTTTTAGCGTTTGCCGCTAGTAGCTGTGGTGGAGGTTGCAGCGTCGTAGGGTTTCAGTCTACTCCTGCCATGAATTTTGGCCTGGGAGAGGAGATAGGCCACCCCAGTTTGCACCCGGGGAACAGACTCCACCACATTCACCCTGCCTGTCATTAAAGATAAGCACTGCAGCATCCCTGACCACAGGCGCTTGTCCAAGTGTCGGTGGTCAAGTGGACCTTGCAGCAAAGCGCGGAACTAAGGGCCCACCTGATGTTGAGTGACACGTGCTGGTGCAAGGCGGGGACGCCACACCGGGAGAAGTTGAGACGGCTAGGGACGGCATAGTGAGGTGCCACAGTTGCCATCAGGTCCGGGAAGGCGGGAGTTTCAACAAGCCGGAACGCCAACCTCTCCTGGGCCAGCAGTTTAGCGATGTTGGCGTTCTAGGCTTGCGTGGGTGGGTGGTTAGCGGTGTATTTCTGCCGGCGCTCCAATGTCTGAGAGATGGTGGGTTGTTGTAAAGAAGCGCCTGATGGTGCCTTTGATGGTGCAGGAGAAGGAGATAAGACAGAAACAGGGGAGGATGAGGGAGAAGTCAACAAAGTGGCGGAGGCAGATGAAGTGATGTCCTGGCTCGTCCTCTGGAGTGCATCGCCAGCACTGTGAGCAGAGGCAGTGGCATGAACGGCGGGCGACGTTTGTCCTGCCGTTGCTGCCTGCCACTGATTCCATTGCTTGGATTCCAAATGACGGTGCATTGAAGTGGTGGACAGGTTGCTCTTCTCAGGGCCCCTACTCGATTTCGAGAGGCAAATTGTGTAGACGACACTATATCTGTCCTCGGCGCATTCCTTGAAAAAACTCTACACCTTCAAGAAACGTGCCCTCGATGGGGGAGTTTTTCTGGGCTGGGTACAAAAGGGAACATCTTCGGACATTCCGGGTCTGGCCTGGCTTCGGCAAAGCAGCTGACCTCTGCCTCTGGACATGTCTCTGCCTCTAGCTACCCTTTTTGGTGCTGCACCTGCCTCAACATCCACACTACTTTCCCAGCTTGACATCTGCCTTGTCCAGGTGGGGTCGGTGTCCTCGTCGTCCACCACCTCCTCTTCCAACTCCTGTCTCGCCTCCTCCTCCTGCACAATGCGCATGTCAACTGGCTGCCCTGACGGCAACTGCGTCTCATCGTCGTCGATGAGGGTGGGTTGCTGGTCATCCGCCACCAAATCGACCGGAGATGGAATGGAGGAGACTCTAGTGTTTGAGCATCTGGACACAGATACTCGTCTGTTAGGTCCGTGGAATCGCGAAATGGAGGGGCAGGTTGCGGTACAGTCAAAGGAAGGGAGAACAGCTCTGGGGAGCAGGGACAGTTGGGGTTATTGTTCTGGGAAGATTGGGAATTTTGGGTGGAAGGAGGACAAGACTGTTGGGTAAGAGGAGGTAGAGGCTGACTGGCTGGTGGACAATGTGCTTTAAGCGTTATCCGACAGCCATTGCAAGACCTGTTCCTGGTTCTCGGGCCTACTAATCTTTGTACCATTCAGCCTAGTTAATGTGGAACTTTTGTGCAAAGCGCAGAACTTAGGGCCCGCCTGATGTTAAGGGACACACGCTGGTACAAGGCTCAACTCACCCTAAGTGCCAAAAACACTGCTGGTGCAAGGCTCTACTCATGCCAAGGGCCTCAATCTCTGCTGGTAGCTCAGCTTAAGGTCATGTAACTTTGTTTGGAAGGGCTCATGTTAAGGGCTAGAAAAGTGAATTTTGGAAGGTCTTACCACATCACACACACACACACACACACTCAAAATGACAGTTAAGGGTGAGGGCTTTTGGAATTCCCATTGCCTATTCCATTTGTGGTTGTCATGGGGAACGTGATTTAAAGGGGTGGTTGTTACTGTTTGTTGAGCTTAAATTGGGGTTTGTGTCCATCCATTTGGGGAGTAAAGAAGGTTTCCAGGTATTTTCCCACTTTGATAGAGGTTTTTTTGAATGTGGAAAGTGTGTAGTTGTTAGGCAGTGATGTTGGGGTAATAGAGGGGCTTTGGTGTGTTAGATGCCCCCAGACATGCTTCCCCTGCTGTCCCAGTGTCATTCCAGAGGTGTTGGCATCATTTCCTGGGGTGTCATAGTGGACTTGGTGACCCTCCAGACACGGATTTGGGTTTCCCCCTTAACGAGTATCTGTTCCCCATAGACTATAATGGGGTTCGAAACCCGTTCGAACACACGAACATTGAGCGGCTGTTCGAATCGAATTCCGAACCTCGAACATTTTAGTGTTCGCTCATCTCTAATATAGAAAACACAGTGTAGTGTATTATTTATATAGAATACACAGTGTATATACAATTATTTATGAAGAATACACAGTGTATAGTATTATTTATATAGAGAACACAGTGCATAGTATTTATATAGAGAACACAGTGTGTAGTATTATTTATATTGAATACACAGTGTATAGTATTATTTATATAGATTACACAGTGTATAGTATTATTTATATAGATTACACAGTGTATAGTATTATTTATATAAAATACACAGTGTATATACAATTATTTATGTAGAATACACAGTGTATAGTATTATTTATATAGAGAACATAGTGTATAGTATTTAAATAGAGAACACAGTGTATAGTATTATTTTTATTTAATACACAGTGTATAGTATTATTTATATAGAATACACAGTGTATAGTATTCTTTATATATAATTCACAGTGTATAGTATTATTTATACAGAATACACAGTGTATAGTATTATTTATATAGAGAACACAGTGTATAGAATTATTTATATAGAATACACAGTGTATAGTATTATTTATATAGAATTCACAGTGTATAGTATTATTTATATAGAGAACACAGTGTATAGTATTATTTATATAGAATACACAGTGTATAGTATTATTTATATAGAATACACAGTGTATAGTATTATTTATATAGAATACAGAGTATATAGTATTATTTATGTAGAATACACAGTGTATATACAAATATTTATGTAGAATACACAGTGTATAGTATTATTTATATTGATTACACAGTGTATAGTATTATTTACATAGAGAACACAGTGTATAGTATTATTTATATAGAATACACAGTGTATAGTATTATTTATATAGAATAGAGTATATAGTATTATTTATATAGAATACACAGTGTATATTATATTTATATTGAATACACAGTGTATAGTACTATTTATATAGAGAACACAGTGTATAGTATTATGTTTATTGAATACACAGTGTATAGTATTATTTATATAGAATACACAGTGTATAGTATTATTTATATTGAATACACAGTGTATAGTACTATTTATATAGAGAACACAGTGTATAGTATTATGTTTATTGAATACACAGTGTATAGTATTATTTATATAGAATACACAGTGTATAGTATTATTTATATTGAATACACAGTGTATAGTATTATTTATATAGAGAACACAGTGTATAGAATTATTTATATAGAATACACAGTGTATAGCATTATTTAAATAGAGAACACAGTGAATAGTATTATTTTTATTGAATACACAGTGTATAGTATTATTTATATGGAGAACACAGTGTATAGTATTATTTATATAGATTACACAGTGTATAGTATTATTTATATAGAATACACAGTGTATAGTATTATTTATATACAATACAGAGTATATAGTATTATTTATATAGAATACACAGTGTATATACAAATATTTATGTAGAATACACAGTGTATATTATTATTTATATTGAATACACAGTGTATAGTATTATTTATATTGAATACACAGTGTATAGTATTATTTATATAGAATACACAGTGTATAGTATTATTTATTTAGAGAACACAGTGCATAGTATTGTTTATTGAATACACAGTGTATAGTATTATTTATATAGAATACACAGTGTATAGTATTATTTATATAGAATACACAGTGCATAGTATTATTTTTATATCATACACAGTGTATAGTATAAATTATATAGAGAACACAGTGTATAATATTATTTATATAGAAAACAGTGTATAGTATTATTTATATTGAATACACAGTGTATAGTATTATTTATATAGAATACACAGTGTATAGTATTATTTATATAGAATACACAGTGTATAGTATTATTTATGTAGAATACACAGTGTATAGTATTATTTAAATAGAATACACAGTGTATATACATTTACTTATGAAGAATACACAGTGTATAGTATTATTTATATAGAGAACACAGTGCATAGTATTATTTATATTGAATACACAGTGTATAGTATTATTTATATAGATTACACAGTGTATAGTATTATTTATACAGAATACACAGTGTATAGTATTATTTATATAGAATTCACAGTGTATAGTATTATTTATATAGAATACACAGTGTATAGTATTATTTATATATATAGAGAACACAGTGCATAGTATTATGTTTATTGAATACACAGTGTATAGTATTATTTATATAGAATACACAGTGTATAGTATTATTTTTATAGAGAACACAGTGTATAGAATTATTTATATAGAATACACAGTGTATAGTATTATTCATATAGAGAACACAGTGTATAGTATTATTTATATAGTATACACAGTGTATAGTATTATTTATATAGAGGACACATTGTATAGTAATATTTATATGGAATACACAGTGTATAGTATTATTTATATAGAATACACAGTGTATAGTATTATTTATATTGGGAACAGTGTGTAGTATTATTTATATTGAATACACAGTGTATAGTATTATTTATATAGAATTCACAGTGTATAGTATTATTTATATAGAGAACACAGTGTATAGAATTATTTATATAGAATACAGTGTATAGTATTATTTATATAGAGAACAGTGTATAGAATTATTTATATAGAATACACAGTGTATAGTATTATTTATATAGAGAACACAGTGTATAGTATTATTTATATAGAATACACAGTGTATAGGATTATTTATATAGAGAACACAGTGTATAGAATTATTTATATAGAATACACAGTGTATAGTATTATTTTTATTGAATACACATTTTATGGTATTATTCATATAGAATACACAGTGTATAGTATTATTTATATAGAATACAAAGTATATAGTATTATTTATATAGAATACACAGTGTATAGTATTATTTATATAGAATACAAAGTATATAGTATTATTTATATAGAATCCACAGTGTATATACAAATATTTATGTAGAATACACAGTGTATAGTATTATTTAAATAGAGAACCCAGTGTATAGTATTATTTATATTAAATACACAGTGCATAGTATCATTTATATAGGGAACACAGTGTAATATTTATATTGAATACACAGTGTATAGTATTATTTATATAGAATTCACAGTGTATAGTATTATTTATATAGAGAACACAGTGTATAGAATTATTTATATAGAATATACAGTGTACAGTATTATTTATATAGAATACACAGTGCATAGTATTATTTATATAGATTACAGAGTGTATAGCATTATTTATATAGAATACACAGTGTATAGTATTATTTATATAGAATAAACAGTGTATAGTATTATTTATATAGAATACACAGTGCATAGTATTATTTTTATATCATACACAGTGTATAGTATTATTTATATTGAATACACAGTGTATAGTATTATTTATATAGAGAACACAGTGTATAGTAATATTTATATTGAATACACAGTGTATAGTATTATTTATATAGATTACACAGTGTATAGTATTATTTATACAGAATACACAGTGTATAGTATTATTTATATAGAATACACAGTGTATAGTATTATTCATATAGAGAACACAGTGTATAGTATTATTTATATTGAATACACAGTGTATAGTATTATTTATATAGAGAACACAGTGTATAGTAATATTTATATTGAATACACAGTGTATAGTATTATTTATATAGATTACACAGTGTATAGTATTATTTATATAGAATACACAGTGTATAGTATTATTCATATAGAGAACACAGTGTATAGTATTATTTATATAGAATACACAGTGTATAGTATTATTCATATAGAGAACACAGTGTATAGAATTATTTATATAGAATACACAGTGTATAGTATTATTTATATAGAGAACACAGTGCATAGTATTATGTTTATTGAATACACAGTGTATAGTATTATTTATATAGAATACACAGTGTATAGTATTATTTATATAGAGAACACAGTGCATAGTATTATGTTTATTGAATACACAATGTATAGTATTATTTATATTGAATACACAGTGTATAGTATTATTTATATAGAGAACACAGTTTAGAGTATTATTTATATAGAATACACAGTGTATAGCATTATTTAAATAGAGAACACAGCGAATAGTATTATTTTTATTGAATACACAGTGTATAGTATTATTTATATGGAGAACACAGTGTATATTATTATTTATATAGATTACACAGTGTATAGTATTATTTATATAGAATACACAGTGTATAGTATTATTTATATAGAATAGAGTATATAGTATTATTTATATAGAATACACAGTGTATATACAAATATTTATGTAGAATACACAGTGTATATTATTATTTATATAGAATACACAGTGTATAGTATTATTTATATAGAATACACAGTGTATAGTATTATTTATATAGAATACACAGTGTATAGTATTATTTATGTAGAATACACAGTGTATAGTATTATTTATATAGAATACACAGTGTAGAGTATTATTTATATAGAATACACAGTGTATATACATTTACTTATGAAGAATACACAGTGTATATACATTTACTTATGAAGAATACACAGTGTATAGTATTATTTATATAGAGAACACAGTGCATAGTATTATTTATATAGAATACACAGTGTATAGTATTATTTATATAGAGAACACAGTGTATAGTATTATTTATATTGAATACACAGTGTATAGTATTATTTATATAGATTACACAGTGTATAGTATTATTTATACAGAACACACAATGTATAGTATTATTTATATAGAATTCACAGTGTATAGTATTATTTATATAGAATACACAGTGTATAGTATTATTTATATAGAATACACAGTGTATAGTATTATTTATATAGAATACACAGTGTAGAGTATTATTTATATAGAATACACAGTGTAGAGTATTATTTATATAGAATACACAGTGTATATACATTTACTTATGAAGAATACACAGTGTATAGTATTATTTATATAGAGAAGACAGTGCATAGTATTATTTATATAGAATACACAGTGTATAGTATTATTTATATAGAGAACACAGAGTATAGTAATATTTATATTGAATACACAGTGTATAGTATTATTTATATAGAATACACAGTGTATAGTATTATTTATATAGAATACACAGTGTATAGTATTATTTATATTGAATACACAGTGTATAGTATTATTTATATAGAGAGCACAGTGTATAGTAATATTTATATTGAATACACAGTGTATAGTATTTTTTATATAGATTACAGTGTATAGTATTATTTATACAGAATACACAGTGTATAGTATTATTTATATAGAATACACAGTGTATAGTATTATTTATATTGAATACACAGTGTATAGTATTATTTATATAGAGAGCACAGTGTATAGTAATATTTATATTGAATACACAGTGTATAGTATTTTTTATATAGATTACACAGTGTATAGTATTATTTATACAGAATACACAGTGTATAGTATTATTTATATAGAATACACAGTGTATAGTATTATTTATATAGAGAACACAGTGCATAGTATTATTTATATAGAATACACAGTGTATAGAATTATTTATATAGAGAACACAGTGTATAGTATTATTTATATAGAGAACACAGTGTATAGTATTATTTAAATAGAGAACACAGTGCATAGTATTATTTATATTCAATACACAGTGTATAGTATTATTTATATAGATTACACAGTGTACAGTATTATTTATATAGAATACACAGTGTATAGTATTATTTATACAGAATACACAGTGTATAGTATTATTTAAATAGAGAACACAGTGCATAGTATTATTTACATTGAATACACAGTGCATAGTATTATTTACATTGAATACACAGTGTATAGTATTATTTATATAGATTACACAGTGTATAGTATTATTTATATAGAATACACAGTGTTTAGTATTATTTATATAAAATACACAGTGTATATAAAATTATTTATGTAGAATACACAGTGTATCGTATTATTTATATTGAATACACAGTGTATAGTATTATTTATATAGAATACACAGTGTTTAGTATTATTTATATAAAATACACAGTGTATAGTATTATTTATACAGAATACACAGTGTATAGTATTATTTATATAGAGAACACAGTGTGTAGTATTATTTACATTGAATACACAGTGTATAGTATTATTTATATAGATTACACAGTGTATAGTATTATTTATATAGAATACACAGTGTAGAGTATTATTTATATAGAATACACAGTGTATATACAATTACTTATGAAGAATACACAGTGTATAGTATTATTTATATAGAGAACACAGTGTATAGTATTATTTATATAGATTACACAGTGTATAGTATTATTTATATAGAATACACAGTGTATAGTATTATTTATATTGAATACACAGTGTATAGTATTATTTATATAGATTACACAGTGTATAGTATTATTTATATAGAATACACAGTGTATAGTATTATTTATATTGAATACACAGTGTATAGTATTATTTATATAGAATACACAGTGTATAGTATTATTCATATAGAGAACACAGTGTGTAGTATTATTTACATTGAATACACAGTGTATAGTATTATTTATATAGATTACACAGTGTATAGTATTATTTATATAGAATACACAGTGTATAGTATTATTTATATAAAATACACAGTGTATAGTATTATTTATATAGAATACACAGTGTATAGTATTATTTATATAGAATACACAGTGTATATACAATTACTTATGAATAATACACAGTGTATAGTATTATTTATATAGAATACACAGTGTATAGTATTATTTGTATAGAATACACAGTATATAGTATTATTTATATAGAGAACAGTGTATAGTATTATTTATATAAAATACACAGTGTACAGTATTATTTATATAGAGAACACAGTGCATAGTATTATTTATATAGAATACACAGTGTATATACAATTATTTATGGAGAATACACAGTGTATAGTATTATTTATATAGAGAACACAGTACATAGTATAATTTATATAGAATACACAGTGTATAGTATTATTTATATAGAGAACACAGTGTATAGTATTATTTATATAAAATACACAGTGTATAGTATTATTTATATAGATTACACAGTGTATAGTATTATTTATATAGAATACACAGTGTAGAGTATTATTTATATAGAATACACAGTGTATATACAATTACTTATGAAGTATACACAGTGTATAGTATTATTTATATAGAGAACACAGTGCATAGTATTATTTATATCGAATACACAGTGTATAGTATTATTTATATAGAGAACACAGTGTATAGTATTATTTATATTGAATACACAGTGTATAGTATTATTTATATAGATTACACAGTGTATAGTATTATTTATATAGAATACACAGTGTAGAGTATTATTTATATAGAATACACAGTGTATATACAATTACTTATGAAGTATACACAGTGTATAGTATTATTTATATAGAGAACACAGTGCATAGTATTATTTATATCGAATACACAGTGTATAGTATTATTTATATAGAGAACACAGTGTATAGTATTATTTATATTGAATACACAGTGTATAGTATTATTTATATAGAGAACACAGTGTATAGTATTATTTATATAAAATACACAGTGTATAGTATTATTTATATAGATTACACAGTGTATAGTATTATTTATATAGAATACACAGTGTAGAGTATTATTTATATAGAATACACAGTGTATATACAATTACTTATGAAGTATACACAGTGTATAGTATTATTTATATAGAGAACACAGTGCATAGTATTACTTATATAGAATACACAGTGTATAGTATTATTTATATAGAGAACACAGTGCATAGTATTATTTATATAGAGTACACAGTGTATAGTATTATTTATATAAAATACACAGTGTATATACAATTATTTATGTAGAATACACAGTGTATAGTATTATTTATATAGAGAACACAGTGTATAGTATTATTTATATAGATTACACAGTGTATAGTATTATTTATATAGAATACACAGTGTATAGTATTACTTATATTGAATACACAGTGTATAGTATTATGTATATAGATTACACAGTGTATAGTATTATTTATATAGAATACACAGTGTATAGTATTATTTATATTGAATACACAGTGCATAGTATTATTTATATAGAATACACAGTGTATAGTATTATTTATATAGAGAACACAGTGTGTAGTATTATTTACATTGAATACACAGTGTATAGTATTATTTATATAGATTACACAGTGTATAGTATTATTTATATAGAATACACAGTGTATAGTATTATTTATATAAAATACACAGTGTATAGTATTATTTATATAGAATACACAGTGTATAGTATTATTTATATAGAATACACAGTGTATAGTATTATTTATATAGAGAACACAGTGCATAGTATTATTTATATAGAGTACACAGTGTATAGTATTATTTATATAAAATACACAGTGTATATACAATTATTTATGTAGAATACACAGTGTATAGTATTATTTATATAGAGAACACAGTGTATAGTATTATTTATATAGATTACACAGTGTATAGTATTATTTATATAGAATACACAGTGTATAGTATTATTTATATTGAATACACAGTGTATAGTATTATGTATATAGATTACACAGTGTATAGTATTATTTATATAGAATACACAGTGTATAGTATTATTTATATTGAATACACAGTGCATAGTATTATTTATATAGAATACACAGTGTATAGTATTATTTATATAGAGAACACAGTGTGTAGTATTATTTTCATTGAATACACAGTGTATAGTATTATTTATATAGATTACACAGTGTATAGTATTATTTATATAGAATACACAGTGTATAGTATTATTTATATAAAATACACAGTGTATAGTATTATTTATATAGAATACACAGTGTATAGTATTATTTATATAGAGAACACAGTGTGTAGTATTATTTTCATTGAATACACAGTGTATAGTATTATTTATATAGATTACACAGTGTATAGTATTATTTATATAGATTACACAGTGTATAGTATTATTTATATAGAATACACAGTGTATAGTATTATTTATATAAAATACACAGTGCATAGTATTATTTATATAGAACACACAGTGTATAGTATTATTTGTATAGATTACACAGTGTATAGTATTATTTATACAGAATACACAGTGTATAGTATTATTTATATAGAATACACAGTGTATAGTATTATTTATATAGAGAACACAGTGTATAGTATTATTTATATTGAATACACAGTGCATATTATTATTTATATAGATTACACAGTGTATAGTATTATTTATACAGAATACACAGTGTATAGTATTATTTATATAGAATACACAGTGTATATACAATTATTTATGGAGAATACACAGTGTATAGTATTATTTATATAGAGAACACAGTGCATAGTATAATTTATATAGAATACACAGTGTATAGTATTATTTATATAGAGAACACAGTGTATAGAATTATTTTTATAGAAGACACAGTGTATAGTATTATTTATATAGAGAACAGTGTATAGTATTATTTATATAGAATACAAAGTATATAGTATTATTTATATAGAATACACAGTGTATATACAAATATTTATGTAGAATACACAGTGTATAGTATTACTTATATGGAATACACAGTGTATAGTATTATTTACATAGAATACATATTGTATAGTATTATGTATATTGAATACACAGTGTATAGTATTATTTATATTGAATACACATTGTATAGTAATATTTATATGGAATACACAGTGTATAGTATTATTTATATAGAGAACACAGTGTATAGAATTATTTATATAGAATACACAGTGTATAGTATTATTTATATAGAGAACACAGTGTGTAGTATTATTTATATAGATTACTCAGTGTATAGAATTTTTTAAATAGAGAACACAGTGTATAGTATTATTTTTATTGAATACACAGTTTATAGTATTATTTATATAGAATAAACTGTGTATAGTATTATTTAAATAGAGAACACAGTCAATAGTATTATTTATATTGAATACACAGTGTATAGTATTATTTATATAGAGAACACAGTGTATAGTATTAATTATATTGAATACACAGTGTATAGTATTATTTATATAGAATACACAGTGTATAGTATTATTTATATAGAATACACAGTGTATAGTATTATTTATATGGAGAACACAGTGTATAGTATTATTTATACAGAATACACAGTGTATTGTATTATGTATATAGGATTTACAGTGTATAGTATTATTTATATAGAATACACAGTGTATAGTATTATTTATATACAGAACACAGTGTAGTATTATTTACATTGAATACACAGTGTATCGTATTATTTATATAGATAACACAGTGTATAGTATTATTTATATAGAATACACAGTATATAGTATTATTTATATTGAATACAGAGTGTATAGTATTATTTATATAGATTACACAGTGTATAGATTTATTTATATAGAATACACAGTGTATAGTATTATTTATATAGAATACACAGTGTATAGTATTATTTATATAGAATACACAGTGTAGTGTATTATTTATATAGAATACATATTGTATATACAATTATTTATGAAGAATACACAGTGTATAGTATTATTTATATAGAGAACACAGTGCATAGTATTTATATAGAGAACACAGTGTGTAGCATTATTTACATTGAATACACAGTGTATAGTATTTATATAGATTACACAGTGTATAGTATTATTTATATAGATTACACAGTGTATAGTATTATTTATATAGAGAACACAGTGTGTAGTATTATTTATATTGAATACACAGTGTATAGTATTTATATAGATTACACAGTGTATAGTATTATTTATATAGAATACACAGTGTATAGTATTATTTATATAGAATACACAGTGTAGTGTATTATTTATATAGAATACTCAGTGTATATACAATTATTTATGAAGAATACACAGTGTATAGTATTATTTATATAGAGAACACAGTGCATAGTATTTATATAGAGAACACAGTGTGTAGTATTATTTACATTGAATACACAGTGTATAGTATTTATATAGATTACACAGTGTATAGTATTATTTATATAGATTACACAATGTATAGTATTATTTATATAAAATACACAGTGTATATACAATTATTTATGTAGAATACACAGTGTATAGTATTTAAATAGAGAACACAGTGTATAGTATTATTTTTATTTAATACACAGTGTATAGTATTATTTATATAGAATACACAGTGTATAATATTATTTATATATAATTCACAGTGTATAGTATTATTTATATAGAGAACACAGTGTATAGAATTATTTATATAGAATACACAGTGTATAGTATTATTTATATAGAATTCACAGTGTATATAGAGAACACAGTGTATAGTATTATTCATATAGCATACACAGTGTATAGTATTATTTATATAGCATACACAGTGTATAGTATTATTTAAATAGAGAACACAGTGAATAGTATTATTTTTATTGAATACACAGTGTATAGTATTTATATGGATAACACAGTGTATAGTATTATTTATATAGATTACACAGTGTATAGAATTTGTTAAATAGAGAGCACAGTGTATAGTATTATTTATATAGAATACACAGTGTATAGTATTATTTTTATTGAATACACAGTTTATAGTATTATTTATATAGAATACACAGTGTATATACAAATATTTATGTAGAATACACAATGTATAGTATTATTATATTGATTACACAGTGTATAGTATTATTTACATAGAATACACATTGTATATTATTATTTATATTGAATACACAGTGTATAGTATTATTTATATTGAATACACAGTGTATAGAATTATTTATATAGAAAACACAGTGTATAGTATTATTTATATAGAGAACAGTGCATAGTATTATGTTTATTGAATACACAGTGTATAGTATTAGATATATAGAATACACAATGTAAAGTATTATTTATATCGAATACACAGTGTATAGTATTATTTATATAGAGAACACAGTGCATAGAATTATTTATATAGAATACACAGTGTATAGTATTATTTATATAGAGAACACAGTGTATAGAATTATTTATATAGAATACACAGTGTATAGTATTATTTATATAGAGAACACAGTTTAGAGTATTATTTATATAGAAGACACAGTGTATAGCATTATTTAAATAGAGAACACAGTGCATAGTATAATTTTTTAAGAATACACAGTGTATAGTATTATTTATATAGAATACACAGTGTATAGTATTATTTATATAGAATACACAGTGTATAGTATTATTTATATAGAGAACACAGTGTATAGAATTATTTATATAGAATACACAGTGTATAGTATTATTTATATAGAATACACAGTGTAGAGTATTATTTATATAGAATACACAGTGTATATACATTTACTTATGAAGAATACACAGTGTATAGTATTATTTATATAGAGAACACAGTGCATAGTATTATTTATATAGAATACACAGTGTATAGTATTATTTATATAGAGAACACAGTGTATAGTATTTTTATTGAATACACAGTTTATAGTATTATTTTTATATAATACACAGTGTATAGTATTATTTATATAGAGTACACAGTGTATATACAAATATTTATGTAGAATACACAGTGTATAGTATTATTTATATTGATTACACAGTGTATAGTATTATTTATATAGAGAAAACAGTGTATAGATTTATTTATATAGAATACACAGTGTATAGTATTATTTATATAGAATACACAGTGTATAGTATTATTTATATAGAATACACAGTGTATAGTATTATTTATATTGAATACACAGTGTATAGTATTATTTATATAGAGAACACAGTGTATGGTAATATTTATATTGAATACACAGTGTATAATATTTATATAGATTACACAGTGTATAGTATTATTTATACAGAATACACAGTGTATAGTATTATTTATATAGAGAACACAGTGCATAGTATTATGTTTATTGAATACACAGTGTATAGTATTATTTATATAGAATACACAGTGTATAGTATTATTTATATTGAATACACAGTGTATAGTATTATTTATATAGAGAACACAGTGCATAGAATTATTTATATAGAATACACAGTGTATAGTATTATTTGTATAGATTACACAGTGTATAGTATTATTTATACAGAATACACAGTGTATAGTATTATTTATATAGAGAACACAGTGTATAGTATTATTTATATTGAATACACAGTGCATATTATTATTTATATAGATTACACAGTGTATAGTATTATTTATACAGAATACACAGTGTATAGTATTATTTATATAGAGAACAGTGTATAGTATTATTTATATAAAATACACAGTGTATGGTATTATTTATATAGAGAACACAGTGCATAGTATTATTTATATAGAATACACAGTGTATAGTATTATTTATATAGAATACACAGTGTATATACAATTATTTATGGAGAATACACAGTGTATAGTATTATTTATATAGAGAACACAGTGCATAGTATAATTTATATAGAATACACAGTGTATAGTATTATTTATATAGAGAACACAGTGTATAGAATTATTTATATAGAAGACACAGTGTATAGTATTATTTATATAGAGAACAGTGTATAGTATTATTTATATAGAATACAATGTATATAGTATTATTTATATAGAATACACAGTCTATATACAAATATTTATGTAGAATACACAGTGTATAGTATTACTTATATGGAATACACAGTGTATAGTATTATTTACATAGAATACATATTGTATAGTATTATGTATATTGAATACACAGTGTATAGTATTATTTATATTGAAAACACATTGTATAGTAATATTTATATGGAATACACAGTGTATAGTATGATTTATATAGAGAACACAGTGTATAGAATTATTTATATAGAATACACAGTGTATAGTATTATTTATATAGAGAACACAGTGTGTAGTATTATTTATATAGATTACTCAGTGTATAGAATTATTTAAATAGAGATCACAGTGTATAGTATTATTTTTATTGAATACACAGTTTATAGTATTATTTATATAGAATACACTATGTATAGTATTATTTAAATAGAGAACACAGTCAATAGTATTATTTTTATTGAATACACAGTGTATAGTATTATTTATATAGAGAAGACAGTGTATAGTATTAATTATATTGAATACACAGTGTATAGTATTATTTATATAGAATACACAGTGTATAGTATCATTTATATTGAATACACAGTGCATAGTATTATTTATATAGAGAACACAGTGTATATTATTATTTAAATAGAGAACACAGTGCATAGTAAAAAAAATTAGGAATACAAAGTGTAGAGTATTATTTATATGGAGAAAACAGTGTATAGTATTATTTATACAGAATCCACAGTGTATAGTATTATTTATATAGAATACACAGTGTATAGTATTATTTATATAGAGAACACAGTGTAGTATTATTTACATTGAATACACAGTGTATCGTATTATTTATATAGATAACACAGTGTATAGTATTATTTATATAGAATACACAGTGTATAGTATTATTTATATTGAATACAGAGTGTATAGTATTATTTATATAGATTACACAGTGTATAGATTTATTTATATAGAATACACAGTGTATAGTATTATTTATATAGAGAACACAGTGTAGTGTATTATTTATATAGAATACACAGTGTATATACAATTATTTATGAAGAATACACAGTGTATAGTATTATTTATATAGAGAACACAGTGCATAGTATTTATATAGAGAACACAGTGTGTAGTATTATTTACATTGAATACACAGTGTATAGTATTTATATAGATTACACAGTGTATAGTATTATTTATATAGATTACACAGTGTATAGTATTATTTATATAAAATACACAGTGTATATACAATTATTTATGTAGAATACACAGTGTATAGTATTTAAATAGAGAACACAGTGTATAGTATTATTTTTATTTAATACACAGTGTATAGTATTATTTATATAGAATACACAGTGTATAGTATTATTTATATATAATTCACAGTGTATAGTATTATTTATATAGAGAAAATAGTGTATAGAATTATTTATATAGAATACACAGTGTATAGTATTATTTATATAGAATTCACAGTGTATAGTATTATTTATATAGAGAACACAGTGTATAGTATTATTTATATAGAATACACAGTGTATAGTATTATTTATATAGAATACACAGTGTATAGTATTATTTATATAAAATACACAGTGTATAGTATTATTTATATAGAATACACAGTGTAGAGTATTATTTATATAGAATACACAGTGTATAGTATTATTTATATAGAGAACACAGTGTATAGAATTATTTATATAGAAGACACAGTGTATAGTATTATTTATATAGAGAACAGTGTATAGTATTATTTATATAGAATACAATGTATATAGTATTATTTATATAGAATACACAGTGTATATACAAATATTTATGTAGAATACACAGTGTATAGTATTACTTATATGGAATACACAGTGTATAGTATTATTTACATAGAATACATATTGTATAGTATTATGTATATTGAATACACAGTGTATAGTATTATTTATATTGAAAACACATTGTATAGTAATATTTATATGGAATACACAGTGTATAGTATGATTTATATAGAGAACACAGTGTATAGAATTATTTATATAGAATACACAGTGTATAGTATTATTTATATAGAGAACACAGTGTGTAGTATTATTTATATAGATTACTCAGTGTATAGAATTATTTAAATAGAGATCACAGTGTATAGTATTATTTTTATTGAATACACAGTTTATAGTATTATTTATATAGAATACACTATGTATAGTATTATTTAAATAGAGAACACAGTCAATAGTATTATTTTTATTGAATACACAGTGTATAGTATTATTTATATAGAGAAGACAGTGTATAGTATTAATTATATTGAATACACAGTGTATAGTATTATTTATATAGAATACACAGTGTATAGTATCATTTATATTGAATACACAGTGCATAGTATTATTTATATAGAGAACACAGTGTATATTATTATTTAAATAGAGAACACAGTGCATAGTAAAAAAATTTAGGAATACAAAGTGTAGAGTATTATTTATATGGAGAAAACAGTGTATAGTATTATTTATACAGAATCCACAGTGTATAGTATTATTTATATAGAATACACAGTGTATAGTATTATTTATATAGAGAACACAGTGTAGTATTATTTACATTGAATACACAGTGTATCGTATTATTTATATAGATAACACAGTGTATAGTATTATTTATATAGAATACACAGTGTATAGTATTATTTATATTGAATACAGAGTGTATAGTATTATTTATATAGATTACACAGTGTATAGATTTATTTATATAGAATACACAGTGTATAGTATTATTTATATAGAGAACACAGTGTATAGTATTATTTATATAGATTACACAGTGTATAGTATTATTTATATAGAATACACAGTGTATAGTATTATTTATATAGAATACAGAGTATTTAGTATTATTTATATAGAATACACAGTGCATAGAATTATTTATATAGAATACACAGTGTATAGTATTATTTATATAGAATACAGAGTGTAGAGTATTATTTATATAGAATACACAGTGTATATACATTTACTTATGAAGAATACACAGTGTATAGTATTATTTATATAGAGAATACAGTGCATAGTATTATTTATATAGAATACAGTGTATAGTAATATTTATATTGAATACA
Source organism: Leptodactylus fuscus (assembly GCF_031893055.1). NCBI lineage: Eukaryota > Metazoa > Chordata > Amphibia > Anura > Leptodactylidae > Leptodactylus > Leptodactylus fuscus. The sequence continues at coordinate 225,122,859 of NC_134268.1, read as the reverse complement.
CAGTGTATAGTATTATTTATACAGAATACACAGGGTATAGTATTATTTATACAGAATACACAGTGTATAGTATTATTTATATAGAATACACAGTGTATAGTATTATTTATATATAATTCACAGTGTATAGAATTATTTATATAGAATACACAGTGTATAGTATTATTTATATAGAATACACAGTGTATAGTATTATTTATATTGAATACACAGTGTATAGTATTATTTATATAGAGAACACAGTGTATAGTAATATTTATATTGAATACACAGTGTATAGTATTATTTATATAGATTACACAGTGTATAGTATTATTTATACAGAATACACAGTGTACAGTATTATTTATATAGAATACACAGTGTATAGTATTATTCATATAGAGAACACAGTGTATAGAATTATTTATATAGAATACTTAGTGTATAGTATTATTTATATAGAGAACACAGTGCATAGTATTATGTTTATTGAATACACAGTGTATAGTATTATTTATATAGAATACATAGTGTATAGTATTATTTATATTGAATACACAGTGTATAGTTTTATTTATATAGAGAACACAGTGAATAGTATTATTTTTATTGAATACACAGTGTATAGTATTATTTATATAGAATACAGAGTATATAGTATTATTTATATAGAATACACAGTGTATATACAAATATTTATGTAGAATACACAGTGTATAGTATTATTTATATTGATTACACAGTGTATAGTATTATTTACATAGAAAACACAGTGTATAGTATTATTTATATAGAATACACAGTGTATAGTATTATTTATATAGAATAGAGTATATAGTATTATTTATATAGAATACACAGTGTATATACAAATATTTATGTAGAATACAGTGTATATTATTATTTATATTGAATACACAGTGTATAGTATTATTTATATTGAATACACAGTGTATAGTATTATTTATATAGAATACACAGTGTATAGTATTATTTATATAGAATACACAGTGTATAGTATTATTTATATAGAATACACAGTGTATAGTATTATTTATATAGAATACACAGTGTAGAGTATTATTTATATAGAATACACAGTGTATATACATTTACTTATGAAGAATACACAGTGTATAGTATTATTTATATAGAGAACACAGTGCATAGTATTATTTATATAGAATACACAGTGTATAGTATTATTTATATAGAGAACACAGTGCATAGTATTGTTTAATGAATACACAGTGTATAGTATTATTTATATAGAATACAAAGTGTATAGTATTATTTTTATAGAGAACACAGTGTATAGAATTATTTATATAGAATACACAGTGTATAGTATTATTTATATGGAGAACACAGTGTATAGTATTATTTATATAGTATACACAGTGTATAGTATTATTTATATAGAATACACAGTGTAGAGTATTATTTATATGGAGAACACAGTGTATAGTATTATTTATATAGATTACACAGTGTATAGAATTATTTAAATAGAGAACAGAGTGTATAGTATTATTTTTTTTGAATACACAGTTTATAGTATTATTTATATTAAATACACAGTGTATAGTATTATTTATATAGGGAACACAGTGTGTTTTATTATTTATATTGAATACACAGTGTATAGTATTATTTATATAGAATTCACAGTGTATAGTATTATTTATATAGAATACACAGTGCATAGTATTATTTATATAGAGAACACAGTGCATAGTATTGTTTAATGAATACACAGTGTATAGTATTATTTATATAGAATACAAAGTGTATAGTATTATTTTTATAGAGAACACAGTGTATAGAATTATTTATATAGAATACACAGTGTATAGTATTATTCATATAGAGAACACAGTGTATAGTATTATTTATATAGTATACACAGTGTATAGTATTATTTATATAGAATACACAGTGTAGAGTATTATTTATATGGAGAACACAGTGTATAGTATTATTTATATAGATTACACAGTGTATAGAATTATTTAAATAGAGAACAGAGTGTATAGTATTATTTTTTTTGAATACACAGTTTATAGTATTATTTATATTAAATACACAGTGTATAGTATTATTTATATAGGGAACACAGTGTGTTTTATTATTTATATTGAATACACAGTGTATAGTATTATTTATATAGAATTCACAGTGTATAGTATTATTTATATAGAGAACACAGTGTATATAATTATTTATATAGAATACAGTGTATAGTATTATTTATATAGAGAACAGTGTATAGAATTATTTATATAGAATACACAGTGTATAGTATTATTTATATAGAGAACACAGTGTTTAGTATTATTTATATAGAATACACAGTGTATAGTACTATTTAAATAGAGAACACAGTGCATAGTATAATTTTTTAAGAATACACAGTGTATAGTATTATTTATATAGAATACACAGTGTATAGTATTATTTATATAGAATACACAGTGTATAGTATTATTTATATAGAATACACAGTGTAGAGTATTATTTATATAGAATACACAGTATATATACATTTACTTATGAAGAATACACAGTGTATAGTATTATTTATATAGAGAACACAGTGCATAGTATTATTTATATAGAATACACAGTGTATAGTATTATTTATATAGAGAACACAGTGTATAGTATTATTTATATTGAATACACAGTGTATAGTATTATTTATATAGATTACACAGTGTATAGTATTATTTATACAGAATACACAGTGTATAGTATTATTTATATAGAATTCACAGTGTATAGTATTATTTATATAGAATACACAGTGTATAGTATTATTTATATAGAGAACACAGTGCATAGTATTATGTTTATTGAATACACAGTGTATAGTATTATTTATATAGAATACACAGTGTATCGTATTATTTTTATAGAGAACAGAGTGTAAAGAATTACTTATATAGAATACACAGTGTATAGTATTATTCATATAGAGAACACAGTGTATAGTAATATTTATATAGTATACACAGTGTATAGTATTATTTATATAGAATTCACAGTGTAGAGTATTATTTATATGGAGAACACAGTGTATAGTATTATTTATATTGAATACACAGTGTATAGTATTATTTATGTAGAGAACACAGTGTATAGAATTATTTATATAGAATACAGTGTATAGTATTATTTATATAGAGAACAGTGTATAGAATTATTTATATAGAATACACAGTGTATAGTATTATTTATATAGAGAACACAGTGTATAGTATTATTTATATAGAATACACAGTGTATAGGATTATTTATATAGAGAACACAGTGTATAGAAATATTTATATAGAATACACAGTGTATAGTATTATTTTTATTGAATACACAGTTTATGGTATTATTCATATAGAATACACAGTGTATAGTATTATTTATATAGAATACAAAGTATATAGTATTATTTATATAGAATACACAGTGTATAGTATTATTTATATAGAATACAAAGTATATAGTATTATTTATATAGAATCCACAGTGTATATACAAATATTTATGTAGAATACACAGTGTATAGTATTAATTAAATAGAGAACCCAGTGTATAGTATTATTTATATTAAATACACAGTGCATAGTATCATTTATATAGGGAACACAGTGTAATATTTATATTGAATACACAGTGTATAGTATTATTTATATAGAATTCACAGTGTATAGTATTATTTATATAGAGAACACAGTGTATAGAATTATTTATATAGAATACACATTGTACAGTATTATTTATATAGAATACACAGTGCATAGTATTATTTATATAGAGAACACAGTGTATAATATTATTTATATAGAATAAACAGTGTATAGTATTATTTATATAGAATAAACAGTGTATAGTATTATTTATATAGAATAGACAGTGCACAGTATTATTTTTATATCATACACAGTGTATAGTATAAATTATATAGAGAACACAGTGTATAATATTATTTATATAGAAAACAGTGTATAGTATTATTTATATTGAATACACAGTGTATAGTATTATTTATATAGAATACACAGTGTATAGTATTATTTATATAGAATACACAGTGTATAGTATTATTTATATTGAATACACAGTGTATAGTATTATTTATATAGAGAACACAGTGTATAGTAATATTTATATTGAATACACAGTGTATAGTATTATTTATATAGATTACACAGTGTATAGTATTATTTATACAGAATACACAGTGTATAGTATTATTTATATAGAATACACAGTGTATAGTATTATTCATATAGAGAACACAGTGTATAGAATTATTTATATAGAATACACAGTGTATAGTATTATTTATATAGAGAACACAGTGCATAGTATTATGTTTATTGAATACACAGTGTATAGTATTATTTATATTGAATACACAGTGTATACTATTATTTATATAGAGAACACAGTTTAGAGTATTATTTATATAGAATAAACAGTGTATAGCATTATTTAAATAGAGAACACAGTGAATAGTATTATTTTTATTGAATACACAGTGTATAGTATTATTTATATGGAGAACACAGTGTATAGTATTATTTATATAGATTACACAGTGTATAGTATTATTTATATAGAATACACAGTGTATAGTATTATTTATATAGAATACAGAGTATATAGTATTATTTATATAGAATACACAGTGTATATACAAATATTTATGTAGAATACACAGTGTATAGTATTATTTATATTGATTACACAGTGTATAGTATTATTTACATAGAGAACACAGTGTATAGTATTATTTATATAGAATACACAGTGTATAGTATTATTTATATAGAATAGAGTATATAATATTATTTATATAGAATACACAGTGTATATACAAATATTTATGTAGAATACACAGTGTATATTATTATTTATATAGAATACACAGTGTATAGTATTATTTATATAGAATACACAGTGTATAGTATTATTTATATAGAATACACAGTGTATAGTATTATTTATGTAGAATACACAGTGTATAATATTATTTAAATAGAATACACAGTGTATATACATTTACTTATGAAGAATACACAGTGTATAGTATTATTTATATAGAGAACACAGTGCATAGTATTATTTATATAGAATACACAGTGTATAGTATTATTTATATAGAGAACACAGTGTATAGTATTATTTATATTGAATACACAGTGTATAGTATTATTTATATAGATTACACAGTTTATAGTATTATTTATACAGAATACACAGTGTATAGTATTATTTATATAGAATTCACAGTGTATAGTATTATTTATATAGAATACACAGTGTATAGTATTATTTATATATATAGAGAACACAGTGCATAGTATTATGTTTATTGAATACACAGTGTATAGTATTATTTATATAGAATACACAGTGTATAGTATTATTTTTATAGAGAACACAGTGTATAGAATTATTTATATAGAATACACAGTGTATAGTATTATTCATATAGAGAACACAGTGTATAGTATTATTTATATAGTATACACAGTGTATAGTATTATTTATATAGAGGACACATTGTATAGTAATATTTATATGGAATACACAGTGTATAGTATTATTTATATAGAATACACAGTGTATAGTATTATTTATATTGGGAACAGTGTGTAGTATTATTTATATTGAATACACAGTGTATAGTATTATTTATATAGAATTCACAGTGTATAGTATTATTTATATAGAGAACACAGTGTATAGAATTATTTATATAGAATACAGTGTATAGTATTATTTATATAGAGAACAGTGTATAGAATTATTTATATAGAATAAACAGTGTATAGTATTATTTATATAGAGAACACAGTGTATAGTATTATTTATATAGAATACACAGTGTATAGGATTATTTATATAGAGAACACAGTGTATAGAATTATTTATATAGAATACACAGTGTATAGTATTATTTTTATTGAATACACAGTTTATGGTATTATTCATATAGAATACACAGTGTATAGTATTATTTATATAGAATACAAAGTATATAGTATTATTTATATAGAATACACAGTGTATAGTATTATTTATATAGAATACAAAGTATATAGTATTATTTATATAGAATCCACAGTGTATATACAAATATTTATGTAGAATACACAGTGTATAGTATTATTTAAATAGAGAACCCAGTGTATAGTATTATTTATATTAAATACACAGTGCATAGTATCATTTATATAGGGAACACAGTGTAATATTTATATTGAATACACAGTGTATAGTATTATTTATATAGAATTCACAGTGTATAGTATTATTTATATAGAGAACACAGTGTATAGAATTATTTATATAGAATATACAGTGTACAGTATTATTTATATAGAATACACAGTGCATAGTATTATTTATATAGATTACAGAGTGTATAGCATTATTTATATAGAATACACAGTGTATAGTATTATTTATATAGAATAAACAGTGTATAGTATTATTTATATAGAATAGACAATGCATAGTATTATTTTTATATCATACACAGTGTATAGTATAAATTATATAGAGAACACAGTGTATAATATTATTTATATAGAAAACAGTGTATAGTATTATTTATATTGAATACACAGTGTATAGTATTATTTAAATAGAATACACAGTGTATAGTATTATTTATATAGAGAACACAGTGCATAGTATTATTTTTATATCATACACAGTGTATAGTATTATTTATATTGAATACACAGTGTATAGTATTATTTATATAGAGAACACAGTGTATAGTAATATTTATATTGAATACACAGTGTATAGTATTATTTATATAGATTACACAGTGTATAGTATTATTTATACAGAATACACAGTGTATAGTATTATTTATATAGAATACACAGTGTATAGTATTATTCATATAGAGAACACAGTGTATAGTATTATTTATATTGAATACACAGTGTATAGTATTATTTATATAGAGAACACAGTGTATAGTAATATTTATATAGAATACACAGTGTATAGTATTATTCATATAGAGAACACAGTGTATAGTATTATTTATATTGAATACACAGTGTATAGTATTATTTATATAGAGAACACAGTGTATAGTATTATTTATACAGAATACACAGTGTATAGTATTATTTATATAGAATACACAGTGTATAGTATTATTCATATAGAGAACACAGTGTATAGAATTATTTATATAGAATACACAGTGTATAGTATTATTTATATAGAGAACACAGTGCATAGTATTATGTTTATTGAATACACAGTGTATAGTATTATTTATATAGAATACACAGTGTATAGTATTATTTATATAGAGAACACAGTGCATAGTATTATGTTTATTGAATACACAATGTATAGTATTATTTATATTGAATACACAGTGTATAGTATTATTTATATAGAGAACACAGTTTAGAGTATTATTTATATAGAATACACAGTGTATAGCATTATTTAAATAGAGAACACAGTGAATAGTATTATTTTTATTGAATACACAGTGTATAGTATTATTTATATGGAGAACACAGTGTATATTATTATTTATATAGATTACACAGTGTATAGTATTATTTATATAGAATACACAGTGTATAGTATTATTTATATAGAATAGAGTATATAGTATTATTTATATAGAATACACAGTGTATATACAAATATTTATGTAGAATACACAGTGTATATTATTATTTATATAGAATACACAGTGTATAGTATTATTTATATAGAATACACAGTGTATAGTATTATTTATATAGAATACACAGTGTATAGTATTATTTATGTAGAATACACAGTGTATAGTATTATTTATATAGAATACACAGTGTAGAGTATTATTTATATAGAATACACAGTGTATATACATTTACTTATGAAGAATACACAGTGTATATACATTTACTTATGAAGAATACACAGTGTATAGTATTATTTATATAGAGAACACAGTGCATAGTATTATTTATATAGAATACACAGTGTATAGTATTATTTATATAGAGAACACAGTGTATAGTATTATTTATATTGAATACACAGTGTATAGTATTATTTATATAGATTACACAGTGTATAGTATTATTTATACAGAACACACAATGTATAGTATTATTTATATAGAATTCACAGTGTATAGTATTATTTATATAGAATACACAGTGTATAGTATTATTCATATAGATTACACAGTGTATAGTATTATTTATATAGATTACACAGTGTATAGTATTATTTATACAGAATACACAGTGTATAGTATTATTTATATAGAATACACAGTGTATAGTATTATTCATATAGAGAACACAGTGTATAGAATTATTTATATAGAATACACAGTGTATAGTATTATTTATATAGAGAACACAGTGCATAGTATTATGTTTATTGAATACACAGTGTATAGTATTATTTATATAGAGTACACAGTGTATAGTATTATTTATATAGAGAACACAGTGCATAGTATTATGTTTATTGAATACACAATGTATAGTATTATTTATATTGAATACACAGTGTATAGTATTATTTATATAGAGAACACAGTTTAGAGTATTATTTATATAGAATACACAGTGTATAGCATTATTTAAATAGAGAACACAGTAAATAGTATTATTTTTATTGAATACACAGTGTATAGTATTATTTATATGGAGAACACAGTGTATATTATTATTTATATAGATTACACAGTGTATAGTATTATTTATATAGAATACACAGTGTATAGTATTATTTATATAGAATAGAGTATATAGTATTATTTATATAGAATACACAGTGTATATACAAATATTTATGTAGAATACACAGTGTATATTATTATTTATATAGAATACACAGTGTATAGTATTATTTATATAGAATACACAGTGTATAGTATTATTTATATAGAATACACAGTGTATAGTATTATTTATGTAGAATACACAGTGTATAGTATTATTTATATAGAATACACAGTGTAGAGTATTATTTATATAGAATACACAGTGTATATACATTTACTTATGAAGAATACACAGTGTATATACATTTACTTATGAAGAATACACAGTGTATAGTATTATTTATATAGAGAACACAGTGCATAGTATTATTTATATAGAATACACAGTGTATAGTATTATTTATATAGAGAACACAGTGTATAGTATTATTTATATTGAATACACAGTGTATAGTATTATTTATATAGATTACACAGTGTATAGTATTATTTATACAGAACACACAATGTATAGTATTATTTATATAGAATTCACAGTGTATAGTATTATTTATATAGAATACACAGTGTATAGTATTTATATAGAGAACACAGTGTATAGTATTATTTATATAGTATACACAGTGTATAGTATTATTTATATAGAATACAGAGTGTAGAGTATTATTTATATGGAGAACACAGTTTATAGAATTATTTAAATAGAGAACAGAGTGTATAGTATTATTTTTATTGAATACACAGTTCATAGTATCATTTATATTAAATACACAGTGTATAGTATTATTTATATAGGGAACACAGTGTGTAGTATTATGTTTATTGAATACACAGTGTATAGTATTATTCATATAGAGAACACAGTGTATAGTATTATTTATATAGTATACACAGTGTATAGTATTATTTATATAGAATACACAGTGTAGAGTATTATTTATATGGAGAACACAGTTTATAGAATTATTTAAATAGAGAACAGAGTGTATAGTATTATTTTTATTGAATACACAGTTCATAGTATTATTTATATTAAATACACAGTGTATAGTATTATTTATATAGGGAACACAGTGTGTAGTATTATTTATATTGAATACACAGTGTATAGTATTATTTATATAGAATTCACAGTGTATAGTATTATTTATATAGGGAACACAGTGTGTAGTATTATTTATATTGAATACACAGTGTATAGAATTATTTATATAGAATACACAGTGTATAGTATTATTTATATAGAGAACACAGTGTATAGTATTATTTATATAGAATACACAGTGTATAGGATTATTTATATAGAGAACACAGTGTATAGAATTATTTATATAGAATACACAGTGTATAGTATTATTTTTATTGAATACACAGTTTATAGTATTATTCATATAGAATACACAGTGTATAGTATTATTTATATAGAATACAAAGTATATAGTATTATTTATATAGAATACACATTGTATAGTATTATTTATATAGAATACAAAGTATATAGTATTATTTATATAGAATCCACAGTGTATATACAAATATTTATGTAGAATACACAGTGTATAGTATTATTTAAATAGAGAACCCAGTGTATAGTATTATTTATATTAAATACACAGTGTATAGTATCATTTATATAGGGAACACAGTGTAATATTTATATTGAATACACAGTGTATAGTATTATTTATATAGAATTCACAGTGTATAGTATTATTTATATAGAGAACACAGTGTATAGAATTATTTATATAGAATACACAGTGTATAGTATTATTTATATAGAATACACAGTGCATAGTATTATTTATATAGAGAACACAGTGTATAATATTATTTATATAGATTACAGAGTGTATAGTATTATTTATATAGAATACACAGTGTATAGTATTATTTATATAGAATACACAGTGTATAGTATTATTTATATAGAATACACAGTGCATAGTATTATTTTTATATCATACACAGTGTATAGTATAAATTATATAGAGAACACAGTGTATAATATTATTTATATAGAAAACAGTGTATAGTATTATTTATATTGAATACACAGTGTATAGTATTATTTATATAGAATACACAGTGTATAGTATTATTTATATAGAATACACAGTGTATAGTATTATTTATGTAGAATACACAGTGTATAGTATTATTTAAATAGAATACACAGTGTATATACATTTACTTATGAAGAATACACAGTGTATAGTATTATTTATATAGAGAACACAGTGCATAGTATTATTTATATAGAATACACAGTGTATAGTATTATTTATATAGAGAACACAGTGTATAGTATTATTTATATTGAATACACAGTGTATAGTATTATTTATATAGATTACACAGTGTATAGTATTATTTATACAGAATACACAGTGTATAGTATTATTTATATAGAATCCACAGTGTATATACAAATATTTATGTAGAATACACAGTGTATAGTATTATTTAAATAGAGAACCCAGTGTATAGTATTATTTATATTAAATACACAGTGTATAGTATCATTTATATAGGGAACACAGTGTAATATTTATATTGAATACACAGTGTATAGTATTATTTATATAGAATTCACAGTGTATAGTATTATTTATATAGAGAACACAGTGTATAGAATTATTTATATAGAATACACAGTGTATAGTATTATTTATATAGAATACACAGTGCATAGTATTATTTATATAGAGAACACAGTGTATAATATTATTTATATAGATTACAGAGTGTATAGTATTATTTATATAGAATACACAGTGTATAGTATTATTTATATAGAATACACAGTGTATAGTATTATTTATATAGAATACACAGTGCATAGTATTATTTTTATATCATACACAGTGTATAGTATAAATTATATAGAGAACACAGTGTATAATATTATTTATATAGAAAACAGTGTATAGTATTATTTATATTGAATACACAGTGTATAGTATTATTTATATAGAATACACAGTGTATAGTATTATTTATATAGAATACACAGTGTATAGTATTATTTATGTAGAATACACAGTGTATAGTATTATTTATATAGAGAACACAGTGCATAGTATTATTTATATAGAATACACAGTGTATAGTATTATTTATATAGAGAACACAGTGTATAGTATTATTTATATTGAATACACAGTGTATAGTATTATTTATATAGAGAACACAGTGCATAGTATTATTTATATAGAATACACAGTGTATAGTATTATTTATATAGAGAACACAGTGTATAGTATTATTTATATTGAATACACAGTGTATAGTATTATTTATATAGATTACACAGTGTATAGTATTATTTATACAGAATACACAGTGTATAGTATTATTTATATAGAATTCACAGTGTATAGTATTATTTATATAGAATACACAGTGTATAGTATTATTTATATATATAGAGAACACAGTGCATAGTATTATGTTTATTGAATACACAGTGTATAGTATTATTTATATAGAATACACAGTGTATAGTATTATTTTTATAGAGAACACAGTGTATAGAATTATTTATATAGAATACACAGTGTATAGTATTATTCATATAGAGAACACAGTGTATAGTATTATTTATATAGTATACACAGTGTATAGTATTATTTATATAGAGGACACATTGTATAGTAATATTTATATGGAATACACAGTGTATAGTATTATTTATATAGAATACACAGTGTATAGTATTATTTATATTGGGAACAGTGTGTAGTATTATTTATATTGAATACACAGTGTATAGTATTATTTATATAGAATTCACAGTGTATAGTATTATTTATATAGAGAACACAGTGTATAGAATTATTTATATAGAATACAGTGTATAGTATTATTTATATAGAGAACAGTGTATAGAATTATTTATATAGAATACACAGTGTATAGTATTATTTATATAGAGAACACAGTGTATAGTATTATTTATATAGAATACACAGTGTATAGGATTATTTATATAGAGAACACAGTGTATAGAATTATTTATATAGAATACACAGTGTATAGTATTATTTTTATTGAATACACAGTTTATGGTATTATTCATATAGAATACACAGTGTATAGTATTATTTATATAGAATACAAAGTATATAGTATTATTTATATAGAATACACAGTGTATAGTATTATTTATATAGAATACAAAGTATATAGTATTATTTATATAGAATCCACAGTGTATATACAAATATTTATGTAGAATACACAGTGTATAGTATTATTTAAATAGAGAACCCAGTGTATAGTATTATTTATATTAAATACACAGTGCATAGTATCATTTATATAGGGAACACAGTGTAATATTTATATTGAATACACAGTGTATAGTATTATTTATATAGAATTCACAGTGTATAGTATTATTTATATAGAGAACACAGTGTATAGAATTATTTATATAGAATATACAGTGTACAGTATTATTTATATAGAATACACAGTGCATAGTATTATTTATATAGATTACAGAGTGTATAGCATTATTTATATAGAATACACAGTGTATAGTATTATTTATATAGAATAAACAGTGTATAGTATTATTTATATAGAATAGACAATGCATAGTATTATTTTTATATCATACACAGTGTATAGTATAAATTATATAGAGAACACAGTGTATAATATTATTTATATAGAAAACAGTGTATAGTATTATTTATATTGAATACACAGTGTATAGTATTATTTAAATAGAATACACAGTGTATAGTATTATTTATATAGAATACACAGTGCATAGTATTATTTTTATATCATACACAGTGTATAGTATTATTTATATTGAATACACAGTGTATAGTATTATTTATATAGAGAACACAGTGTATAGTAATATTTATATTGAATACACAGTGTATAGTATTATTTATATAGATTACACAGTGTATAGTATTATTTATACAGAATACACAGTGTATAGTATTATTTATATAGAATACACAGTGTATAGTATTATTCATATAGAGAACACAGTGTATAGTATTATTTATATTGAATACACAGTGTATAGTATTATTTATATAGAGAACACAGTGTATAGTAATATTTATATTGAATACACAGTGTATAGTATTATTTATATAGATTACACAGTGTATAGTATTATTTATATAGAATACACAGTGTATAGTATTATTCATATAGAGAACACAGTGTATAGTATTATTTATATTGAATACACAGTGTATAGTATTATTTATATAGAGAACACAGTGTATAGTATTATTTATACAGAATACACAGTGTATAGTATTATTTATATAGAATACACAGTGTATAGTATTATTCATATAGAGAACACAGTGTATAGAATTATTTATATAGAATACACAGTGTATAGTATTATTTATATAGAGAACACAGTGCATAGTATTATGTTTATTGAATACACAGTGTATAGTATTATTTATATAGAATACACAGTGTATAGTATTATTTATATAGAGAACACAGTGCATAGTATTATGTTTATTGAATACACAATGTATAGTATTATTTATATTGAATACACAGTGTATAGTATTATTTATATAGAGAACACAGTTTAGAGTATTATTTATATAGAATACACAGTGTATAGCATTATTTAAATAGAGAACACAGTAAATAGTATTATTTTTATTGAATACACAGTGTATAGTATTATTTATATGGAGAACACAGTGTATATTATTATTTATATAGATTACACAGTGTATAGTATTATTTATATAGAATACACAGTGTATAGTATTATTTATATAGAATAGAGTATATAGTATTATTTATATAGAATACACAGTGTATATACAAATATTTATGTAGAATACACAGTGTATATTATTATTTATATAGAATACACAGTGTATAGTATTATTTATATAGAATACACAGTGTATAGTATTATTTATATAGAATACACAGTGTATAGTATTATTTATGTAGAATACACAGTGTATAGTATTATTTATATAGAATACACAGTGTAGAGTATTATTTATATAGAATACACAGTGTATATACATTTACTTATGAAGAATACACAGTGTATATACATTTACTTATGAAGAATACACAGTGTATAGTATTATTTATATAGAGAACACAGTGCATAGTATTATTTATATAGAATACACAGTGTATAGTATTATTTATATAGAGAACACAGTGTATAGTATTATTTATATTGAATACACAGTGTATAGTATTATTTATATAGATTACACAGTGTATAGTATTATTTATACAGAACACACAATGTATAGTATTATTTATATAGAATTCACAGTGTATAGTATTATTTATATAGAATACACAGTGTATAGTATTATTTATATAGAGAACACAGTGTATAGTATTATTTATATAGTATACACAGTGTATAGTATTATTTATATAGAATACACAGTGTAGAGTATTATTTATATGGAGAACACAGTTTATAGAATTATTTAAATAGAGAACAGAGTGTATAGTATTATTTTTATTGAATACACAGTTCATAGTATTATTTATATTAAATACACAGTGTATAGTATTATTTATATAGGGAACACAGTGTGTAGTATTATGTTTATTGAATACACAGTGTATAGTATTATTCATATAGAGAACACAGTGTATAGTATTATTTATATAGTATACACAGTGTATAGTATTATTTATATAGAATACACAGTGTAGAGTATTATTTATATGGAGAACACAGTTTATAGAATTATTTAAATAGAGAACAGAGTGTATAGTATTATTTTTATTGAATACACAGTTCATAGTATTATTTATATTAAATACACAGTGTATAGTATTATTTATATAGGGAACACAGTGTGTAGTATTATTTATATTGAATACACAGTGTATAGTATTATTTATATAGAATTCACAGTGTATAGTATTATTTATATAGGGAACACAGTGTGTAGTATTATTTATATTGAATACACAGTGTATAGAATTATTTATATAGAATACACAGTGTATAGTATTATTTATATAGAGAACACAGTGTATAGTATTATTTATATAGAATACACAGTGTATAGGATTATTTATATAGAGAACACAGTGTATAGAATTATTTATATAGAATACACAGTGTATAGTATTATTTTTATTGAATACACAGTTTATAGTATTATTCATATAGAATACACAGTGTATAGTATTATTTATATAGAATACAAAGTATATAGTATTATTTATATAGAATACACATTGTATAGTATTATTTATATAGAATACAAAGTATATAGTATTATTTATATAGAATCCACAGTGTATATACAAATATTTATGTAGAATACACAGTGTATAGTATTATTTAAATAGAGAACCCAGTGTATAGTATTATTTATATAGAATACACAGTGTATAGTATTATTTATATAGAATACACAGTGCATAGTATTATTTATATAGAGAACACAGTGTATAATATTATTTATATAGATTACAGAGTGTATAGTATTATTTATATAGAATACACAGTGTATAGTATTATTTATATAGAATACACAGTGTATAGTATTATTTATATAGAATACACAGTGCATAGTATTATTTTTATATCATACACAGTGTATAGTATAAATTATATAGAGAACACAGTGTATAATATTATTTATATAGAAAACAGTGTATATTATTATTTATATTGAATACACAGTGTATAGTATTATTTATATAGAATACACAGTGTATAGTATTATTTATATTGAATACACAGTTTATAGTATTATTTATATAGAGAACACAGTGTATAGAATTATTTATATAGAATACAGTGTATAGTATAATTTATATAGAATACACAGTGTATAGTATTATTTATATAGAATACACAGTGTATAGTATAATTTATATAGAATACACAGTGTATAGTATTATTTAAATAGAGAACAGAGTGAATAGTATTTTTATTGAATACACAGTGTATAGTATTATTTATATGGCGAACACAGTGTATAGTATTATTTATATAGAGAACACAGTGTATAGTATTATTTTTATTGAATACACAGTTTATAGTATTATTTATATAGAATACACAGTGTATAGTATTATTTATATTGAATACAAAGTATATAGTATTATTTATATAGAATACACAGTGTATATACAAATATTTATGTAGAATACACAGTGTATAGTATTATTTATATTGAATACACAGTGTATAGTATTTACATAGAATACACATTGTATAGTATTATTTATATTGAATACACAGTATATAGTATTATTTATATAGAATACACAGTGTATAGTATTATTTATATAGAATTCACAGTGTATAGTATTATTTATATAGATTACACAGTGTATAGTATTATTTATACAGAATACACAGTGTATAGTATTATTTATATAGAATTCACAGTGTATATTATTATTTATATAGAATACACAGTGTATAGTATTATTTATATAGAGAACACAGTGCATAGAATTATTTATACAGAATACACAGTGTATAGTATTATTTATATAGAGAACACAGTGTATAGTATTATTTATATAGAATACACAGTGTATAGTATTATTTAAGTAGAGAACACAGTGCATAGTATAAATTTTTAAGAATACACAGTGTATAGTATTATTTATATTGAATACACAGTGTATAGTATTATTTATATAGAATACAATGTGTATAGTATTATTTATATAGAATACACAGTGTATAGTCTTATTTATATAGAATACACAGTGTATAGTATTTATATTGAATACACAGT
Source organism: Leptodactylus fuscus (assembly GCF_031893055.1). Classification (NCBI taxonomy): domain Eukaryota; kingdom Metazoa; phylum Chordata; class Amphibia; order Anura; family Leptodactylidae; genus Leptodactylus; species Leptodactylus fuscus. The sequence continues at coordinate 225,105,336 of NC_134268.1, read as the reverse complement.
GTATGGTATTATTTATATAGATTACACAGTGCATAGATTTATTTAAATAGAATACAGTGCATAGTATTATTTATATAGAATACACAGTGTATAGTATTATTTATATTGAATACACAGTGTATAGTATAATTTATATAGAGAACACAGTGTGTAGTATTATTTATATAGAATACACAGTGTATAGTATTATTTATATAGAGAACACAGTGTATAGTATTATTTATATAGAATACACAGTGTATAGTATTATTTATATAGAGAACACAGTGTATAGTATTATATATATAGAATACACAGTGTATAGTATTATATAAATAGAGAACACAGTGAATAGTATTATTTTTATTGAATACACAGTGTATAGTATTATTTATATAGAATACAAAGTATATAGTATTATTTATATAGAATACACAGTGTATAGTATAATTTTTATAGAATACAGTGTATAGTATTATTTACATAGAATAAACATTGTATAGTATTATTTATATTGAATACATAGTGTATAGTATTATTTATATTGAATACACAGTGTATAGTATTATTTATATAGAGTACACATTGTATAGTAATATTTATATAGAATACACAGTGTATAGTATTAATTATATAGAATACACAGTGTATAGTATTATTTATATAGAATTCACAGTGTATAGTATTATTTATATAGAATTCAGTGTATACTATTATTTATATAGATTACACAGTGTATAGTATTATTTATATAGAATTCACAGTGTATAGTATTATTTATATAGAATACACAGTGTATAGTATTATTTATATAGAGAACACAGTGCATAGAATTATTTATATAGAATACACAGTGTATAGCATTATTTAAATAGAGAACACAGTGCATAGTATATTTAAATAGATTACAGTGTATAGAATTATTTAAATAGAGAACTCAGTGTATAATATTTTTATTGAATACACAGTTTATAGTATTATTTATATAGAGAACACAGTGTGTAGTATTATTTATATTGAATACACAATGTATAGTATTATTTATATAGAATACACAGATTATAGTATTATTTATATAGAATACACAGTGTATAGTATTTATATAGAATTCACAGTGTATAGTATTATTTATATAGAATACACAGTGTGTGTAGTATTTAAATAGAGAACACCGTGCATAGTATTATTTTTATTGAATACACAGTGTATAGTATTATTTATATAGAATCCACAGTGTATAGTATTATTTATATAGAGAACACAGTGTGTAGTATTATTTATATTGAATACACAGTGTATAGTATTATTTATATAGATTACACAGTGTATAGTATTATTTATATGGAATACACAGTGTATAGTATTATTTATATAGAATACACAGTGTATAGTATTATTTATATTGAATACACAGTGTATAGTATTATTTATATTGAATACACAGTGTATAGTATTATTTATATAGAATACACAGTGTATAGTATTATTTATATAGAATACACAGTGTATTGTATTATTTATATAGAATACACAGTGTATAGTATTATTTATATTGAATACACAGTGTATAGTATTATTTATATAGAGAACACAGTGTGTAGTATTATTTATATTGAATACACAGTGTATAGTATTATTTATATAGATTACACAGTGTATAGTATTATTTATATTGAATACACAGTGTATAGTATTATTTATATAGAATACACAGTGTGTAGTATTATTTATATTGAATACACAGTGTATAGTATTATTTTTATTGAATACACAGTGTATAGTATTATTTATATAGAATACACAGTGTATATACAATTATTTATGAAGAATACACAGTGTATAGTATTATTTATATAAAGAACACAGTGCATAGTATTATTTATATAGAATACAGTGTATAGTATTATTTATATACAGAACACAGTGTATAGTATTATTTATATTGAATACACAGTGTATAGTATTTATATAGATTACACAGTGTATAGTATTATTTATATTGAATACACAGTGCATAGTATTATTTATATAGAGAACACAGTGTATAGAATTATTTATATAGAATACAAAGTGTATAGTATTATTTATATAGAATACACAGTGTATAGTATTATTTATATACACTCACCGGCCACTTTATTAGGTACACCTGTCCAACTGCTCGTTAACACTTAATTTCTAATCAGCCAATCACATGGCGGCAACTCAGTGCATTTCGGCATGTAGACATGGTCAAGACAATCTCCTGCAGTTCAAACCGAGCATCAGTATGGGGAAGAAAAGTGATTTGAGTGCCTTTGAACGTGGCATGGTTGTTGGTGCCAGAAGGGCTGGTCTGAGTATTTCAGAAACTGCTGATCTACTGGGATTTTCACGCACAACCATCTCTAGGGTTTACAGAGAATGGTCCGAAAAAGAAAAAACATCCAGTGAGCGGCAGTTCTGTGGGCGGAAATGCGTTGTTGATGCCAGAGGTCAGAGGAGAATGGCCAGACTGGTTCGAGCTGATAGAAAGGCAACAGTGACTCAAATAGCCACCCGTTACAACCAAGGTAGCCAGAAGAGCATCTCTGAACGCCGCACAGTACGTCCAACTTTGAGGCTACAGATGGGCTACAGCAGCAGAAGACCACACCAGGTGCCACTCCTTTCAGCTAAGAACAGGAAACTGAGGCTACAATTTGCACAAGCTCATCGAAATTGGACAATTGAAGATTGGAAAAACGTTGCCTGGTCTGATGAGTCTCGATTTCTGCTGCGACATTCGGATGGTAGGGTCAGAATTTGGCGTCAACAACATGAAATCATGGATCCATCCTGCCTTGTATCAACGGTTCAGGCTGGTGGTGGTGGTGTCATGGTGTGGGGAATATTTTCTTGGCACTCTTTGGGCCCCTTGGTACCAATTGAGCATCGTTACAATGCCAAAGCCTACCTGAGTATTGTTGCTGACCATGTCCATCCCTTTATGACCACAATGTACCCAACATCTGATGGCTACTTTCAGCAGGATAATGCAATGCCATGTCATAAAGCTGGAATCATCTCAGACTGGTTTCTTGAACATGACAATGAGTTCACTGTACTCCAATGGCCTCCACAGTCACCAGATCTCAATCCAATAGAGGAGCATCTTTGGGATGTGGTGGAACGGGAGATTCGCATCATGGATGTGCAGCCGACAAATCTGCGACTGCAACTGTGTGATGCCATCATGTCAATATGGACCAAAATCTCTGAGGAATGCTTCCAGCACCTTGTTGAATCTATGCCACGAAGAATTGAGGCAGTTCTGAAGGCAAAAGGGGGTCCAACCCATTACTAGCATGGTGTACCTAATAAAGTGGCCGGTGAGTGTAGATTACACAGTGTATAGTATTATTTATATAGAATACACAGTGTATAGTATTATTTATATAGATTACACAGTGTATAGTATTATTTATATAGAATACACAGTGTATAGTATTATTTATATAGAATACACAGTGTATAGTATTATTTATATAGAATACACAGTGTATAGATTTATTTATATAGAATACACAGTGTATAGTATTATTTATATAGAATACACAGTGTATAGTATTATTTAAATAGAGAACACAGTGCATAGTATTATTTTTATATCATACACAGTGTATAGTATAAATTATATATAGAACATAGTGTATAATATTATTTATATAGAAAACAGTGTATAGTATTATTTACATAGAATACACAGTGTATAGTATTATTTATATTGAATACACAGTGAATAGTATTATTTATATAGAGAACACAGTGTGTAGTATTATTTATATAGAGGACACATTGTATAGTAATATTTATATAGAATACAAAGTGAATAGTATTATTTATATAGAATACACAGTGTATAGTATTATTTATATAGAGAACACAGTGTATAGTATTATTTATACAGAATACACAGTGTATAGTATTATTTATATAGAATACACAGTGTATAGTATTATTCATATAGAGAACACAGTGTATAGAATTATTTATATAGAATACACAGTGTATAGTATTATTTATATAGAGAACACAGTGCATAGTATTATGTTTATTGAATACACAGTGTATAGTATTATTTATATAGAATACACAGTGTATAGTATTATTTATATAGAGAACACAGTGCATAGTATTATGTTTATTGAATACACAATGTATAGTATTATTTATATTGAATACACAGTGTATAGTATTATTTATATAGAGAACACAGTTTAGAGTATTATTTATATAGAATACACAGTGTATAGCATTATTTAAATAGAGAACACAGTAAATAGTATTATTTTTATTGAATACACAGTGTATAGTATTATTTATATGGAGAACACAGTGTATATTATTATTTATATAGATTACACAGTGTATAGTATTATTTATATAGAATACACAGTGTATAGTATTATTTATATAGAATAGAGTATATAGTATTATTTATATAGAATACACAGTGTATATACAAATATTTATGTAGAATACACAGTGTATATTATTATTTATATAGAATACACAGTGTATAGTATTATTTATATAGAATACACAGTGTATAGTATTATTTATATAGAATACACAGTGTATAGTATTATTTATGTAGAATACACAGTGTATAGTATTATTTATATAGAATACACAGTGTAGAGTATTATTTATATAGAATACACAGTGTATATACATTTACTTATGAAGAATACACAGTGTATATACATTTACTTATGAAGAATACACAGTGTATAGTATTATTTATATAGAGAACACAGTGCATAGTATTATTTATATAGAATACACAGTGTATAGTATTATTTATATAGAGAACACAGTGTATAGTATTATTTATATTGAATACACAGTGTATAGTATTATTTATATAGATTACACAGTGTATAGTATTATTTATACAGAACACACAATGTATAGTATTATTTATATAGAATTCACAGTGTATAGTATTATTTATATAGAATACACAGTGTATAGTATTATTTATATAGAGAACACAGTGTATAGTATTATTTATATAGTATACACAGTGTATAGTATTATTTATATAGAATACACAGTGTAGAGTATTATTTATATGGAGAACACAGTTTATAGAATTATTTAAATAGAGAACAGAGTGTATAGTATTATTTTTATTGAATACACAGTTCATAGTATTATTTATATTAAATACACAGTGTATAGTATTATTTATATAGGGAACACAGTGTGTAGTATTATTTATATTGAATACACAGTGTATAGTATTATTTATATAGAATTCACAGTGTATAGTATTATTTATATAGGGAACACAGTGTGTAGTATTATTTATATTGAATACACAGTGTATAGAATTATTTATATAGAATACACAGTGTATAGTATTATTTATATAGAGAACACAGTGTATAGTATTATTTATATAGAATACACAGTGTATAGGATTATTTATATAGAGAACACAGTGTATAGAATTATTTATATAGAATACACAGTGTATAGTATTATTTTTATTGAATACACAGTTTATAGTATTATTCATATAGAATACACAGTGTATAGTATTATTTATATAGAATACAAAGTATATAGTATTATTTATATAGAATACACATTGTATAGTATTATTTATATAGAATACAAAGTATATAGTATTATTTATATAGAATCCACAGTGTATATACAAATATTTATAAAGAATACACAGTGTATAGTATTATTTAAATAGAGAACCCAGTGTATAGTATTATTTATATAGAATACACAGTGTATAGTATTATTTATATAGAATACACAGTGCATAGTATTATTTATATAGAGAACACAGTGTATAATATTATTTATATAGATTACAGAGTGTATAGTATTATTTATATAGAATACACAGTGTATAGTATTATTTATATAGAATACACAGTGTATAGTATTATTTATATAGAATACACAGTGCATAGTATTATTTTTATATCATACACAGTGTATAGTATAAATTATATAGAGAACACAGTGTATAATATTATTTATATAGAAAACAGTGTATAGTATTATTTATATTGAATACACAGTGTATAGTATTATTTATATAGAATACACAGTGTATAGTATTATTTATATTGAATACACAGTGTATAGTATTATTTATATAGAGAACACAGTGTATAGAATTATTTATATAGAATACACAGTGTATAGTATAATTTATATAGAATACACAGTGTATAGTATTATTTATATAGAATACACAGTGTATAGTATAATTTATATAGAATACACAGTGTATAGTATTATTTAAATAGAGAACAGAGTGAATAGTATTTTTATTGAATACACAGTGTATAGTATTATTTATATGGCGAACACAGTGTATAGTATTATTTATATAGAGAACACAGTGTATAGTATTATTTTTATTGAATACACAGTTTATAGTATTATTTATATAGAATACACAGTGTATAGTATTATTTATATTGAATACAAAGTATATAGTATTATTTATATAGAATACACAGTGTATATACAAATATTTATGTAGAATACACAGTGTATAGTATTATTTATATTGAATACACAGTGTATAGTATTTACATAGAATACACATTGTATAGTATTATTTATATTGAATACACAGTATATAGTATTATTTATATAGAATACACAGTGTATAGTATTATTTATATAGAATTCACAGTGTATAGTATTATTTATATAGATTACACAGTGTATAGTATTATTTATACAGAATACACAGTGTATAGTATTATTTATATAGAATTCACAGTGTATATTATTATTTATATAGAATACACAGTGTATAGTATTATTTATATAGAGAACACAGTGCATAGAATTATTTATACAGAATACACAGTGTATAGTATTATTTATATAGAGAACACAGTGTATAGTATTATTTATATAGAATACACAGTGTATAGTATTATTTAAGTAGAGAACACAGTGCATAGTATAAATTTTTAAGAATACACAGTGTATAGTATTATTTATATTGAATACACAGTGTATAGTATTATTTATATAGAATACAATGTGTATAGTATTATTTATATAGAATACACAGTGTATAGTCTTATTTATATAGAATACACAGTGTATAGTATTTATATTGAATACACAGTGTATGGTATTATTTATATAGATTACACAGTGCATAGATTTATTTATATAGAATACAGTGCATAGTATTATTTATATAGAATACACAGTGTATAGTATTATTTATATTGAATACACAGTGTATAGTATAATTTATATAGAGAACACAGTGTGTAGTATTATTTATATAGAATACACAGTGTATAGTATTATTTATATAGAGAACACAGTGTATAGTATTATTTATATAGAATACACAGTGTATAGTATTATTTATATAGAGAACACAGTGTATAGTATTATATATATAGAATACACAGTGTATAGTATTATATAAATAGAGAACACAGTGAATAGTATTATTTTTATTGAATACACAGTGTATAGTATTATTTATATAGAATACAAAGTATATAGTATTATTTATATAGAATACACAGTGTATAGTATAATTTTTATAGAATACAGTGTATAGTATTATTTACATAGAATAAACATTGTATAGTATTATTTATATTGAATACATAGTGTATAGTATTATTTATATTGAATACACAGTGTATAGTATTATTTATATAGAGTACACATTGTATAGTAATATTTATATAGAATACACAGTGTATAGTATTAATTATATAGAATACACAGTGTATAGTATTATTTATATAGAATTCACAGTGTATAGTATTATTTATATAGAATTCAGTGTATACTATTATTTATATAGATTACACAGTGTATAGTATTATTTATATAGAATTCACAGTGTATAGTATTATTTATATAGAATACACAGTGTATAGTATTATTTATATAGAGAACACAGTGCATAGAATTATTTATATAGAATACACAGTGTATAGCATTATTTAAATAGAGAACACAGTGCATAGTATATTTAAATAGATTACAGTGTATAGAATTATTTAAATAGAGAACTCAGTGTATAATATTTTTATTGAATACACAGTTTATAGTATTATTTATATAGAATACACAGTGTATAGTATTTATATTGAATACACAGTGTATAGTATTATTTATATAGAGAACACAGTGTGTAGTATTATTTATATTGAATACACAATGTATAGTATTATTTATATAGAATACACAGATTATAGTATTATTTATATAGAATACACAGTGTATAGTATTTATATAGAATTCACAGTGTATAGTATTATTTATATAGAATACACAGTGTGTGTAGTATTTAAATAGAGAACACCGTGCATAGTATTATTTTTATTGAATACACAGTGTATAGTATTATTTATATAGAATCCACAGTGTATAGTATTATTTATATAGAGAACACAGTGTGTAGTATTATTTATATTGAATACACAGTGTATAGTATTATTTATATAGATTACACAGTGTATAGTATTATTTATATGGAATACACAGTGTATAGTATTATTTATATAGAATACACAGTGTATAGTATTATTTATATTGAATACACAGTGTATAGTATTATTTATATAGAATACACAGTGTATAGTATTATTTATATAGAATACACAGTGTATTGTATTATTTATATAGAATACACAGTGTATAGTATTATTTATATTGAATACACAGTGTATAGTATTATTTATATAGAGAACACAGTGTGTAGTATTATTTATATTGAATACACAGTGTATAGTATTATTTATATAGATTACACAGTGTATAGTATTATTTATATTGAATACACAGTGTATAGTATTATTTATATAGAATACACAGTGTGTAGTATTATTTATATTGAATACACAGTGTATAGTATTATTTTTATTGAATACACAGTGTATAGTATTATTTATATAAAGAACACAGTGCATAGTATTATTTATATAAAGAACACAGTGCATAGTATTATTTATATAGAATACAGTGTATAGTATTATTTATATACAGAACACAGTGTATAGTATTATTTATATTGAATACACAGTGTATAGTATTTATATAGATTACACAGTGTATAGTATTATTTATATTGAATACACAGTGCATAGTATTATTTATATAGAGAACACAGTGTATAGAATTATTTATATAGAATACAAAGTGTATAGTATTATTTATATAGAATACACAGTGTATAGTATTATTTATATACACTCACCGGCCACTTTATTAGGTACACCTGTCCAACTGCTCGTTAACACTTAATTTCTAATCAGCCAATCACATGGCGGCAACTCAGTGCATTTCGGCATGTAGACATGGTCAAGACAATCTCCTGCAGTTCAAACCGAGCATCAGTATGGGGAAGAAAAGTGATTTGAGTGCCTTTGAACGTGGCATGGTTGTTGGTGCCAGAAGGGCTGGTCTGAGTATTTCAGAAACTGCTGATCTACTGGGATTTTCACGCACAACCATCTCTAGGGTTTACAGAGAATGGTCCGAAAAAGAAAAAACATCCAGTGAGCGGCAGTTCTGTGGGCGGAAATGCGTTGTTGATGCCAGAGGTCAGAGGAGAATGGCCAGACTGGTTCGAGCTGATAGAAAGGCAACAGTGACTCAAATAGCCACCCGTTACAACCAAGGTAGCCAGAAGAGCATCTCTGAACGCCGCACAGTACGTCCAACTTTGAGGCTACAGATGGGCTACAGCAGCAGAAGACCACACCGGGGGCCACTCCTTTCAGCTAAGAACAGGAAACTGAGGCTACAATTTGCACAAGCTCATCGAAATTGGACAATTGAAGATTGGAAAAACGTTGCCTGGTCTGATGAGTCTCGATTTCTGCTGCGACATTCGGATGGTAGGGTCAGAATTTGGCGTCAACAACATGAAAGCATGGATCCATCCTGCCTTGTATCAACGGTTCAGGCTGGTGGTGGTGGTGTCATGGTGTGGGGAATATTTTCTTGGCACTCTTTGGGCCCCTTGGTACCAATTGAGCATCGTTGCAACGCCAAAGCCTACCTGAGTATTGTTGCTGACCATGTCCATCCCTTTATGACCACAATGTACCCAACATCTGATGGCTACTTTCAGCAGGATAATGCAATGCCATGTCATAAAGCTGGAATCATCTCAGACTGGTTTCTTGAACATGACAATGAGTTCACTGTACTCCAATGGCCTCCACAGTCACCAGATCTCAATCCAATAGAGGAGCATCTTTGGGATGTGGTGGAACGGGAGATTCGCATCATGGATGTGCAGCCGACAAATCTGCGACTGCAACTGTGTGATGCCATCATGTCAATATGGACCAAAATCTCTGAGGAATGCTTCCAGCACCTTGTTGAATCTATGCCACGAAGAATTGAGGCAGTTCTGAAGGCAAAAGGGGGTCCAACCCATTACTAGCATGGTGTACCTAATAAAGTGGCCGGTGAGTGTAGATTACACAGTGTATAGTATTATTTATATAGAATACACAGTGTATAGTATTATTTATATAGATTACACAGTGTATAGTATTATTTATATAGAAATACACAGTGTATAGTATTATTTATATAGAATACACAGTGTATAGTATTATTTATATAGAATACACAGTGTATAGATTTATTTATATAGAATACACAGTGTATAGTATTATTTATATAGAATACACAGTGTATAGTATTATTTAAATAGAGAACACAGTGCATAGTATTATTTTTATATCATACACAGTGTATAGTATAAATTATATATAGAACATAGTGTATAATATTATTTATATAGAAAACAGTGTATAGTATTATTTACATAGAATACACAGTGTATAGTATTATTTATATAGAATTCACAGTGTATATTATTATTTATATAGAATACACAGTGTATAGTATTATTTAAGTAGAGAACACAGTGCATAGTATAAATTTTTAAGAATACACAGTGTATAGTATTATTTATATTGAATACACAGTGTATAGTATTATTTATATAGAATACAATGTGTATAGTATTATTTATATAGAATACACAGTGTATAGTCTTATTTATATAGAATACACAGTGTATAGTATTTATATTGAATACACAGTGTATGGTATTATTTATATAGATTACACAGTGCATAGATTTATTTATATAGAATACAGTGCATAGTATTATTTATATAGAATACACAGTGTATAGTATTATTTATATTGAATACACAGTGTATAGTATAATTTATATAGAGAACACAGTGTGTAGTATTATTTATATAGAATACACAGTGTATAGTATTATTTATATAGAGAACACAGTGTATAGTATTATTTATATAGAATACACAGTGTATAGTATTATTTATATAGAGAACACAGTGTATAGTATTATATATATAGAATACACAGTGTATAGTATTATATAAATAGAGAACACAGTGAATAGTATTATTTTTATTGAATACACAGTGTATAGTATTATTTATATAGAATACAAAGTATATAGTATTATTTATATAGAATACACAGTGTATAGTATAATTTTTATAGAATACAGTGTATAGTATTATTTACATAGAATAAACATTGTATAGTATTATTTATATTGAATACATAGTGTATAGTATTATTTATATTGAATACACAGTGTATAGTATTATTTATATAGAGTACACATTGTATAGTAATATTTATATAGAATACACAGTGTATAGTATTAATTATATAGAATACACAGTGTATAGTATTATTTATATAGAATTCACAGTGTATAGTATTATTTATATAGAATTCAGTGTATACTATTATTTATATAGATTACACAGTGTATAGTATTATTTATATAGAATTCACAGTGTATAGTATTATTTATATAGAATACACAGTGTATAGTATTATTTATATAGAGAACACAGTGCATAGAATTATTTATATAGAATACACAGTGTATAGCATTATTTAAATAGAGAACACAGTGCATAGTATATTTAAATAGATTACAGTGTATAGAATTATTTAAATAGAGAACTCAGTGTATAATATTTTTATTGAATACACAGTTTATAGTATTATTTATATAGAATACACAGTGTATAGTATTTATATTGAATACACAGTGTATAGTATTATTTATATAGAGAACACAGTGTGTAGTATTATTTATATTGAATACACAATGTATAGTATTATTTATATAGAATACACAGATTATAGTATTATTTATATAGAATACACAGTGTATAGTATTTATATAGAATTCACAGTGTATAGTATTATTTATATAGAATACACAGTGTGTGTAGTATTTAAATAGAGAACACCGTGCATAGTATTATTTTTATTGAATACACAGTGTATAGTATTATTTATATAGAATCCACAGTGTATAGTATTATTTATATAGAGAACACAGTGTGTAGTATTATTTATATTGAATACACAGTGTATAGTATTATTTATATAGATTACACAGTGTATAGTATTATTTATATGGAATACACAGTGTATAGTATTATTTATATAGAATACACAGTGTATAGTATTATTTATATTGAATACACAGTGTATAGTATTATTTATATAGAATACACAGTGTATAGTATTATTTATATAGAATACACAGTGTATTGTATTATTTATATAGAATACACAGTGTATAGTATTATTTATATTGAATACACAGTGTATAGTATTATTTATATAGAGAACACAGTGTGTAGTATTATTTATATTGAATACACAGTGTATAGTATTATTTATATAGATTACACAGTATATAGTATTATTTATATTGAATACACAGTGTATAGTATTATTTATATAGAATACACAGTGTGTAGTATTATTTATATTGAATACACAGTGTATAGTATTATTTTTATTGAATACACAGTGTATAGTATTATTTATATAAAGAACACAGTGCATAGTATTATTTATATAAAGAACACAGTGCATAGTATTATTTATATAGAATACAGTGTATAGTATTATTTATATACAGAACACAGTGTATAGTATTATTTATATTGAATACACAGTGTATAGTATTTATATAGATTACACAGTGTATAGTATTATTTATATTGAATACACAGTGCATAGTATTATTTATATAGAGAACACAGTGTATAGAATTATTTATATAGAATACAAAGTGTATAGTATTATTTATATAGAATACACAGTGTATAGTATTATTTATATACACTCACCGGCCACTTTATTAGGTACACCTGTCCAACTGCTCGTTAACACTTAATTTCTAATCAGCCAATCACATGGCGGCAACTCAGTGCATTTCGGCATGTAGACATGGTCAAGACAATCTCCTGCAGTTCAAACCGAGCATCAGTATGGGGAAGAAAAGTGATTTGAGTGCCTTTGAACGTGGCATGGTTGTTGGTGCCAGAAGGGCTGGTCTGAGTATTTCAGAAACTGCTGATCTACTGGGATTTTCACGCACAACCATCTCTAGGGTTTACAGAGAATGGTCCGAAAAAGAAAAAACATCCAGTGAGCGGCAGTTCTGTGGGCGGAAATGCGTTGTTGATGCCAGAGGTCAGAGGAGAATGGCCAGACTGGTTCGAGCTGATAGAAAGGCAACAGTGACTCAAATAGCCACCCGTTACAACCAAGGTAGCCAGAAGAGCATCTCTGAACGCCGCACAGTACGTCCAACTTTGAGGCTACAGATGGGCTACAGCAGCAGAAGACCACACCGGGGGCCACTCCTTTCAGCTAAGAACAGGAAACTGAGGCTACAATTTGCACAAGCTCATCGAAATTGGACAATTGAAGATTGGAAAAACGTTGCCTGGTCTGATGAGTCTCGATTTCTGCTGCGACATTCGGATGGTAGGGTCAGAATTTGGCGTCAACAACATGAAAGCATGGATCCATCCTGCCTTGTATCAACGGTTCAGGCTGGTGGTGGTGGTGTCATGGTGTGGGGAATATTTTCTTGGCACTCTTTGGGCCCCTTGGTACCAATTGAGCATCGTTGCAACGCCAAAGCCTACCTGAGTATTGTTGCTGACCATGTCCATCCCTTTATGACCACAATGTCCCCAACATCTGATGGCTACTTTCAGCAGGATAATGCAATGCCATGTCATAAAGCTGGAATCATCTCAGACTGGTTTCTTGAACATGACAATGAGTTCACTGTACTCCAATGGCCTCCACAGTCACCAGATCTCAATCCAATAGAGGAGCATCTTTGGGATGTGGTGGAACGGGAGATTCGCATCATGGATGTGCAGCCGACAAATCTGCGACTGCAACTGTGTGATGCCATCATGTCAATATGGACCAAAATCTCTGAGGAATGCTTCCAGCACCTTGTTGAATCTATGCCACGAAGAATTGAGGCAGTTCTGAAGGCAAAAGGGGGTCCAACCCATTACTAGCATGGTGTACCTAATAAAGTGGCCGGTGAGTGTAGATTACACAGTGTATAGTATTATTTATATAGAATACACAGTGTATAGTATTATTTATATAGATTACACAGTGTATAGTATTATTTATATAGAAATACACAGTGTATAGTATTATTTATATAGAATACACAGTGTATAGTATTATTTATATAGAATACACAGTGTATAGATTTATTTATATAGAATACACAGTGTATAGTATTATTTATATAGAATACACAGTGTATAGTATTATTTAAATAGAGAACACAGTGCATAGTATTATTTTTATATCATACACAGTGTATAGTATAAATTATATATAGAACATAGTGTATAATATTATTTATATAGAAAACAGTGTATAGTATTATTTACATAGAATACACAGTGTATAGTATTATTTATATTGAATACACAGTGAATAGTATTATTTATATAGAGAACACAGTGTGTAGTATTATTTATATAGAGGACACATTGTATAGTAATATTTATATAGAATACACAGTGAATAGTATTATTTATATAGAATACACAGTGTATAGTATTATTTATATAGAGGACACAGTGTATAGTATTATTTATATAGAATTCACAGTGTATAGTATTATTTATATAGAATACAGTGTATAGTATTATTTAAATAGAGAACACAGTGCATAGTATAATTTTTATTGAATACAGTGTATAGTATTATTTATATAGAATACACAGTGTATAGTATTATTTATATTGAATACACAGTGTATAGTATTATTTATATATAGAACACAGTGTATATTATTATTTATATAGAATACACAGTGTATAGTATTATTTATATAGAATACACAGTGTATAGTATTATTTATATAGAATACACAGTGTATAGTATTATTTATATTGAATACACAGTGTGTAGTATTATTTATATAAAGAACACCGTGTGTAGTATTATTTATATTGAATAAACAGTGTATAGTATTATTTATATAGAATACACAGTGTATAGTCTTATTTATATAGAATTCACAGTGTATAGTATTATTTATATAGAATACACAGTGTATATACAATTATTTATGAAGAATACACAGTGTATAGTATTATTTATATAAAGAACACAGTGCATAGTATTATTTATATAGAATACAGTGTATAGTATTATTTATATACAGAACACAGTGTATAGTATTATTTATATTGAATACACAGTATATAGTATTTATATAGATTACACAGTGTATAGTATTATTTATATTGAATACACAGTGCATAGTATTATTTATATAGAGAACACAGTGTATAGAATTATTTATATAGAATACAAAGTGTATAGTATTATTTATATAGAATACACAGTGTATAGTATTATTTATATACACTCACCGGCCACTTTATTAGGTACACCTGTCCAACTGCTCGTTAACACTTAATTTCTAATCAGCCAATCACATGGCGGCAACTCAGTGCATTTAGGCATGTAGACATGGTCAAGACAATCTCCTGCAGTTCAAACCGAGCATCAGTATGGGGGGGAAGAAAGGTGATTTGAGTGCCTTTGAACGTGGCATGGTTGTTGGTGCCAGAAGGGCTGGTCTGAGTATTTCAGAAACTGCTGATCTACTGGGATTTTCACGCACAACCATCTCTAGGGTTTACAGAGAATGGTCCGAAAAAGAAAAAACATCCAGTGAGCGGCAGTTCTGTGGGCGGAAATGCGTTGTTGATGCCAGAGGTCAGAGGAGAATGGCCAGACTGGTTCGAGCTGATAGAAAGGCAACAGTGACTCAAATAGCCACCCGTTACAACCAAGGTAGCCAGAAGAGCATCTCTGAACGCCGCACAGTACGTCCAACTTTGAGGCTACAGATGGGCTACAGCAGCAGAAGACCACACCGGGTGCCACTCCTTTCAGCTAAGAACAGGAAACTGAGGCTACAATTTGCACAAGCTCATCGAAATTGGACAATTGAAGATTGGAAAAACGTTGCCTGGTCTGATGAGTCTCGATTTCTGCTGCGACATTCGGATGGTAGGGTCAGAATTTGGCGTCAACAACATGAAAGCATGGATCCATCCTGCCTTGTATCGGTAACGGTTCAGGCTGGTGGTGGTGGTGTCATGGTGTGGGGAATATTTTCTTGGCACTCTTTGGGCCCCTTGGTACCAATTGAGCATCGTTGCAATGCCAAAGCCTACCTGAGTATTGTTGCTGACCATGTCCATCCCTTTATGACCACAATGTACCCAACATCTGATGGCTACTTTCAGCAGGATAATGCAATGCCATGTCATAAAGCTGGAATCATCTCAGACTGGTTTCTTGAACATGACAATGAGTTCACTGTACTCCAATGGCCTCCACAGTCACCAGATCTCAATCCAATAGAGGAGCATCTTTGGGATGTGGTGGAACGGGAGATTCGCATCATGGATGTGCAGCCGACAAATCTGCGACTGCAACTGTGTGATGCCATCATGTCAATATGGACCAAAATCTCTGAGGAATGCTTCCAGCACCTTGTTGAATCTATGCCACGAAGAATTGAGGCAGTTCTGAAGGCAAAAGGGGGTCCAACCCATTACTAGCATGGTGTACCTAATAAAGTGGCCGGTGAGTGTAGATTACACAGTGTATAGTATTATTTATATAGAATACACAGTGTATAGTATTATTTATATAGATTACACAGTGTATAGTATTATTTATATAGAATACACAGTGTATAGTATTATTTATATAGAATACACAGTGTATAGTATTATTTATATAGAATACACAGTGTATAGATTTATTTATATAGAATACACAGTGTATAGTATTATTTATATAGAATACACAGTGTATAGTATTATTTAAATAGAGAACACAGTGCATAGTATTATTTTTATATCATACACAGTGTATAGTATAAATTATATATAGAACATAGTGTATAATATTATTTATATAGAAAACAGTGTATAGTATTATTTACATAGAATACACAGTGTATAGTATTATTTATATTGAATACACAGTGAATAGTATTATTTATATAGAGAACACAGTGTGTAGTATTATTTATATAGAGGACACATTGTATAGTAATATTTATATAGAATACACAGTGAATAGTATTATTTATATAGAATACACAGTGTATAGTATTATTTATATAGAGGACACAGTGTATAGTATTATTTATATTGAATACACAGTGTATAGTATTATTTAAATAGAGAACACAGTGCATAGTATAATTTTTATTGAATACAGTGTATAGTATTATTTATATAGAATACACATTGTATAGTATTATTTATATTGAATACACAGTGTATAGTATTATTTATATATAGAACACAGTGTATATTATTATTTATATAGAATACACAGTGTATAGTATTATTTATATAGAATACACAGTGTATAGTATTATTTATATAGAATACACAGTGTATAGTATTATTTATATTGAATACACAGTGTGTAGTATTATTTATATAAAGAACACCGTGTGTAGTATTATTTATATTGAATAAACAGTGTATAGTATTATTTATATAGAATACACAGTGTATAGTCTTATTTATATAGAATTCACAGTGTGTAGTATTATTAATATTGAATACACAGTGTATAGTACCATTTATATAGAATTCACAGTGTATAGTATTATTTATATAGAATACACAGTGTATAGTATTGTTTATATTGAATATACAGTGCATAGTATTTATATAGAGAACAGAGTGTATAGTATTATATAAATAGAGAACACAGTGCATAGTATTATTTTTATTGAATACACAATGTATAGTATTATTTATTTAGAATACAAAGTGTATAGTAGTATTTATATAGAATACACAGTGTATAGTATTATTTATATAGAGAACACAGTGTGTAGTATTATTTATATAGAGATCACAGTGTATAATATTATTTATATAAAATACACAGTGTATATACAATTATTTATGTAGAATACACATTATATAATATTATTTAAATAGAGAACACAGTGTATAGTATTATTTTTATTGAATACACAGTGTATAGTATTATTTATATAGAATACACAGTGTAGAGTGTTATTTATATAGAATACACAGTGTATATACAATTATTTATGAAGAATACACAGTGTTTAGTATTATTTAGAGAACACAGTGTATAGTATTATTTATATAGAATACACAGTGTATAGTATTATTTATATAGAGAACACAGTGTATAGAATTATTTATATAGAATACACAGTGTATAGTATTATTTATATAGAGAACACAGTGTATAGTATTATTTATATAGAATACACAGTGTATAGTATTATTTATATAGAATACACAGTGTATAGTATTATTTAAATAGAGAACACAGTGCATAGTATTATTTTTATCGAATACACAGTGTATAGTATTATTTATATGGAGAACACAGTGTATAGTATTATTTATATGGATTACACAGTGTATAGAATTATTTAAATAGAGAACACAGTGTATAGTATTATTTTTATTGAATACACAGTTTATAGTATTATTTATATAGAATACACAGTGTATAGTATTATTTATATAGAGAACACAGTGTGTAGTATTATGTATATTGAATACAAAGTGTATAGTACTATTTATATAGAATTCACAGTGTATAGTATTATTTATATAGAATACACAGTGTATAGTATTATTTAAATAGAGAACACAGTGCATAGTATTATTTTTATTGAATACACAGTGTATAGTATTATTTATATAGAATACACAGTGTATAGTATTATTTATATTGAATACACAGTGTATAGTATTATTTATATAGAGAACACAGTGTGTAGTATTATTTATATAGAATACACAGTGTATAGTATTATTTATATTGAATACACAGTGTATAGTATTATTTATATAGATTACACAGTGTATAGTATTATTTATATAGAATACACAGTGTTTAGTATTATTTATATAAAATACACAGTGTATATACAATTAATTATGTAGAATACACATTGTATAGTATTATTTAAATAGAGAACCCAGTGTATAGTATTTATATTGAATACACAGTGTATAGTATTATTTATTTAGGGAACACAGTGTATAGTATTATTTATATTAAATACACAGTGTATAGTATTATTTATATAGAGAACACAGTGTATAGTATTATTTATATTGAATACACAGTGTATAGTATTATTTATATTAAATACACAGTGTATAGTATTATTTATATGGAATACACAGTGTATAGTATAATTTAAATAGAGAACACAGTGCATAGTATTATTTTTATTGAATACACAGTGTATAGTATTATTTATATAGAATACACAGTGTATAGTATTATTTATATAGAATACACAGTGTATAGTATTATTTATATTGAATACACAGTGTATAGTATTATTTATATTGAATATACAGTGTATAGTATTATTTATATATAGAACACAGTGTATAGTATTATTTATATAGAATACACAGTGTGTAGTATTATTTATATAGAATACACAGTGTATAGCATTATTTATATAGAATACACAGTGTTTAGTATTATTTATATAGAATACACAGTGTATAGTATTATTTATATTGAATACAG
The DNA here is from genome assembly GCF_031893055.1 of Leptodactylus fuscus. Taxonomy (NCBI): domain Eukaryota; kingdom Metazoa; phylum Chordata; class Amphibia; order Anura; family Leptodactylidae; genus Leptodactylus; species Leptodactylus fuscus. The sequence goes on along the minus strand of NC_134268.1, from coordinate 225,085,353 downwards.
TGTATAGTATTATTTATATTGAATACAGTGTATAGTATTATTTATATAGAATACACAGTGTAGTGTATTATTTATATAGAATACACAGTGTATAGTATTATTTATATAGAGAACACAGTGCATAGTATTATTTATATAGAATACACAGTGTATAATATTATTTATATTGAATATAGTGTATAGTATTATTTATATAGAATACACAGTGTAGTGTATTATTTATATAGAATACACAGTGTATAGTATTATTTATATAGAGAACACAGTGTTTAGTATTATTTGTATTGAATACACAGTGTATAGTATTATTTATATAGATTACACAGTGTATAGTATTATTTATACAGAATACACAGTGTTTAGTATTATTTATATAGAACTAGAGGGAGGACCCGGCTTCGCACGGGTATATTACATTTTATGTTTGTGTAGTGGCCCCAGATGCGCATATCTAATTTTCTGGCGTGTCGTACTGTGTGCAGACAGGTGTATCTAATCCTCTGGTGTGAGGTACTGTGTGCAGATGCACGTATCTAATCCTCCCCCATGTGGTACTGTGTGCTAAGATGCGTATCTAATCCTCTGGTGTGTGGAACTGTGTGCAGATGCACATATCTAATCCTCCCCTGTGTGGTATTGTGTGCTGAGACGCGTATCTAATTATCTGGCATGTGGTACTGTGTGCAGAGGCTTGTATCTAATCCTCCAAAGTGTGGTACTGTGTTCAGACGCACGTATCCAATCCTCCCCTGTGTGGTATTGTGTGAAGAGGCACGTATCTAATCCTACGGCATGTGGTACTGTATGCAGACGTGTGTATCTAATCTTATGGTGTGTACAACTGTGTGAAGATGTGCGTATCTAATCGTCTGACATGTGGAACTGTAAGCAGATGCGCGTATCTAATCCTATGGCATGTGGTACTGTGTGCAGACGTGCTTATCTAATCCTCTGGTGTGTGGAACTGTGTGCAGATGAGCGTATCTAATCCTCCCCTGTGTGGTATTGTGTGATGAGGCGTGTATCTAATCCTATGGCGAGTGGAACTGTGTGTAGACGTGCGTATCTAATCCTACGGCATGTGGTACTGTGTGCAGATGCGCGTATCTAATTCTTCCCTGTGTGGTACTGTGTGCTGATGCGCGTATCTAATTCTCTGGCTTGTGGTACTGTGTGCAGAGGCATGTATCTAATCCTCCAAAGTGTGGTACTATATGCAGACACGTATCTAATCCTCCCCTGTGTGGTACTGTTTGAAGAGGTGCGTATCTAATCCTACAGCATGTGGTACTGTGTGCAGATGCGTATATCTAATCCTCCAAAGTGTGGTACTGTATGCAGACACATGTATCTAATCCTCCCCTGTGTGGTATTGTGTGAAGAGGCATATATCTAATCCTACGGCATGTGGTACTGTGTGCAGACGCGCGTATCTAATCCTCTGGCGTGTGGTACTGTGTGCAGATGCGCGTATCTAATCCTCTGGCATGTGGTACTGTGTGCAGATGCGCGTATCTAATCCTCCCCTGTGTGGTACTGTGTGCAGATGCACATATCTAATCCTCTGGCATGTGGTACTGTGTGCAGATGCGTGTATCTAATCCTCCCCTGTGTGGTACTGTGTGCTGAGACGTGTATGTAATTCTTTGGCTTGTGGTACTGTATGCAGAGGCATGTATCTAATCCTACAAAGTGTGGTACTGTGTGCAGACACACGTATCTAATCCTCCCCTGTGTGGTATTGTGTGAAGAGGTGTGTATCTAATCCTACGGCATGTGGAACTGCGTGTAGATGCACGTATCTAATCCTACTGCATGTGGTACTGTGTGCAGATGTGCATATCTTATGCTCTGGTGTGTGGAACTGTGTGCAGATGCGTGTATCCAATCCTTTGGCATGTGGTACTGTGTGCAGACGCATGTATCCAATCCCCCGGCGTGTGGTACTTTGTGCAGACGCGTGTATCTAATTCTTCGGCATGTGGAACTGTGTACAGAAGCGCTTATTTAATCCTCTGGTTTGTGGGACTGTGTGCAGACGCGTGTATCTAATCCTCTGACGTGTGATACTGTGTGCTGATCTGTGTATCTAGTCCTCTGATGCGTGTATCTCAGTTTGGATATCAGTGTTGGGTTGTGTATGTGGAGTGACCGTGTGTATTGCAGTTGGAATATGAGTGAAAGTCTTGCAGGTTTGTATTGAATAAGGGGGGGGCACTGTGTTTGAAATGCTGTATCTCAGCAACGGTACGTCCGAGCGAGTTGGAGTCTCGTCTTAAACCTTCCCGGATATCTGAAGTATCTCTGTACCAAATTTGGTGAAGATCGGTCCAGTCGTTTGGTTCGCATTAGAGAACAGACAGACAGACAGACAGAAATTCATTTTTATAATATAGGGAGATATATATATATATATATATATATATATATATATATATATATATATATATATATATACATACACTAGAGGGAGGACCCGGCTTCGCACGGGTATATTACATGTTATGTTTGTGTACTGGCCCCATAAGAATTGTCCAGTTTTGCACTGGTGTATTTTGTATGTGGTTTGTGTGTATGTCCATAAGCGTCATGTGATTATGTGTATCTCATTTTGGATGTCAGTGAAAAACCTGTGATCAGTTGTTATGGATACCTGGAGTAAAGCTGTATCTAATCCTTCCCCGTGTAGTACTGTGTTTAGATGCAAGTATCCAATCCTTGTTGGTGTGGTACTGTGTGCAGATGCACATATCTAATCCTCCCCGTGTGGTATTGTGTGAAGAGGCGCGTATCTAATCCTCCAGTAAGTGAAACAGTGTGCAAACGCGCATATCTAATGACTCTGGCGTGCGGTACCGTGTGCAGATGCGCGTATCTAATACTCTGTCATGTGGTACTGTGTGCAGATGCACGTATCTAAACCTCCCCTGTGGTATTGTGTGAAAAGGCGCGTATCTAATCCTACGGCATGTGGAACTGTGTGTAGACGTGGGTATCTAATCCTACGGCATGTGGTACTGTGTGCAGACGTGCGTATCTAATCCTACGGAATTTGGTACTGTGTGCAGACGCGCTTATCTTATCCTCTGGCGTGTGGTACTGTGTGCAGACACACGTATTTAATCCTCCCCCGTGTGGTACTGTGTGAAGAGGCGCGTATCTAATCCTACGGCGTGTGGAATTGTGTGAAGAGGCGCGTATCTAATCCTACGGCATGTGGTACTGTGTGTAGACGCGCATATCTAATCCTACGGCATGTGGTACTGTGTGTAGACGCGTGTATCTAATCCTAAGGCATGTGGTACTGTGTGTAGACGCACGTATCTAATCCTACAGCATGTGGTACTGTGTGCAGACGCGTGTATCTAATCCTATGGCGTGTACAACTGTGTGAAGACACGTGTATCTAATCCTCCCCTGTGTGGTATTGTGTGAAGAGGCGCGTATCTAATCCTACGGCATGTGGAACTGTGTGTAGAGGCGTGTATCCAATTACCCGGCATGTGGTACTGTGTGCGCATATCTAATCCTATGGCATGTGAACTGTGTGTAGACGCGCGTATCTAATCCTCCCCCGTGTGGTACTGTGTGTAAACACGCGTATCTAATCCTCTCCTGTGTGATACTGTGTGCTGAGACGCGTATCTAATTCTCTGGCTTGTGGTACTGTGTGCAGAGACACGTATCTAATCCTCCAAAGTGTGGTATTGTGTGAAGAGGCGCGTATCTAATCCTCTGGCGTGTGGAACTATGATTAGACGCGCGTATCTAATCCTACTGCATATGGTACTGTCTGCAGACGCGTGTATCTAATCCTATGGCGTGTACAACTGTGTGCAGACGCGCGTATCTAATCCTCTGGAATGTGGAGCTGTGTGTAGACGCGTGTATCTAATCCTATGGCATGTGGTACTCTGTGCAGACGCGTGTATCTAATCCTATGGCGTGTACAAATGTGTGCAGACGCACGTATCTAATGCTCTGGAGTGTGGAACTGTGTGTAGACGCCTGTATCTAATCCTTCGGCATGTGGAACCGTGTGCAGACGCGTGTATCAAATCCTTCAGTGTGTGGAACTGTGTGCAGAAATGAGTATTTAATCCTCTGGTGTGTGGGACTGTGTGGAGACCCGTGTATCTAATCCTCTGGCGTGTGATACTGTGTGCTGATCTGTGTATCTAATACTCTGGAGTGTGGAACTGTGTGTAGACGCCTGTATCTAATGCTTCGGCATGTGGAACCGTGTGCAGGCGCACGTATCTAATCCTATGGCATGTGGTACTGTGTGCAGAAGTGCGTATTTAATCCTCTGGTGTGTGGGACTGTGTGCAGACCCGTGTATCTAATCCTATGGCGTGTACAACTATGTGAAGACACGTGTATCTAATCCTCCCCTGTATGGTATTGTGTGAAGAGGCGCGTATCTAATCCTACGGCGTGTGGAACTGTGTGTAGACGCGCGTATCCAATCCCCCGGCATGTGGTACTGTGTGCAGATGCGCGTATCTAATCCTGTGGCATGTGGTACTGTGTGTAGACGCACGTATCTAAACCTCCCCCGTGTGGTACTGTGTGCAGACGTGCATATCTAATCCTTTGGCGTGTGGAGCTATGTGTAGACGCGCGTATCTAATCCTACTGCATGTGGTACTGTGTGCAGACGTGTGTATCTAATCCTATGGCATGTACAACTATGTGCAGATGCGTGTATCTAATCCTCTGGAATGTGGAACTGTGTGCAGACGCGCATATCTAATCCTCTGGAATGTGGAACTGTGTGCAGACGCGTGTATCTAATCCTATGGCGTGTACAAATGTGTGCAGACGCACGTATCTAATCCTCTGGAGTGTGGAACTGTGTGTAGACGCCTGTATCTAATCCTTTGGCATGTGAAACCGTGTGCAAATGCACATATCAAATCCTTCAGTGTGTGGAACTGTGTGCTGATCTGTGTATCTAATCCTCTGATGCGTGTATCTCAGTTTGGATATCAGTGTTGTATTGTGCATGTGGAGTGACCGTGTGTATTGCAGTTGGAATATGAGTGAAAGACTTGCAGGTTTGTATTGGCTAAGGGGGGGGGCACTGTATTTGGAATGCTGTATCTCAGCAACGGTACGTCCGGGCGAGTTGGAGTCTTGTCTTAAACCTTCCCGGATACCTGAAGTATCTCTGTACCAAATTTGGTGAAGATCGGTCCAGTCGTTTGGTTCGCATTAGAGTACAGACAGACGGACGGACGGACGGACGGACGGACGGACAGACAGACAAGAATTCATTTTTATAAGATAGGGAGATACACGGTGTATAGTATTATTTATATAGAGAACACAGTGTATAGAATTATTTATATAGAATACACAGTGTATAGTATTATTTATATAGAGAAAACAGTGTATAGTATTATTTATATAGAGAACACAGTGTATAGTATTATTTAAATAGAGAACACAGTGTATAGTATTATTTATATTGAATACACAGTGTATAGTATTATTTATATAGAGAACACAGTGTATAGTATTATTTATATTGAATACACAGTGTATAGAATTATTTATTTAGAATACACAGTGTATAGTATTATTTATATAGAATACACAGTGTATAGTATTATTTATATAGAGAACACAGTGCATAGAATTATTTATATAGAATACACAGTTTATAGTATTATTTATATAGAGAACACAGTGTATAGTATTATTTACATTGAATACACAGTGTATAGTATTATTTATATAGATTACACAGTGTATAGTATTATTTATATTGAATACACAGTGTATAGTATTATTTATATAGAGAACACAGTACATAGAATTATTTATATAGAATACACAGTGTATAGTATTATTTATATAGAGAACACAGTGCATAGAATTATTTATATAGAATACACAGTGTATAGTATTATTTATATAGAGAACACAGTGTATAGAATTATTTATATAGAATACACAGTGTATAGAATTATTTATTTAGAATACACAGTGTATAGTATTATTTATATAGAATACACAGTGTATAGTATTATTTATATAGAATACACAGTGTATAGTATTATTTATATAGAGAACACAGTGCATAGAATTATTTATATAGAATACACAGTGTATAGTATTATTTATATAGAGAACACAGTGTATAGTATTATTTATATTGAATACACAGTGTATAGTATTATTTATATAGATTACACAGTGTATAGTATTATTTATATTGAATACACAGTGTATAGTATTATTTATATAGAGAACACAGTGCATAGAATTATTTATATAGAATACACAGTGTATAGTATTATTTATATAGAGAACACAGTGCATAGAATTATTTATATAGAATACACAGTGTATAGTATTATTTATATAGAGAACACAGTGTATAGTATTATTTATATTGAATACACAGTGTATAATATTATTTATATAGATTACACAGTGTATAGTATTATTTATACAGAATACACAGTGTATAGTATTATTTATATAGAGAACACAGTGTATAGTATTACTTATATGGAATACACAGTGTATAGTACTATTTATATAGAGAACACAGTGCATAGAATTATTTATATAGAATACACAGTGTATAGTATTATTTATATAGAGAACACAGTGTAAAGTATTATTTATATTGAATACACAGTGTATAGTATTATTTATACAGAATACACAGTGTATAGTATTAATTATATAGAATTCACATTGTATAGTATTATTTATATAGAATACACAGTGTATAGTATTATTTATATAGATTACACAGTGTATAGTATTATTTATACAGAATACACAGTGTATAGTATTAATTATATAGAATTCACATTGTATAGTATTATTTATATAGAATACACAGTGTATAGTATTATTTATATAGATTACAGTGTATAGTATTATTTATACAGAATACACAGTGTATAGTATTAATTATATAGAATTCACATTGTATAGTATTATTTATATAGAATACACAGTGTATAGTATTATTTATATAGAGAACACAGTGTATAGAATTATTTATATAGAATACAGTGTATAGCATTATTTATATAGAGAACACAGTGTATAGTATTATATAGAATACACAGTGTATAGAATTATTTAAATAGAGAACACAGTGTATAGTATTATTTATATTGAATACACAGTGTATAGTATTATTTATATAGATTACACAGTGTATAGTATTATTTATACAGAATACACAGTGTATAGTATTATTTATATAGAATACACAGTGTATAGTATTACTTATATAGAGAACACAGTGCATAGAATTATTTATATAGAATACACAGTGTATAGTATTATTTATACAGAATACAGTGTATAGTATTATTTATATAGAATACACAGTGTATAGTATTATTTATACAGAATACACAGTGTATAGTATTATTTATATAGAATACACAGTGTATAGTATTATTTATATAGAATACACAGTGTATAGTATTATTTATATAGAGAACACAGTGCATAGAATTATTTATATAGAATACACAGTGTATAGTATTATTTAAATAGAGAACCCAGTGTATAGTATTATTTATATTGAATACACAGTGTATAGTATTATTTATTTAGGGAACACAGTGTATAGTATTATTTATATTGAATACACAGTGTATAGTATTATTTATATAGAATTCACAGTGTATAGTATTATTTATATAGAGAACACAGTGTATAGAATTATTTATATAGAATACACAGTGTATAGTATTATTTATATTGAATACACAGTGTAAAGTATTATTTATATAGAATTCACAGTGTATAGTATTATTTATATAGAGAACACAGTGTATAGAATTATTTATATAGAATACACAGTGTATAGTATTATTTATATAGATTACACAGTGTATAGTATTATTTATATAGAATACACAGTGTATAGTATTATTTATATAGAATACACAGTGCATAGTATTATTTTTATATCATACACAGTGTATAGTATAAATTATATAGAGAACACAGTGTATAATATTATTTATATAGAAAACAGTGTATAGTATTATTTATATTGAATACACAATGTATAGTATTATTTATATAGAATACACAGTGTATACTATTATTTATATAGAATACACAGTGTATAGTATTATTTATATAGAGGACACATTGTATAGTAATATTTATATAGAATACACAGTGTATAGTATTATTTATATAGAATACACAGTGTATAGTATTATTTATATAGAGGACACATTGTATAGTAATATTTATATGGAATACACAGTGTATAGTATTATTTATATAGAATACACAGTGTATAGTATTATTTATATAGAATTCACAGTGTATAGTATTATTTATATGGAATACACAGTGTATACTATTATTTAAATAGAGAACACAGTGCATAGAATTATTTTTATTGAATACACAGTGTATAGTATTATTTATATTGAATACACAGTGTATAGTATTATTTATATTGAATACACAGTGTATAGTATTATTTATATTGAAAATACAGTGTAAAGTATTATTTATATATATAACACAGTGTATAGTATTATTTATATAGAATACACAGTGTATAGTATTATTTATATAGAATACACAGTGTATAGTATTATTTATATAGAATGCACAGTGTATAGTATTATTTATATAGAATACACAGTGTATAGTATTTAAATAGAGAACACAGTGCATAGTATTATTTTTATTGAATACACAGTGTATAGTATTATTTATATAGAATACACAGTGTATAGTATTATTTATATAGAATACACAGTGTAGTGTATTATTTATGAAGAATACACAGTGTATAGTATTATTTATATAGAGAACACAGTGCATAGTATTATTTATATAGAATACACAGTGTATAGTATTATTTATATAGAGAACACAGTGTATAGTATTATTTATACAGAATACACAGTGTATAGTATTATTTATATAGAATACACGGTGTATAGTATTATTTATATAGAATACACAGTGTATAGTATTATTTATATAGAGAACACAGTGTATAGAATTATTTATATAGAATACACAGTGTATAGTATTATTTATATAGAGAACACAGTGTATAGTATTATTTATATAGAATACACAGTGTACAGTATTATTTATATAGAATACACAGTGTATAGTATTATTTATATAGAATACACAGTGCATAATATTATTGATATAGAATACACAGTGTATAGTATTATTTATATAGAGAACACAGTGTATAGAATTATTTATATAGAATACACAGTGTATAGTAATATTTATATAGAATACACAGTGTATAGTATTATTTATATAGAGAACACAGTGTATAGAATTATTTATATAGAATACACAGTGTATAGTAATATTTATATAGAATACACAGTGTATAGTATTATTTATATAGAGAACACAGTGTATAGTATTATTTATATAGAGAACACAGTGTATAGAATTATTTATATAGAATACACAGTGTATAGTATTATTTATATAGCGAACACACTGTATAGAATTATTTATATAGAATACACAGTGTATAGTATTATTTATATAGAGAACACAGTGTATAGTATTTTTTATCTAGAATATACAGTGTATAGTATTATTTATATAGAATACACAGTGTATAGTATTTTTTATCTAGAATACACAGTGAATAGTATTATTTATATAGAAGTCACAGTGTATAGTATTATTTTTATAGAATACACAGTGTATATACTATTATTTATATAGAATACGCAATGTATATACTATTATTTATATAGAATACGCAATGTATATACTATTACTTATATAGAATACACAGTGTATAGAATTATTTATATAGCAGTCACAGTGTACAGTATTATTTATATTGAACACACAGTGTATAGTATTATTTATATAGAATACACAGTGTATAGTACTATTTATATAGTATACAGTGTATAGTATTATTTATATAGAGAACACAGTGTATAGTATTATTTATATTGAATACACAGAGTATAGTATTATTTATATAGAATACACAGTGTATATACTATCATTTATATAGAATACACAGTGTATAGTATTATTTATATATATTACACAGTGTATAGTAATATTTATATAGAATACACAGTGTATAGTATTTTTTATATAGATAACACAGTGTATAGTATTATTTATATTGAATACACAGTGTATAGTATTATTTATATTAAATACACAGTGTATAGTATTATTTATATAGAGAACACAGTGTATAGTATTATTTATATAGAGAACACAGTGTATAGCATTATTTATATAGAATACACAGTGTATAGTATTATTTATATAGAATACACAGTGTATAGTATTATTTATATTGAATACACAGTGTATAGTATTATTTATATTAAATACACAGTGTATAGTATTATTTATATAGAGAACACAGTGTATAGTATTATTTATATAGAGAACACAGTGTATAGCATTATTTATATAGAATACACAGTGTATAGTATTATTTATATAGAATACACAGTGTATAGTATTATTTATATAGAATACACAGTGTATAGTATTTATATAGAATACACAGTGTATAGTATTTATATAGAATACACAGTGTATAGTATTATTTATATAGAATACACAGTGTATAGTATTTATATAGAATACACAGTGTATAGTATTTATATAGAATACACAGTGTATAGTATTTATATAGAATACACAGTGTATAGTATTTATATAGAATACACAGTGTATAGTATTATTTATATAGAATACACAGTGTATAGTATTATTTATACAGAATTTACAGTGTATAGTATTATTTATATAGAATATACAGTGAATGTACTATTATTTATATAGAATACACAGTGTATAGTATTTTTATAGAATACACAGTGTAAATACTATTATTAATATAGAATACACAGTGTATATACTATTATTAATATAGAATACACAGTGTATTGTATTACTTATATAGAATACACAGTGTATAGTATTATTTATATAGAAGACACAGTGTATATACTATTATTTATATAGAATACACAGTGTATAGTATTATTTATAAAGAGAACACAGTGTCTAGTATTATTTATATAGAGAACACAGTGTATAGTATTATTTATATAGAGAACACAGTGTATAGTATTATTTATATAGAGAACACAGTGTCTAGTATTATTCATATAGAATACAGTGTGTAGTATTATTTATATAGAGATCACAGTGTATAGTATTATTTATATAGAATACAAAGTGTATAGTATTATTTATATAGAGAACACAGTGTATAGTATTATTTATATAGAATACACAGTGTATAGTATTATTTATATAGAGAACACAGTGTATAGTATTATTTATATAGAATACACAGTGTATAGTATTATTTATATAGAATACACAGTGTATAGTATTATTTATATAAAATTTACAGTGTATAGTATTATTTATATAGAGAACACAGTGTATAGTATTATTTATATAGAGAACACAGTGTATAGTATTATTTATATAGAATACACAGTGTATAGTATTATTTATATAGAATACACAGTGTATAGTATTATTTATATAGAATACAAAGTGTATAGTATTATTTATATAGAGAACACAGTGCTTAGTATAATTTATATACAATACACAGTGTATAGTATTATCTATATAGAGAACACAGTGTATACTATTATTTATATAGAATACACATTTTATAGTATTATTTATATAGAGAGCACAGTGTATAGTATTATTTATATAGAATACACAGTGTATAGTATAATTTATATAGAGAAAACATCGTATAGTATTATTTATATAGAGAACACAGTGTATAGTATTATTTATAAAGAGAACACAGTGTCTAGTATTATTTATATAGAGAACACAGTGTATAGTATTATTTATATAGAGAACACAGTGTATAGTATTATTTATATAGAGAACACAGTGTCTAGTATTATTCATATACACTCACCGGCCACTTTATTAGGTACACTATGTTAGTAACGGGTTGGACCCCCTTTTGCCTTCAGAACTGCCTCAATTCTTCGTGGCATAGATTCAACAAGGTGCTGGAAGCATTCCTCAGAGATTTTGGTCCATATTGACATGATGGCATCACACAGTTGCCGCAGATTTGTCGGCTGCACATCCATGATGCGAATCTCCCGTTCCACCACATCCCAAAGATGCTCCTCTATTGGATTGAGATCTGATGACTGTGGAGGCCATTGGAGTACAGTGAACTCATTGTCATGTTCAAGAAACCAGTCTGAGATGATTCCAGCTTTATGACATGGCGCATTATCCTGCTGAAAGTAGCCATCAGATGTTGGGTACATTGTGGTCATAAAGGGATGGACATGGTCAGCAACAATACTCAGGTAGGCTTTGGTGTTGCAATGATGCTCAATTGGTACCAAGGGGCCCAAAGAGTGCCAAGAAAATATTCCCCACACCATGACACCACCACCACCAGCCTGAACCGTTGATACAAGGCAGGATGGATCCATGCTTTCATGTTGTTGACGCCAAATTCTGACCCTACCATCCGAATGTCGCAGCAGAAATCGAGACTCATCAGACCAGGCAACGTTTTTCCAATCTTCAATTGTCCAATTTCGATGAGCTTGTGCAAATTGTAGCCTCAGTTTCCTGTTCTTAGCTGAAAGGAGTGGCACCCGGTGTGGTCTTCTGCTGCTGTAGCCCATCTGCCTCAAAGTTCGGCGTACTGTGCGTTCAGAGATGCTCTTCTGGCTACCTTGGTTGTAACGGGTGGCTATTTGAGTCACTGTTGCCTTTCTATCAGCTGGAACCAGTCTGGCCATTCTCCTCTGACCTCTGGCATCAACAACGCATTTCCGCCCCCCACAGAACTGCCGCTCGCTGGATGTTTTTTCTTTTTCGGACCATTCTCTGTAAACCCTAGATATGGTTGTGCGTGAAAATCCCAGTAGATCAGCAGTTTCTGAAATACTCAGACCAGCCCTTCTGGCACCAACAACCATGCCACGTTCAAAGGCACTCAAATCACCTTTCTTCCCCATACTGATGCTCGGTTTGAACTGCAGGAGATTGTCTTGACCATGTCTACATGCCTAAATGCACTGAGTTGCCGCCATGTGATTGGCTGATTAGAAATTAAGTGTTAACGAGCAGTTGGACAGGTGTACCTAATAATGTGGCCGGTGAGTGTAGAATACACAGTGTGTAGTATTATTTATATAGAGATCACAGTGTATAGTATTATTTATATAGAATACAAAGTGTATAGTATTATTTATATAGAGAACACAGTGTATAGTATTATTTATATAGAATACACAGTGTATAGTATTATTTATATAGAGAACACAGTGTATAGTATTATTTATATAGAATACACAGTGTATAGTATTATTTATATAGAATACACAGTGTATAGTATTATTTATATAAAATACACAGTGTATAGTATTATTTATATAGAGAACACAGTGTATAGTATTATTTATATAGAGAACACAGTGTATAGTATTATTTATATAGAATACACAGTGTATAGTATTATTTATATAGAATACACAGTGTATAGTATTATTTATATAGAATACAAAGTGTATAGTATTATTTATATAGAGAACACAGTGCTTAGTATAATTTATATACAATACACAGTGTATAGTATTATCTATATAGAGAACACAGTGTATACTATTATTTATATAGAATACACATTTTATAGTATTATTTATATAGAGAGCACAGTGTATAGTATTATTTATATAGAATACACAGTGTATAGTATAATTTATATAGAGAAAACATCGTATAGTATTATTTATATAGAGAACACAGTGTATAGTATTATTTATAGTATTATTTACATAGAGAGCACAGTGTATAGTATTATTTATATAGAACACACAGTGTATAGTATTATTTATATAGAGAAAACAGTGTATAGTAGTATTTATAGAGAGAACACAGTGTATAGTATTATTTATATAGAATACACAGTGTATTGTATTATTTATATAGAGAACACAGTGTATAGTATTATTTATATAGAATACACAGTGTATAGTATTATTTATATAGAATACACAGTGTATAGTATTATTTATATAGAATACACAGTGCATAGTATTATTTATATAGAATAGACAGTGTATAGTATTATTTATATAGAATACACAGTGTATAGTATTATTCATATAGAGATCACAGTGTATAGTATTATTTATATAGAGATCACAGTGTATAGTATTATTTATATAGAATGCACAGTGTATAGTATTATTTATATAGAATACACAGTGTATAGTATTTATATAGAATACACAGTGAATAGTATTTAAATAGAATACACAGTGCATAGTACTATTTATATAGAGAACACAGTGTATAGTATTAATATTGAATACACAGTGTATAGCATTATTTATATTAAATACACAGTGTATAGCATTTATATAGAATACACAGTGTATATACTATTATTCATATAGAATACACAGTGTGTAGTATTATTTATATAGAGATCACAGTGTATAGTATTATTTATATAGAGATCACAGTGTATAGTATTATTTATATAGAATACACAGTGTATAGTATTATTTATATAGAATACACAGTGTATAGTATTACCGTATTTTTCGTACCATAAGACGCACTAAGGTTTTAGAGGAGGAAGATAGGGGAAAAAAAATTTAAGCAAAAAAAATTGGTAAAATATTTAATAATCTAATAATATAATATTTTACCAATGTAAATAGAATCGGGGGTTGTCGGACACAGGGATACCAAATGTCTATGTGTTTTGTTTTATATGTATTCTAGGGATATGGGGGTGATTTGAACATATATATATATATATATATATATATATATATATATATATGTTGTTTTAATTAAAATTGTTTCATGCACTTTGTGCACAGGTTTGGCATCCATGGATGGAAAGAGACACCCTGCAATGAAGCTATGCAAGAAGAGAAAAAGGGGCGGGCCAGATGGGTGAAGGAGGTGTGGTTTTCTAAGCAAACTTGAAACCACGCCTCCTTCACCCATCTGGTCCGCCCCTACTTCCCTGCCAGTGTGGCTTCATTGCAGGAGCAAGATCTGAGAGGCAGGGAAGTAGGGGCGGACCACACGGGTGAAGGATGCGTGGTTTCAAGTTTGCTTAGAAAACCACACCTCCTTCACCCATCTGGCCCGCCCCTTTTTCTCTTTTTGCATAGCTTCACTGCAGGGTGTCTCTTTCCATCCATGGATGCCAAACCTGTTTGGTTTGGTATGCTAGTAACGGGTTGGACCCCCTTTTGCCTTCAGAACTGCCTCAATTCTTCGTGGCATAGATACAACAAGGTGCTGGAAGCATTCCTCAGAGATTTTGCTCCATATTGACATGATGGCATCACACAGTTGCAGTCGCAGATTTGTCGGCTGCACATCCATGATGCGAATCTCCCGTTCCACCACATCCCAAAGATGCTCCTCTATTGGATTGAGATCTGGTGACTGTGGAGGCCATTGGAGTACAGTGAACTCATTGTCATGTTCAAGAAACCAGTCTGAGATGATTCCAGCTTTATGACATGGCATTGCATTATCCTGCTGAAAGTAGCCATCAGATGTTGGGTACATTGTGGTCATAAAGGGATGGACATGGTCAGCAACAATACTCAGGTAGGCTTTGGCGTTGCAACGATGCTCAATTGGTACCAAGGGGCCCAAAGAGTGCCAAGAAAATATTCCCCACACCATGACACCACCACCACCAGCCTGAACCGTTACCGATACAAGGCAGGATGGATCCATGCTTTCATGTTGTTGACGCCAAATTCTGACCCTACCATCCGAATGTCGCAGCAGAAATCGAGACTCATCAGACCAGGCAACGTTTTTCCAATCTTCAATTGTCCAATTTCGATGAGCTTGTGCAAATTGTAGCCTCAGTTTCCTGTTCTTAGCTGAAAGGAGTGGCACCCGGTGTGGTCTTCTGCTGCTGTAGCCCATCTGTAGCCTCAAAGTTGGACGTACTGTGCGGCGTTCAGAGATGCTCTTCTGGCTACCTTGGTTGTAACGGGTGGCTATTTGAGTCACTGTTGCCTTTCTATCAGCTGGAACCAGTCTGGCCATTCTCCTCTGACCTCTGGCATCAACAACGCATTTCCGCCCCCCACAGAACTGCCGCTCACTGGATGTTTTTTCTTTTTCGGACCATTCTCTGTAAACCCTAGAGATGGTTGTGCGTGAAAATCCCAGTAGATCAGCAGTTTCTGAAATACTCAGAGCAGCCCTTCTGGCACCAACAACCATGCCACGTTCAAAGGCACTCAAATCACCTTTCTTCCCCCCATACTGATGCTCGGTTTGAACTGCAGGAGATTGTCTTGACCATGTCTACATGCCGAAATGCACTGAGTTGCCGCCATGTGATTGGCTGATTAGAAATTAAGTGTTAACGAGCAGTTGGACAGGTGTACCTAATAAAGTGGCCGGTGAGTGTATATATAGTATATTGAGCGGGAGCTGGGCAGTATACATATATATATAGTATAGTGAGCGGGGGCTGGGCAGTATACATATATATAGTATAGTGAGCGGGAGCTGGGCAGTATACATATATATAGTATAGTGAGCGGGAGCTGGGCAGTATACATATATATAGTATAGTGAGCGGGGGCTGGGCAGTATACATATATATAGTATAGTGAGCGGGGGCTGGGCAGTATACATATATATAGTATAGTGAGCGGGAGCTGGGCAGTATACATATATATAGTATAGTGTGCGGGGGCTGGGCAGTATACATATACAGTATATAGTATAGTGAGCAGGAGCTGGGTAGTATACATATATATAGTATAGTGAGCGGGGGCTGGGCAGTATACATATATATAGTATAGTGTTAGGATCACATCTTCCATCTTGTATTCTGTCAGCCATTTTGTAAGCTTTTTCTTATATGAGCTTCATAAGGATGTCTGTTTAGAGTTTAAGAGACCCCTTTAGGGGATAAGGTGTGTGGAATGTTGATGGTTGGGTTGTAACTCCTTATCTGTTTGTGGTGAGAATCTCATAACAGGTTCTATAACCAGTTGACCCTTAGCCACAGACCGGACTGGACAGATAGCATGTGATCATTATCTCTCGTGCTGTGATATATACATCTAGAATTAGTGTAAGATGTTGGTTTACACATAAATATTGTAAATTCTTCTGTATGTCATGAGAAAGGTCATCCCAGGTTGGAGTATAATAATGAGATGCAGAACTTATCCAATAGTCATGTGCCACAGCTTATGTATAACCAATCGGGTCAAAGTCCAACCTGCTTATGTTTGTATAAATGCTAACTTTCTGTAACAATAAATCAGAATCCATTTTGATACACGACCACCATGTGTCTTGTGGTTCTCCAGGCTAAGATGGCGGAGGCCGATCTTGGCCTGTTAATTAATTTTTCCTTTACAGACAGCATATCTCTGGGGTATTATGATTTGACCTCAACAGAAATTGGCGCCCAAATGTGCGGCTTGAGAGATGAGGAGACGGTTTGCTGATCCCCCGGACGACCAGATTACAGGAGTGCTTGGAAATACAGATCCAACAAAGTCAGCGCTGCAAGGTAAGAACTTTAATCTTACCAGTTTGATCTGTGTTTCTAAGAACTTTTGTATTCCTGTCCGAGTGTGAGGTAAACACATATGTTCCTTATATAGATAGCTCAAGCTTTTTGCAAAGAACCTAAAAGAATATATTGTCTGTAAAGGGGGATGGGAAATCTCATTCTTTGTATACTGTCCATGCTGTGATTTGATTGATACATCTGTTATAAAGTGTATAAGGCGGTACAGGCAGTCTCCATCCTTAGTTAAAAGACAGAGATTAGTTCAGTGAAAATGGGGAGTAATCTGTGTGATCCCCCAAATAAATCTGTGTGGTTCCGGGGAGTAATCTGTGTGATCCCCCAAATAAATCTGTGTGGTTCCGGGGAGTAATCTGTGTGATCCCCCAAATAAATCTGTGTGGTTCTGGGGAGTAATCTGTGTGATCCCCCAAATAAATCTGTGTGGTTCCGGGGAGTAATCTGTGTGATCCCCCAAAGAAATCTGTGTGGTTCTAGGGAGTAATCTTTGTGATCCCCCAAATAAATATACCCCATATGAACTAATAGAAAGAGAGAGAGAGAGAAGTTGCCGCCCAAGTAAAAGAAAAATAAATAAAAAATAAATAAATAAAAATCCTTAAGAGAGCAGGGGTTCCTAAGATAGGATTGTTTGATAGTAAATGTTGGGAACCAATGGAGATTAGATCATGCAGGACAGATACAGGAGCATCAGTTACAAAGAGGAATAAGCTCTGATTGAAGAAACAGAATGGGGGGAGTGCAGAGTCAGCCGGTATGGAAATCAGCCCAAGAGATAGTTTAAGGAAAGAGCAGTTAGAAAAGGAGGTGAGAAACTGCTGATAAGATGTTGGATAGTTGGATAAACATTAAGTAAGGAATGGTTACAGAAATAAGGTATTAAGTGTTTGTATATCTTCCTTAGTGTAAGGGAATGTATAGTGAGCCCTCACTCACAGTCCAGCTAAAGGGTTAAATGTGGTCTGCATTGTGATGTTAGCATTATATATGAGTGGTAACTAGATAAAGATATAGGGAGAGTCCGCTGAAGTATATTGTGGCAGACCACTCACCAAGGTAGTAGATTCTGGGTGAAATCAGGTCTATAATGCTTTGAAAAACACCATGATTGTTGAAGCATTTATGCAAGGAAAAATGGCAGAAAAAGATCAGAAGCTCCTGTGTGTCTCTAATGGAGGTCAGGATAATTCACAATGAATGTCAGCCACCCCCCACACCCCCCCCCCACCTCCTATTGTCCTCTGTATATCCACAGCAGAGGTATACAGGATACAGGTTTTGCTAGGATTCAACAGAAGGGGGGAGGGGAGACACGGCAGGTAGCTAAGATTTCAGCTATGAGTGATACAATGTAACATCATTGGTATAATGTATGGAGAATTAGGAATATATGGTTTAATAATAAGTGAACTGTATAGTGTAAGCTGTTTCTAACCAGTATTTGACTTTGTGTAAGATTATTGTGATGTGTTACAGTGGTAAAAACTTTGATTGGAATCTTGTAAAGTAAAGTGTCAAAAAGTCTTGCAGTCAGCCCTCAAGGCAAATCTCAGATATAGTGTAAGAGTTTCTGAGCATCTGTAGCAACTAGATGAGTGGGGTCTGCCATGGAAATATTCGAAGACTGCACAGAAATATTAATATGTAATGTTGGTATCAGTATTGGCTGTTTAAATCATATTTAATGTCTTTAGAATTGGATTAATGTCATAAATTTTAGATAATCATCATTATGTTTATTTTCCAGTGATATACACATTGAGGAGAAGACGAAGGCATCTAAATCACATGTTTTGTTTATTTTTCTTCAATATTGAGCTGTGCAGGAATTATAACTAACCCTGTGATTACTTGTAGGAAAAGAAGAATAAGATGATATCACTGTACAAAATATATGAAAACTTGACAAGTTCTTTATGATTCAATGGATGTGTGTGTGTCTGGAGCTCCAGTGTGAAGGTTGCATGTATGTATGAAGTGAATGGGCCCATATGTGTTACAGGTACATGCTCTGTTTGCCTATGTCTGTATTGTTACATTTTTAGTCTCCACAGGGAGCCGATGAAGAAATTGAATGCTGATAGTCCCACAGAGGGTGGTGACAAGTAGATATGAGTTCCTTTCCATCATTGAAAATATATATATATGTACAGTATATATGTCTTCTGGTGAATATGAGATGTACTTGATATACCATGTACATGTACTAGGTACTCAGTGTTTATTGGTTATGAGTTTATACTATAAACCCATGAATGTTAACAATCGGGAATTATTTTGTGAAAAAGTTTTATCTAATACTTGTAAAATGTTATTGGTCATTTCTATTCAGATTGATCCTTCTGATATGGGATTAGGCATCATAAGGGGTAGGCAATGCATGTGAGCTATCTTAATATGTACACGCAGGTAAAGATAAATCGTAGTTTTGCAAAACAAAAGTGGTATTTCTGCGGCATTGTTTGCTACAAGGTGATAGACATCTGACTAAGTAGATCAGAAGGCACTCGGATATCTGCTCTGTAATGTGTTTTTGTGTATAAATTCTTGTTATGACAGGGGAGGGGGGGAGATAGATTGATCCCTTAAAGTTTTTGCCTTCTCTGCTGATATATTTTGAGCATTTAATGAATTAGTTGTAATTCTGGAATAATTAGAAGTTTTAGAGAACTGAATTTACTTGGGATTGTCTAAACAAGCTGCTGGGATATGTAGTACTACAGGTATAACAAGTTTGGGAAAAGCCAGCTCAGCTGCTTCCATGATAAGACACAAGGGTTGCTTGCAGTGGAAACAAAGATAACAATCTCAGACTGCAGTGTCTTATTTATGTCTTCTAATGTAAGCTTTGCATTCTGTACTACAAGTCCCATCTAAACCTGTTAACAATAGTTTCAGGGGAGGAAAAAGTCAGATAACTTAAAATTAATTTTATTTTTGCTAATTTGGTTATGTAAATGATGAATCTATTGTTAACTCTGATAAGAGTTCTTTCATTTTAGATGATTCTCGATTTGGGAATGATGGTGGATTCTGCACCAGATATGTCATGGTCACTGAATATGAGGTAAACCAAGGGTAAAACCAAGCACAAGTAGAACCATTATAGACCTGTATGGGTCTCAGCTCATGAAGCTGAACTAGAAGCCATCACTGAGACAGGGTACAAGGCCTGAGGGTAGGTGTTTGATATAGTGGGACTATGGTCCAATCTGGAGAGCGAGAGCTTTCTGTAGGGTTAATGTTAAGCCTAAAAGGATTTCCAGGCTGTTCAGATAGTGATGGACCCTGCTGCTGCCCCCACACAGGTGGGTATAGTCAGAAGTCAGGACACACACCAAGGCTGATATGAAAGAAAGTAGAGGTAACATGTGGGAAGACACTGCCACTAACCCAGCTGCAGAGGCCTAGGGGATATGCTTTACTGATAATTGGTCACTATATTAGGCTCAAAAAAAAAAAACCCTTTTAGCTCTCTTTTCAGGTTTTACAACACTGAAGCACCAAAAACGGTCCAGGACTGAAAGAGGATGTACAAGTCCTGATCTCCGGTGGTAAGAGAGTATTTTTACTGATAGCATTTGTCCCCACTGATGGCATAAGCAGCTCATTTCTAAGTGCACTGTTTAGTAGTAGCCATGTGTGACCTGGTGAGCGGAGGATGGGCGGCTGCAGGATTTAGTATCACTACTGACAGATATATATGTGAGCCTGCATGGCATGTCGTAAATGAAAAGTGTCTTTGAGCCATGCCCAGAGCCCTTGTACCTGCTCCAGAGATTGCAGGATAACTATATGCTATAACTATAACTTTAGTAACTACTAAAGGTGAGACGGTATAAGTACGTGCTTGTGTGTATAGTGATTTCTCTTCAGGATGGCCTGGGGCATATCTGGTGAAGAAAGCCATCACAAACGGGCTGCAGATACTGAAGATGTAGTGTGTCACTTGTATTTGTATCTTCTGTAAGGTACCCTCCTGACAGAAGAATTGGTTTTAGCCCATAGCAAACTTTCTTTGGGTCAGCCCCTAGGTTACAGTTGTATTATGGTGTACGGACTGACTATGTGATGTCTTGGCAAAAACATCTGACTAATGTATAGTTTTGAGTTTTCTCCTCACTCTCAGATTTTAAGTTAAGTGGACGGGACCTATTCATTTAAGCCAAGAGATTGATGACACGTGAGAAATCCTCTTGAACCAAGATTTGATGATTCGCCCCAAGTGCTGCTAACTACTAATACTTCTATGAAACTTGACGGAAAGCCTAATTGTGTCCATGCTTCACATTGCAAAGAAGTCTCCACACACAGCGATGAAGATTCTCCTGATGTTACTGTTATAGATTATTCTGGCGATAAGCCTGCATAGAACATTTGACAATGAGTGGGACAATAAGTTTTTTTTCTTTAAACATCATATGATCTTGAATGAAGATTTGAATGTGTCAGACTGTAGGATATGTACTCATAGCCCCATATTAGCCTCAGTCATGTTATATATAGCTGTTTTCATAACACAACAGGAAGTAATGATACATAGTGTTTGAAAAATACAAAGCAGACTGAAAATAACAGGCCAGAACTATGATTGAGATTAATTTGGAATACAGGAACATATGAGGGGAATCTGGAAAGGTCCAGCAGTAGACGTTAAGTCACTGAAGTACCTAAATATGAATTCCTGTATCCAATTATCTCAAAATGGGGGAATTGTTAGGATCACATCTTCCATCTTGTATTCTGTCAGCCATTTTGTAAGCTTTTTCTTATATGAGCTTCATAAGGATGTCTGTTTAGAGTTTAAGAGACCCCTTTAGGGGATAAGGTGTGTGGAATGTTGATGGTTGGGTTGTAACTCCTTATCTGTTTGTGGTGAGAATCTCATAACAGGTTCTATAACCAGTTGACCCTTAGCCACAAACCGGACTGGACAGATAGCATGTGATCATTATCTCTCGTGCTGTGATATATACATCTAGAATTAGTGTAAGATGTTGGTTTACACATAAATATTGTAAATTCTTCTGTATGTCATGAGAAAGGTCATCCCAGGTTGGAGTATAATAATGAGATGCAGAACTTATCCAATAGTCATGTGCCACAGCTTATGTATAACCAATCGGGTCAAAGTCCAACCTGCTTATGTTTGTATAAATGCTAACTTTCTGTAACAATAAATCAGAATCCATTTTGATACACGACCACCATGTGTCTTGTGGTTCTCCAGGCTAAGATGGCGGAGGCCGATCTTGGCCTGTTAATTAATTTTTCCTTTACAGACAGCATATCTCTGGGGTATTATGATTTGACCTCAACAATAGTGAGCGGGGGCTGGGCAGTATACATATATATAGTATAGTGAGCGGGGGCTGGGCAGTATACATATATATAGTATAGTGAGCGGGGGCTGGGCAGTATACATATATATAGTATAGTGAGCGGGGCTGGGCAGTATACATATACAGTATATAGTATAGTGAGCAGGAGCTGGGTAGTATACATATATATAGTATAGTGCTCAGCCAATCAGGAAGCTTCAAAGCAGCAATAGAAACCCTGAGAGCAAAAGCCTGCAGAACCTTCTACGCCATCAGAAGACAACTGTACCACCTCAAACCACCGGTGAGGGTCTGGATGAAGATATTTGACGCTGTCATCTCCCCAATCCTTCTCTATGGCAGTGAGGTTTGGGGCCCAGCCACCTACCCAGACCAGTCAAAGTGGGATTCCAGCCCAACAGAGAACTTCCACCTGGAGTTCTGCAAATACCTGCTACATGTCCATCGCAACACCACCAACATGGCCTGCAGGGCAGAGCTAGGCAGACTCCCCCTATGGCTCACCATACAGAAGAGGGCGCTAGCTTTCCAGGCACACATCCAGGGGAGCGACTCCTACCACCACCAAGCCTGGCTAAGCCACCTGAGCAAACCAGACACTCACCAACCAAACAGCAGCCAACCACCAAACCAAAAACTCCAACAGATGATAACCAAGGCCGAAATAAAGGCGACCACAGAGGCAAACAGAGAGCGGTACATTGAAGAATGGAGAAACGAAATAAATAACTCCAAGAAACTCACCAATGTGTACCAATCCCTACAAAGGGACTACACCATGGCCACCTACCTGGAGAGAATACGCCACCCCAAGCACAGACAGACCCTGAGCCGGTACAGACTGAGCGCCCACAACCTAGAGATAGAGACGGGGCGATACAGACAGACGTACAAGCCACGGGAGAAGAGACTGTGCCAGCACTGTGACCAGGGGGCCCTAGAAGACCAGACCCACTTCCTGCTACACTGCACCAAATACTCAGCTATGAGGGCCGTCTACTACCAAAGACTCTCTGCCCACATCCCAGACTTCATATCTGCAGACGAGAAGAGGAAACTCTACATCCTACTGGGAGAAGAAGAGGCCACTGTGGAGATCGCTGCCCAATACGTGTCCAGCTGTCACCAAACCAGAGGAAGATGAGACTCCATGGACTGTTATATTTATCCCAATACACCCGCCCCACCTCCCCATATAGCAGTCACCAACGAAGAGGAAGATGAGACTCCACGGACTGTTATACCCCAAACCACCCCCCATACCCACCGCCCACTTTACTAGCTTTGGCAATACCAAATATCTATTCGGACGTGCCAATAAAGCTTTTTTGATTTGATTTGTATAGTGAGTGGGGGCTGGGCAGTATATATATATATATATATATATATATATATATATATATAGTATAGAGAGTGGCGGCTGGGCAGTGTATATCTATATAGTATAGTGAGTGGGGGCTGGGCAGTGTATATATAGTATAGGGGGAGAGGCAGTATACACATATATATATATATATATATATATATATAGTATAGGGGAGGGGCAGTATACATATATATATATATATAGTATAGTGAGCGGGGGCTGGGCAGTGTATATATAGTATAGGGGGAGAGGCAGTATACATATATATATATATATATATATATATATAGTAAAGGGGAGGGGCAGTATACATATATATATAGTATAGTGAGCGGGGGCTGGGCAGTGTATATATAGTATAGGGGGAGAGGCAGTATACATATATCTATATAGTATAGTGAGTGGGGGCTGGGCAGTGTATATATAGTATAGGGGGAGAGGCAGTATACGTATATATATATATATATATATATATATATATATATATAGTATAGGGGAGGGGCAGTATACATATATCTATATAGTATAGTGAGTGGGGGCTGGGCAGTGTATATATAGTATAGGGGGAGAGGCAGTATACATATATCTATATAGTATAGTGAGTGGGGGCTGGGCAGTGTATATATAGTATAGGGGGAGAGGCAGTATACGTATATATATATATATATATATATATATATATATATAGTATAGGGGAGGGGCAGTATACATATATCTATATAGTATAGTGAGTGGGGGCTGGGCAGTGTATATATAGTATACGGGAGAGGCAGTATACATATATCTATATAGTATAGTGAGTGGGGGCTGGGCAGTGTATATATAGTATAGGGGGAGAGGCAGTATACGTATATATATATATATATATATATATATATATATATAGTATAGGGGAGGGGCAGTATACATATATCTATATAGTATAGTGAGTGGGGGCTGGGCAGTGTATATATAGTATAGGGGGAGAGGCAGTATACATATATCTATATAGTATAGTGAGTGGGGGCTGGGCAGTGTATATATAGTATAGGGGGAGAGGCAGTATACGTATATATATATATATATATATATATATATATATATATATATATATAGTATAGGGGAGGGGCAGTATACATATATCTATATAGTATAGTGAGTGGGGGCTGGGCAGTGTATATATAGTATAGGGGGAGAGGCAGTATACATATATCTATATATATATATATATATATATGTATATATATATATGTATATATATATATATATATATATATATATTCATATATATATATATATATATCTATCACTTATATACCGTCTGACCTCTCTACAGCTTATCTCACATCTCTGGATTTAAATGAGCAGTGAAAAGGTTAAAGTTTATATTCAGCAGGAAGTGACGCTCCCATCATGTCCTGACATCCGGTGACTACTTACTGATGCTCGGCCCCGCCTACGCGAACTTTTTTTTATTCCGGACGCCATCTTTGTACAGGAGACAAATCAGGAGACTAACCTGCCCACATTGCCCACAACCAACATGGCGCCCGCCAACCTCCTGATTAGGACTCGCCCTTTCCTGTTCGATCACGTGATTGTGACGTCACGCCGCCGCTGGATCGTTCCTCCGCAGCATCTCCCGTGTTATTATGGGAGAGAATCCGGGAAACCGGAGAGAAAGACATGGTGAGCGGGGGAGGGGCGAGGGGACCGGGAGCAACGGGGGGAGGGGGCGGGGGGTGTATGTACTATTGGGGACACACACACACACACACACACACACAATGCAGTACACCAGGGTCCACACACACAATGCAATACACCAGGGGCCACACACACACACACAGTGCAGTACACCAGGGGCCACACACACAATGCAATACACCAGGGGCCACACACACACACACACACAATGCAGTACACCAGGGGCCACACACACACACAGTGCAGTACACCAGGGGCCACACACACACACACACAGTGCAGTACACCAGGGGCCACACACACACAATGCAGTACACCAGGGGCCACACACACACACACAATGCAGTACACCAGGGGCCACACACACACACACACAATGCAGTACACCAGGGGCCACACACACACACAGTGCAGTACACCAGGGGCCACACACACACACACACACACAATGCAGTACACCAGGGGCCACACACACACACACAGTGCAGTACACCAGGGGCCACACACACAATGCAGTACACCAGGGGCCACACACACACACAGTGCAGTACACCAGGGGCCACACACACACACAGTGCAGTACACCAGGGGCCACACACACACACAGTGCAGTACACCAGGGGCCACACACACACACAATGCAGTACACCAGGGGCCACACACACACACAATGCAGTACACCAGGGGCCACACACACACACACAGTGCAGTACACCAGGGGCCACACACACACACACACTGCAGTACACCAGGGGCCACACACACACACTGCAGTACACCAGGGGCCACACACACAATGCAGTACACCAGGGGCCACACACACAATGCAGTACACCAGGGGCCACACACACACACAATGCAGCACACCAGGGGCCACACACACACTGCAGTACACCAGGGGCCACACACACACACTGCAGTACACCAGGGGCCACACACACACACTGCAATACACCAGGGGCCACACACACACACTGCAGTACACCAGGGGCCACACACACAATGCAGTACAGCAGGGGCCACACACACACACAATGCAGTACACCAGGGGCCACACACACACAATGCAGCACACCAGGGGCCACACACACACTGCAGTACACCAGGGGCCACACACACACACTGCAGTACACCAGGGGCCACACACACACACTGCAATACACCAGGGGCCACACACACACACTGCAGTACACCAGGGGCCACACACACACACACAATGCAGTACACCAGGGGCCACACACACACACACAATGCAGTACACCAGGGGCCACACACACACACAATGCAGTACACCAGGGGCCACACACACACACAGTGCAGTACACCAGGGGCCGCACACACACACACTGCAGTACACCAGGGGCCACACACACACACACACTGCAGTACACCAGGGGCCACACACACAATGCAGTACACCAGGGGCCACACACACACAATGCAGCACACCAGGGGCCACACACACACACTGCAGTACACCAGGGTCCACACACACAATGCAGTACAGCAGGGGCCACACACACAATGCAGTACAGCAGGGGCCACACACACACACAATGCAGTACACCAGGGGCCACACACACAATGCAGTACACCAGGGGCCACACACACACAATGCAGCACACCAGGGGCCACACACACACACTGCAGTACACCAGGGGCCACACACACACACTGCAGTACAGCAGGGGCCACACACACACACAATGCAGTACACCAGGGGCCACACACACAATGCAGTACACCAGGGGCCACACACACACAATGCAGCACACCAGGGGCCACACACACACACTGCAGTACACCAGGGGCCACACACACACACTGCAGTACACCAGGGGCCACACACACACACTGCAGTACACCAGGGGCCACACACACAATGCAGTACAGCAGGGGCCACACACACACACAATGCAGTACACCAGGGGCCACACACACAATGCAGTACACCAGGGGCCACACACACAATGCAGTACAGCAGGGGCCACACACACACACACAATGCAGTACACCAGGGGCCACACACACACAGTGCAGTACACCAGGGGCCACACACACACTGCAGTACACCAGGGGCCACACACACAATGCAGTACACCAGGGGCCACACACACACACTGCAGTACACCAGGGGCCACACACACAATGCAGTACAGCAGGGGCCACACACACACACAATGCAGTACACCAGGGGCCACACACACACAATGCAGCACACCAGGGGCCACACACACACACTGCAGTACACCAGGGGCCACACACACACACACTGCAGTACACCAGGGGCCACACACACACTGCAGTACACCAGGGGCCACACACACACACTGCAGTACACCAGGGGCCACACACACAATGCAGTACAGCAGGGGCCACACACACACACAATGCAGTACACCAGGGGCCACACACACAATGCAGCACACCAGGGGCCACACACACACACTGCAGTACACCAGGGGCCACACACACAATGCAGTACACCAGGGGCCACACACACACAATGCAGCACACCAGGGGCCACACACACACACTGCAGTACACCAGGGGCCACACACACACACTGCAATACACCAGGGGCCACACACACACACTGCAATACACCAGGGGCCACACACACACACTGCAGTACACCAGGGGCCACACACACACTGCAGTACAACAGGGGCCACACACACACACAATGCAGTACACCAGGGGCCACACACACAATGCAGTACACCAGGGGCCACACACACACAATGCAGCACACCAGGGGCCACACACACACACACAGTGCAGTACACCAGGGGCCACACACACACTGCAGTACACCAGGGGCCACACACACACACTGCAGTACACCAGGGGCCACACACACACACTGCAGTACACCAGGGGCCACACACACACACTGCAGTACACCAGGGGCCACACACATACACTGCAGTACACCAGGGGCCACACACACACACACTGCAGTACACCAGGGGCCACACACACACACTGCAGTACACCAGGGGCCACACACACACACTGCAGTACACCAGGGGCCACACACACAATGCAATACACCAGGGGCCACACACACACACAATGCAGTACACCAGGGGCCACACACACAATGCAGTACACCAGGGGCCACACACAATGCAGTACACCAGGGGCCACACACAATGCAGTACACCAGGGGACACACACACAATGCAATACACCAGGGGCCACACACACAATGCAATACACCAGGGGCCACACACACACAATGCAGTACACCAGGGGCCACACACACACACACATAGTGCAGTACACCAGGGGCCGCACACACAATGCAGTACAGCAGGGGCCACACACACACACACAATGCAGTACACCAGGGGCCACACACACAATGCAGTACACCAGGGGCCACACACACACAATGCAGCACACCAGGGGCCACACACACACACTGCAGCACACCAGGGGCCACACACACACACTGCAGCACACCAGGGGCCACACACACACACTGCAGTACACCAGGGGCCACACACACAATGCAGTACAGCAGGGGCCACACACACACACAATGCAGTACACCAGGGGCCACACACACAATGCAGTACACCAGGGGCCACACACACACAATGCAGCACACCAGGGGCCACACACTGCAGTACACCAGGGGCCACACACACACACTGCAGTACACCAGGGGCCACACACACACACACTGCAGTACACCAGGGGCCACACACACACACTGCAGTACACCAGGGGCCACACACACAATGCAGTACAGCAGGGGCCACACACACACACACAATGCAGTACACCAGGGGCCACACACACACACACTGCAGTACACCAGGGGCCACACACACAATGCAGTACACCAGGGGCCACACACACACACTGCAGTACACCAGGGGCCACACACACAATGCAGTACAGCAGGGGCCACACACACACACAATGCAGTACACCAGGGGCCACACACACACAATGCAGCACACCAGGGGCCACACACACACACTGCAGTACACCAGGGGCCACACACACACACTGCAGTACACCAGGGGCCACACACACACACTGCAGTACACCAGGGGCCACACACACAATGCAGTACAGCAGGGGCCACACACACAATGCAGTACAGCAGGGGCCACACACACACACAATGCAGTACACCAGGGGCCACACACACACAATGCAGCACACCAGGGGCCACACACACACAATGCAGCACACCAGGGGCCACACACACACACTGCAGTACACCAGGGGCCACACACACAATGCAGTACACCAGGGGCCACACACACACAATGCAGCACACCAGGGGCCACACACACACACTGCAGTACACCAGGGGCCACACACACACACTGCAGTACACCAGGGGCCACACACACACAATGCAGCACACCAGGGGCCACACACACACACTGCAGTACACCAGGGGCCACACACACACACTGCAGTACACCAGGGGCCACACACACACACTGCAATACACCAGGGGCCACACACACACACTGCAGTACACCAGGGGCCACACACACACTGCAGTACAGCAGGGGCCACACACACACACAATGCAGTACACCAGGGGCCACACACACAATGCAGCACACCAGGGGCCACACACACACAATACAGCACACCAGGGGCCACACACACACACAGTGCAGTACACCAGGGGCCACACACATACACTGCAGTACACCAGGGGCCACACACACACACTGCAGTACACCTTGGGCCACACACACACACTGCAGTACACCAGGGGCCACACACACACACTGCAGTACACCAGGGGCCACACACACAATGCAGTACAGCAGGGGCCACACACACACACACAATGCAGTACACCAGGGGCCACACACACACACAGTGCAGTACACCAGGGGCCACACACACACACACACACAATGCAGTACACCAGGGGCCACACACACACACACAGTGCAGTACACCAGGGTCCACACACACACACAGTGCAGTACACCAGGGGCCACACACACACACAGTGCAGTACACCAGGGGCCACACACACACACAATGCAGTACACCAGGGGCCACACACACACACACAGTGCAGTACACCAGGGGCCACACACACACACACTGCAGTACACCAGGGGCCTCACACACAATGCAGTACACCAGGGGCCACACACACACACTGCAGTACACCAGGGGCCACACACACAATGCAGTACAGCAGGGGCCACACACACACACAATGCAGTACACCAGGGGCCACACACACACAATGCAGCACACCAGGGGCCACACACACACACTGCAGTACACCAGGGGCAACACACACACACACACACACTGCAGTACACCAGGGGCCACACACACACACTGCAGTACAGCAGGGGCCACACACACAATGCAGTACAGCAGGGGCCACACACACAATGCAGTACAGCAGGGGCCACACACACACACAATGCAGTACACCAGGGGCCACACACACACAATGCAGCACACCAGGGGCCACACACACACAATGCAGCACACCAGGGGCCACACACACACACTGCAGTACACCAGGGGCCACACACACAATGCAGTACACCAGGGGCCACACACACACAATGCAGCACACCAGGGGCCACACACACACACTGCAGTACACCAGGGGCCACACACACACACTGCAGTACACCAGGGGCCACACACACACAATGCAGCACACCAGGGGCCACACACACACACTGCAGTACACCAGGGGCCACACACACACACTGCAGTACACCAGGGGCCACACACACACTGCAGTACAGCAGGGGCCACACACACACACAATGCAGTACACCAGGGGCCACACACACAATGCAGCACACCAGGGGCCACACACACACAATACAGCACACCAGGGGCCACACACACACACAGTGCAGTACACCAGGGGCCACACACATACACTGCAGTACACCAGGGGCCACACACACACACTGCAGTACACCTTGGGCCACACACACACACTGCAGTACACCAGGGGCCACACACACACACACTGCAGTACACCAGGGGCCACACACACAATGCAGTACAGCAGGGGCCACACACACACACACAATGCAGTACACCAGGGGCCACACACACACACAGTGCAGTACACCAGGGGCCACACACACACACACACAATGCAGTACACCAGGGGCCACACACACACACACAGTGCAGTACACCAGGGTCCACACACACACACAGTGCAGTACACCAGGGGCCACACACACACAGTGCAGTACACCAGGGTCCACACACACACACAGTGCAGTACACCAGGGGCCACACACACACAATGCAGTACACCAGGGGCCACACACACACACAATGCAGTACACCAGGGGCCACACACACACAGTGCAGTACACCAGGGGCCACACACACACACACTGCAGTACACCAGGGGCCACACACACAATGCAGTACACCAGGGGCCACACACACACACTGCAGTACACCAGGGGCCACACACACAATGCAGTACAGCAGGGGCCACACACACACACAATGCAGTACACCAGGGGCCACACACACACAATGCAGCACACCAGGGGCCACACACACACACTGCAGTACACCAGGGGCCACACACACACACTGCAGTACACCAGGGGCCACACACACACACTGCAGTACACCAGGGGCCACACACACAATGCAGTACAGCAGGGGCCACACACACACACACAATGCAGTACACCAGGGGCCACACACACACACACAGTGCAGTACACCAGGGGCCACACACACACACACTGCAGTACACCAGGGGCCACACACACAATGCAGTACACCAGGGGCCACACACACACACACTGCAGTACACCAGGGGCCACACACACAATGCAGTACAGCAGGGGCCACACACACACACAATGCAGTACACCAGGGGCCACACACACACAATGCAGCACACCAGGGGCCACACACACACACTGCAGTACACCAGGGGCCACACACACACACTGCAGTACACCAGGGGCCACACACACACACTGCAGTACACCAGGGGCCACACACACAATGCAGTACAGCAGGGGCCACACACACAATGCAGTACAGCAGGGGCCACACACACACACAATGCAGTACACCAGGGGCCACACACACACAATGCAGCACACCAGGGGCCACACACACACAATGCAGCACACCAGGGGCCACACACACACACTGCAGTACACCAGGGGCCACACACACAATGCAGTACACCAGGGGCCACACACACACAATGCAGCACACCAGGGGCCACACACACACACTGCAGTACACCAGGGGCCACACACACACACTGCAGTACACCAGGGGCCACACACACACAATGCAGCACACCAGGGGCCACACACACACACTGCAGTACACCAGGGGCCACACACACACACTGCAGTACACCAGGGGCCACACACACACACTGCAGTACACCAGGGGCCACACACACACTGCAGTACACCAGGGGCCACACACACACACTGCAGTACACCAGGGGCCACACACACAATGCAGTACAGCAGGGGCCACACACACACACAATGCAGTACACCAGGGGCCACACACACAATGCAGCACACCAGGGGCCACACACACACACTGCAGTACACCAGGGGCCACACACACAATGCAGTACACCAGGGGCCACACACACACAATGCAGCACACCAGGGGCCACACACACACACTGCAGTACACCAGGGGCCACACACACACACTGCAATACACCAGGGGCCACACACACACACTGCAATACACCAGGGGCCACACACACACACTGCAGTACACCAGGGGCCACACACACACTGCAGTACAGCAGGGGCCACACACACACACACAATGCAGTACACCAGGGGCCACACACACAATGCAGTACACCAGGGGCCACACACACACAATGCAGCACACCAGGGGCCACACACACACACACAGTGCAGTACACCAGGGGCCACACACACACTGCAGTACACCAGGGGCCACACACACACACTGCAGTACACCAGGGGCCACACACACACACTGCAGTACACCAGGGGCCACACACACACACTGCAGTACACCAGGGGCCACACACATACACTGCAGTACACCAGGGGCCACACACACACACACTGCAGTACACCAGGGGCCACACACACACACTGCAGTACACCAGGGGCCACACACACACACTGCAGTACACCAGGGGCCACACACACAATGCAATACACCAGGGGCCACACACACACACAATGCAGTACACCAGGGGCCACACACACAATGCAGTACACCAGGGGCCACACACAATGCAGTACACCAGGGGCCACACACAATGCAGTACACCAGGGGACACACACACAATGCAATACACCAGGGGCCACACACACAATGCAATACACCAGGGGCCACACACACACAATGCAGTACACCAGGGGCCACACACACACACACATAGTGCAGTACACCAGGGGCCGCACACACAATGCAGTACAGCAGGGGCCACACACACACACACAATGCAGTACACCAGGGGCCACACACACAATGCAGTACACCAGGGGCCACACACACACAATGCAGCACACCAGGGGCCACACACACACACTGCAGCACACCAGGGGCCACACACACACACTGCAGCACACCAGGGGCCACACACACACACTGCAGTACACCAGGGGCCACACACACAATGCAGTACAGCAGGGGCCACACACACACACAATGCAGTACACCAGGGGCCACACACACAATGCAGTACACCAGGGGCCACACACACACAATGCAGCACACCAGGGGCCACACACTGCAGTACACCAGGGGCCACACACACACACTGCAGTACACCAGGGGCCACACACACACACACTGCAGTACACCAGGGGCCACACACACACACTGCAGTACACCAGGGGCCACACACACAATGCAGTACAGCAGGGGCCACACACACACACACAATGCAGTACACCAGGGGCCACACACACACACACTGCAGTACACCAGGGGCCACACACACAATGCAGTACACCAGGGGCCACACACACACACTGCAGTACACCAGGGGCCACACACACAATGCAGTACAGCAGGGGCCACACACACACACAATGCAGTACACCAGGGGCCACACACACACAATGCAGCACACCAGGGGCCACACACACACACTGCAGTACACCAGGGGCCACACACACACACTGCAGTACACCAGGGGCCACACACACACACTGCAGTACACCAGGGGCCACACACACAATGCAGTACAGCAGGGGCCACACACACAATGCAGTACAGCAGGGGCCACACACACACACAATGCAGTACACCAGGGGCCACACACACACAATGCAGCACACCAGGGGCCACACACACACAATGCAGCACACCAGGGGCCACACACACACACTGCAGTACACCAGGGGCCACACACACAATGCAGTACACCAGGGGCCACACACACACAATGCAGCACACCAGGGGCCACACACACACACTGCAGTACACCAGGGGCCACACACACACACTGCAGTACACCAGGGGCCACACACACACAATGCAGCACACCAGGGGCCACACACACACACTGCAGTACACCAGGGGCCACACACACACACTGCAGTACACCAGGGGCCACACACACACACTGCAATACACCAGGGGCCACACACACACACTGCAGTACACCAGGGGCCACACACACACTGCAGTACAGCAGGGGCCACACACACACACAATGCAGTACACCAGGGGCCACACACACAATGCAGCACACCAGGGGCCACACACACACAATACAGCACACCAGGGGCCACACACACACACAGTGCAGTACACCAGGGGCCACACACATACACTGCAGTACACCAGGGGCCACACACACACACTGCAGTACACCTTGGGCCACACACACACACTGCAGTACACCAGGGGCCACACACACACACTGCAGTACACCAGGGGCCACACACACAATGCAGTACAGCAGGGGCCACACACACACACACAATGCAGTACACCAGGGGCCACACACACACACAGTGCAGTACACCAGGGGCCACACACACACACACACACAATGCAGTACACCAGGGGCCACACACACACACACAGTGCAGTACACCAGGGTCCACACACACACACAGTGCAGTACACCAGGGGCCACACACACACACAGTGCAGTACACCAGGGGCCACACACACACACAATGCAGTACACCAGGGGCCACACACACACACACAGTGCAGTACACCAGGGGCCACACACACACACACTGCAGTACACCAGGGGCCTCACACACAATGCAGTACACCAGGGGCCACACACACACACTGCAGTACACCAGGGGCCACACACACAATGCAGTACAGCAGGGGCCACACACACACACAATGCAGTACACCAGGGGCCACACACACACAATGCAGCACACCAGGGGCCACACACACACACTGCAGTACACCAGGGGCAACACACACACACACACACACTGCAGTACACCAGGGGCCACACACACACACTGCAGTACAGCAGGGGCCACACACACAATGCAGTACAGCAGGGGCCACACACACAATGCAGTACAGCAGGGGCCACACACACACACAATGCAGTACACCAGGGGCCACACACACACAATGCAGCACACCAGGGGCCACACACACACAATGCAGCACACCAGGGGCCACACACACACACTGCAGTACACCAGGGGCCACACACACAATGCAGTACACCAGGGGCCACACACACACAATGCAGCACACCAGGGGCCACACACACACACTGCAGTACACCAGGGGCCACACACACACACTGCAGTACACCAGGGGCCACACACACACAATGCAGCACACCAGGGGCCACACACACACACTGCAGTACACCAGGGGCCACACACACACACTGCAGTACACCAGGGGCCACACACACACTGCAGTACAGCAGGGGCCACACACACACACAATGCAGTACACCAGGGGCCACACACACAATGCAGCACACCAGGGGCCACACACACACAATACAGCACACCAGGGGCCACACACACACACAGTGCAGTACACCAGGGGCCACACACATACACTGCAGTACACCAGGGGCCACACACACACACTGCAGTACACCTTGGGCCACACACACACACTGCAGTACACCAGGGGCCACACACACACACACTGCAGTACACCAGGGGCCACACACACAATGCAGTACAGCAGGGGCCACACACACACACACAATGCAGTACACCAGGGGCCACACACACACACAGTGCAGTACACCAGGGGCCACACACACACACACACAATGCAGTACACCAGGGGCCACACACACACACACAGTGCAGTACACCAGGGGCCACACACACACACACAATGCAGTACACCAGGGTCCACACACACACACAGTGCAGTACACCAGGGGCCACACACACACAGTGCAGTACACCAGGGTCCACACACACACACAGTGCAGTACACCAGGGGCCACACACACACAATGCAGTACACCAGGGGCCACACACACACACAATGCAGTACACCAGGGGCCACACACACACAGTGCAGTACACCAGGGGCCACACACACACACACTGCAGTACACCAGGGGCCACACACACAATGCAGTACACCAGGGGCCACACACACACACTGCAGTACACCAGGGGCCACACACACAATGCAGTACAGCAGGGGCCACACACACACACAATGCAGTACACCAGGGGCCACACACACACAATGCAGCACACCAGGGGCCACACACACACACTGCAGTACACCAGGGGCCACACACACACACTGCAGTACACCAGGGGCCACACACACACACTGCAGTACACCAGGGGCCACACACACAATGCAGTACAGCAGGGGCCACACACACACACACAATGCAGTACACCAGGGGCCACACACACACACACAGTGCAGTACACCAGGGGCCACACACACACACACTGCAGTACACCAGGGGCCACACACACAATGCAGTACACCAGGGGCCACACACACACACACTGCAGTACACCAGGGGCCACACACACAATGCAGTACAGCAGGGGCCACACACACACACAATGCAGTACACCAGGGGCCACACACACACAATGCAGCACACCAGGGGCCACACACACACACTGCAGTACACCAGGGGCCACACACACACACTGCAGTACACCAGGGGCCACACACACACACTGCAGTACACCAGGGGCCACACACACAATGCAGTACAGCAGGGGCCACACACACAATGCAGTACAGCAGGGGCCACACACACACACAATGCAGTACACCAGGGGCCACACACACACAATGCAGCACACCAGGGGCCACACACACACAATGCAGCACACCAGGGGCCACACACACACACTGCAGTACACCAGGGGCCACACACACAATGCAGTACACCAGGGGCCACACACACACAATGCAGCACACCAGGGGCCACACACACACACTGCAGTACACCAGGGGCCACACACACACACTGCAGTACACCAGGGGCCACACACACACAATGCAGCACACCAGGGGCCACACACACACACTGCAGTACACCAGGGGCCACACACACACACTGCAGTACACCAGGGGCCACACACACACACTGCAGTACACCAGGGGCCACACACACACACTGCAATACACCAGGGGCCACACACACACACTGCAGTACACCAGGGGCCACACACACACTGCAGTACAGCAGGGGCCACACACACACACAATGCAGTACACCAGGGGCCACACACACAATGCAGCACACCAGGGGCCACACACACACAATACAGCACACCAGGGGCCACACACACACACAGTGCAGTACACCAGGGGCCACACACACACACTGCAGTACACCAGGGGCCACACACACACACTGCAGTACACCTTGGGCCACACACACACACTGCAGTACACCAGGGGCCACACACACACACTGCAGTACACCAGGGGCCACACACACAATGCAGTACACCAGGGGCCACACACACACACAGTGCAGTACACCAGGGGCCACACACACACACACACAATGCAGTACACCAGGGGCCACACACACACACACAGTGCAGTACACCAGGGTCCACACACACACACAGTGCAGTACACCAGGGGCCACACACACACACAGTGCAGTACACCAGGGGCCACACACACACACAATGCAGTACACCAGGGGCCACACACACACACACAGTGCAGTACACCAGGGGCCACACACACACACACTGCAGTACACCAGGGGCCACACACACAATGCAGTACACCAGGGGCCACACACACACACTGCAGTACACCAGGGGCCACACACACAATGCAGTACAGCAGGGGCCACACACACACACAATGCAGTACACCAGGGGCCACACACACACAATGCAGCACACCAGGGGCCACACACACACACTGCAGTACACCAGGGGCCACACACACACACACACACTGCAGTACACCAGGGGCCACACACACACACTGCAGTACAGCAGGGGCCACACACACAATGCAGTACAGCAGGGGCCACACACACAATGCAGTACAGCAGGGGCCACACACACACACAATGCAGTACACCAGGGGCCACACACACACAATGCAGCACACCAGGGGCCACACACACACAATGCAGCACACCAGGGGCCACACACACACACTGCAGTACACCAGGGGCCACACACACAATGCAGTACACCAGGGGCCACACACACACAATGCAGCACACCAGGGGCCACACACACACACTGCAGTACACCAGGGGCCACACACACACACTGCAGTACACCAGGGGCCACACACACACAATGCAGCACACCAGGGGCCACACACACACAATGCAGCACACCAGGGGCCACACACACACACTGCAGTACACCAGGGGCCACACACACACACTGCAGTACACCAGGGGCCACACACACACACTGCAATACACCAGGGGCCACACACACACACTGCAGTACACCAGGGGCCACACACACACTGCAGTACAGCAGGGGCCACACACACACACAATGCAGTACACCAGGGGCCACACACACAATGCAGCACACCAGGGGCCACACACACACAATACAGCACACCAGGGGCCACACACACACACAGTGCAGTACACCAGGGGCCACACACATACACTGCAGTACACCAGGGGCCACACACACACACTGCAGTACACCTTGGGCCACACACACACACTGCAGTACACCAGGGGCCACACACACACACTGCAGTACACCAGGGGCCACACACACAATGCAGTACAGCAGGGGCCACACACACACACACAATGCAGTACACCAGGGGCCACACACACACACAGTGCAGTACACCAGGGGCCACACACACACACACACAATGCAGTACACCAGGGGCCACACACACACACACAGTGCAGTACACCAGGGTCCACACACACACACAGTGCAGTACACCAGGGGCCACACACACACACAGTGCAGTACACCAGGGGCCACACACACACACAATGCAGTACACCAGGGGCCACACACACACACACAGTGCAGTACACCAGGGGCCACACACACACACACTGCAGTACACCAGGGGCCACACACACAATGCAGTACACCAGGGGCCACACACACACACTGCAGTACACCAGGGGCCACACACACAATGCAGTACAGCAGGGGCCACACACACACACAATGCAGCACACCAGGGGCCACACACACACAATGCAGCACACCAGGGGCCACACACACACACTGCAGTACACCAGGGGCCACACACACACACACACACACTGCAGTACACCAGGGGCCACACACACACACTGCAGTACACCAGGGGCCACACACACAATGCAGTACAGCAGGGGCCACACACACAATGCAGTACAGCAGGGGCCACACACACACACAATGCAGTACACCAGGGGCCACACACACACAATGCAGCACACCAGGGGCCACACACACACAATGCAGCACACCAGGGGCCACACACACACACTGCAGTACACCAGGGGCCACACACACAATGCAGTACACCAGGGGCCACACACACACAATGCAGCACACCAGGGGCCACACACACACACTGCAGTACACCAGGGGCCACACACACACACTGCAGTACACCAGGGGCCACACACACACAATGCAGCACACCAGGGGCCACACACACACACTGCAGTACACCAGGGGCCACACACACACACTGCAGTACACCAGGGGCCACACACACACACTGCAATACACCAGGGGCCACACACACACACTGCAGTACACCAGGGGCCACACACACACTGCAGTACAGCAGGGGCCACACACACACACAATGCAGTACACCAGGGGCCACACACACAATGCAGCACACCAGGGGCCACACACACACAATACAGCACACCAGGGGCCACACACACACACAGTGCAGTACACCAGGGGCCACACACATACACTGCAGTACACCAGGGGCCACACACACACACTGCAGTACACCTTGGGCCACACACACACACTGCAGTACACCAGGGGCCACACACACACACTGCAGTACACCAGGGGCCACACACACAATGCAGTACAGCAGGGGCCACACACACACACAATGCAGTACACCAGGGGCCACACACACAATGCAGTACACCAGGGGCCACACACACACACACAGTGCAGTACACCAGGGGCCACACACACACACACACACACTGCAGTACACCAGGGGCCACACACACAATGCAGTACACCAGGGGCCACACACACACACTGCAGTACACCAGGGGCCACACACACAATGCAGTACAGCAGGGGCCACACACACACACAATGCAGTACACCAGGGGCCACACACACACAATGCAGCACACCAGGGGCCACACACACACACTGCAGTACACCAGGGGCCACACACACACACACACACTGCAGTACACCAGGGGCCACACACACACACTGCAGTACACCAGGGGCCACACACACAATGCAGTACAGCAGGGGCCACACACACAATGCAGTACAGCAGGGGCCACACACACACACAATGCAGTACACCAGGGGCCACACACACACAATGCAGCACACCAGGGGCCACACACACACAATGCAGCACACCAGGGGCCACACACACACACTGCAGTACACCAGGGGCCACACACACAATGCAGTACACCAGGGGCCACACACACACAATGCAGCACACCAGGGGCCACACACACACACTGCAGTACACCAGGGGCCACACACACACACACTGCAGTACACCAGGGGCCACACACACACAATGCAGCACACCAGGGGCCACACACACACAATGCAGCACACCAGGGGCCACACACACACACTGCAGTACACCAGGGGCCACACACACACACTGCAGTACACCAGGGGCCACACACACACACTGCAATACACCAGGGGCCACACACACACACTGCAGTACACCAGGGGCCACACACATACTGCAGTACAGCAGGGGCCACACACACACACAATGCAGCACACCAGGGGCCACACACACAATGCAGCACACCAGGGGCCACACACACACAATACAGCACACCAGGGGCCACACACACACACAGTGCAGTACACCAGGGGCCACACACATACACTGCAGTACACCAGGGGCCACACACACACACTGCAGTACACCAGGGGCCACACACACACACTGCAGTACACCAGGGGCCACACACACAATGCAGTACAGCAGGGGCCACACACACAATGCAGTACAGCAGGGGCCACACACACACACAATGCAGCACACCAGGGGCCACACACACACAATGCAGCACACCAGGGGCCACACACACACAATGCAGCACACCAGGGGCCACACACACACACTGCAGTACACCAGGGGCCACACACACAATGCAGTACACCAGGGGCCACACACACACAATGCAGCACACCAGGGGCCACACACACACACTGCAGTACACCAGGGGCCACACACACACACTGCAGTACACCAGGGGCCACACACACACAATGCAGCACACCAGGGGCCACACACACACAATGCAGCACACCAGGGGCCACACACACACACTGCAGTACACCAGGGGCCACACACACACACTGCAGTACACCAGGGGCCACACACACACACTGCAATACACCAGGGG
This sequence comes from Leptodactylus fuscus, assembly GCF_031893055.1. Lineage (NCBI taxonomy): Eukaryota > Metazoa > Chordata > Amphibia > Anura > Leptodactylidae > Leptodactylus > Leptodactylus fuscus. Next base: position 225,042,292 of record NC_134268.1, on the reverse strand, counting down.
CCACACACACACACTGCAGTACACCAGGGGCCACACACACACACTGCAGTACACCAGGGGCCACACACACACACAATGCAGTACACCAGGGGCCACACACACAATGCAGTACACCAGGGGCCACACACAATGCAGTACACCAGGGGCCACACACAATGCAGTACACCAGGGGCCACACACACAATGCAATACACCAGGGGCCACACACACAATGCAATACACCAGGGGCCACACACACACAATGCAGTACACCAGGGGCCACACACACACACACATAGTGCAGTACACCAGGGGCCACACACACACACACAGTGCAGTACACCAGGGGCCACACACACACACATAGTGCAGTACACCAGGGGCCACACACACATAGTGCAGTACACCAGGGGCCACACACACACACACACATAGTGCAGTACACCAGGGGCCACACACACACACACATAGTGCAGTACACCAGGGGCCACACACACACACACACATAGTGCAGTACACCAGGGGCCACACACACACACACACATAGTGCAGTACACCAGGGGCCACACACACACACACATAGTGCAGTACACCAGGGGCCACACACACACACATAGTGCAGTACACCAGGGGCCACACACACACACACATAGTGCAGTACACCAAGGGCTACACACACAATGCAGTACACCAGGGGCCACACACACACACACACATAGTGCAGTACACCAGGGGCCACACACACACATAGTGTAGTACACCAGGGGCCACACATAGTGCAGTACACCAGGGGCCACACACACACATAGTGTAGTACACCAAGGGCTACATTACGCGCTCGCCTGCACTGACATCCTGTCTTGTTTGTGTCCTGCAGATCTCCTTCCGGTTTGATGACGTGGCGGTGTTTTTTACGGAGGACGAATGGCGCAGCCTGGAGGAATGGCAGAAGGAGCTGTACAAGGACGTAATGAAGGAGAATTACCAGACCCTGGTGTTTGTAGGTGAGTGGCGCCCCCTGTGGCTCCTGCAATGTTCACTGCGCTGCCCCCCAGGGGTCACCATAACACCTGTAATCCCTCCCCCCTAAGCCCCGCCCATTTCTGACCTTCTCTGTACTATTATGGCAGACGTTGGCTCCTGCTGTCTCTGATCCCAGCCTTGGCCCCTCCCCTTAGCCCTTGCCCCTCCCCTTACATTTACATATGGAGACTCTCGGACCTGTCACTGCCAGTGCAGTAACCCCGAGGCCGGCCCCGATGGACATCCAGGGATCCTGCCATAGACTGCAGTCCAGATGTGTGCTGACTAGGGTTGGGCCGATCTTGAGATTTCCAATCATTTTCCATCTGATCCCAATCCTGCAAGTCAATGGGATTTCTTTAATGATCGAAGATTGGATTTTAAAAACGATCTTCTCACTACACAGCATGGAGTCTAGAAATTGAACGCTTTAGACTCCACGCTGTGTAGTGATTAAAAATCCCTCGGCTACTTCGTCCCCCCTGGTGTCCACTTACCTGCACAGATCCGCTGCTGCTCCCTGTTGTTCTCGGTCCGCTCCTCTCTCATTTACAGGCCTTCAGAGCGCCGTGCGGCTTAGGAGAGTGTGGTTGGGTACAGGGTGGGGAGACGTCAGTGCATCACTCACATCCCTCCTCCCAGTACCCGCCCGCACTCTCCTAAGCCACAACAAGCCCCGCCTTATTCCAAGGTCTGTAACACTATCCTGGGAGGCGGGGGTGCACAGCGCTCTGCAGGCCTGTAAATGAGAGAGGACTGGACCAAGAAGAACAGGGAGCGGCAGCGGATCTGTGCAGGAAAGTAGAGCGATCAGGAGCGGAATTCTGTTACCGATCTATTGTAGGCGGGATCAGAACAAGATCGTGAAATTTACTCGATCGGCATCCGATCTTTTCTGATCCCGATCGCTGAACCCCAGTGCTGGGCTACGGGACAAGCCATTTGATGACACAGTGGGGTCAAAACTGAACCCCTACAAAGTCCCCCCGCCCCTCCCCCGACTCCTCTAGGTCACAAGTGAAAATAAACCTCCTGATCCATCTCAAGTCCAAATAGTGAAGGCAACGCGAAATAAAAGAAACGCCGCCAAATACCGAAACCTCAGGAAATGGCGGCCGTACTATGGGTATAGGGATAAACCTGAGGAATGTAAGGAGAGCGCCATTACCTCACAGGTCCGCTACGTAACATGGAAGAGGGATCTAGTCATGGCTTAACCCCTTCCTGACGTCTGCCATATGGTGGGTCTTTAACCGTTTCCGTCACGTGCCATCCTCCGTGGGGGGGGACGTATCTAAGACCTCCTTACTAGTAACGGCAGATTCTCAGGGTCCGGCAGGGCTATGAAGAGGAGCTTGGATTCATTTTAAAGAAGAGAATGTCCCCTTCATCTACCAGATCACTGTGATCGCCCGCACAGATCCTCAGAGATTCACTGCGATACCAGTTTCAATACTGAGATCCCGAGATCGTTGTCACCAGTGAATCTCTCGGGATCTGTGCGGGCGATCACAGTGATCTGGTAGATGAAGGTGACTCTCTCTTCTTTAAAGGGATTCTACCATTAACATCAATCATTTGTTGTCATTGACACGTAGGAATATCCTTAAGAAAGCCTCCTCGTCTCCTATCTGTAGAGGTCTTCTCCGTGCCGGTATGCAAATGAGTTCTCTCACAGCACTGGGGGCGGGCCCAATACTGCGAGAGAACTCTCCAGCGCCGCCTCCATCTTCTCCAGGAACGGCCTCTTCACGCATCTTCTTCCAGCGGTGGCCTCGGGCAGAGCCGACTGCGCATGCTGGTGGCCACAAGAAAATGGCCGCTTACTTACTGTGCCAGTGCTGCCCCCCGCTATACGCTGCAGGTGACGCCGCCATGTTTCTCTTCTTCCTCCAGATCAGCCGGAGATCCTGTCCAGGATTGAGAGGGGAGAAGACCCCTGTATCAGGGCCCAGGAGCCGTGCACAGAAAACCCCGCCCACACAGGTGATGGGAGGAGCCAAGCACTTCCCCCGCTCATCTCTTCTCTATCAATGAGTCGCTAGCAGGAGGAGGTTTTTATTGGATGAGTTTGTGGGTGTGGCCTATGAATAGTGGGCGGAGTCTCCCAAGGCTGTGAATTCCTCTTATCTTTATTCATTTATATTTATGATCTACAGACAGAAGTGACCGAGCGTTGGTGGAAGAGGAGCTGGACATGGAGCTGCAGATACACTGCCCAGGTACCTGCCCCCGAGCCATGTGTGCCCCTGGGGAGTGGGGCCTGGCCCCTGTATCATGTACAGTCCTGGGGAGTGGGGCCTGGCCCCCATATCATGTAGACCCCCGGGGAGTGGAGGCCCGGCCCCCCGTATCATGTAGACCCCCGGGGAGTGGAGGCCCGGCCCCCCGTATCATGTAGACCCCCGGGGAGTGGAGGCCCGGCCCCCCATATCATGTAGACCCCCGGGGAGTGGAGGCCCGGCCCCCCATATCATGTAGACCCCCGGGGAGTGGAGGCCCGGCCCCCCATATCATGTAGATCCCCGGGGAGTGAAGGCCTGGCCCCCCGTATCATGTACAGCCCCTGGGGAGTGGGGCCTGGCCCCTGTATCATGTACAGTCCTGGGGAGTGGGGCCTGGCCCCCCCCGTATCATGTAGGCCCCCGGGAAGTGGGGCCTGGCCCCCCGTATCATGTACAGCCCCTGGGGAGTGGGGCCTGGCTCCCTGTATCATGTAGACCCCCGGGAAGTGGAGGCCTGGCCCCCCATATCATGTAGACCCCCAATGTGTGGTGGCCTGGCTCCCTGTATCATGTAGACCCCCAATGTGTGGTGGCCTGGCCCCCTGTATCATGTAGACCCCCAGGGAGTGGAGGCCTGGCCCCCTGTATCATGTAGACCCCCAATATGTGGGGCCCGGCCCCCATGTAACACAGACCCCACTCCCCCCGCTGCTCTGGTGTGATCACTGTCTTTGTCTTGCAGAGGAGCTGCTGGAGGACACGGAGAACCAGCCGCAGTGGGACATGCTGGACATTCTGATATTTCTGGACGAGCTCTTTGACCTGTAGATGGCGCTCTCTGCCTGTGTGTTCTGTTTTTGCTTTTATTAAAGGAATTATTTTGTAGCCGTGTGGGGTCTCTGACTGCGCTGTGGTCGGGGTCCTGGTCCCCTGGTGGGGGGTGGTCTGTCCTGTGCTTCTCACTTGTATGGATGGTGATTGGATCTGTGCCCCGCTGTGCCCATGACCTGAACGGCCGCAGTGCGCATTGACGGCTCATTCTACCAGCATTGCCTTTATCTGTGGACTTCTCCTTTAAGGACCACCGCCTGTCATCTCCTCTCTACGAGCTGCCCTCCTCAGAGGGTGTCCATGGAGTCTCATCTTCCGCTTCGTTGGTGACCGCTATATGGGGGGGTGGGGTTGAAGGTGGGGTGGGGCGGGTTTATTGGGATAAATATAACAGTCCGTGGAGTCTCTCATCTTCCTCTTCGTTGGTGACTGCTATATGGGGAGGTGGGGGTGGGTGGGGCGGGTGTATTGGGATAAATATAACAGTCCGTGGAGTCTCATCTTCCTCTGGTTTGGTGACAGCTGGACACGTATTGGGCAGCGATCTCCACAGTGGCCTCTTCTTCTCCCAGTAGGATGTAGAGTTTCCTCTTCTCCCAGTCTGGGATGTGGGCAGAGAGTCTTTGGTAGTAGACGGCCCTCACAGCTGAGTATTTGGTGCAGTGTAGCAGGAAGTGGGTCTGGTCTTCTTGGGCCCCCTGGTCACAGTGCTGGCACAGTCTCTTCTCCCGTGGCTTGTACGTCTGTCTGTATCGCCCCGTCTCTATCTCTAGGTTGTGGGCGCTCAGTCTGTATCGGCTCAGGGTCTGTCTGTGCTTGGGGTGGCGTATTCTCTCCAGGTAGGTGGCCATGGTGTAGTCCCTTTGTAGGGATTGGTACACATTGGTGAGTTTCTTGGAGTTATTTATTTCGTTTCTCCATTCTTCAATGTACCGCTCTCTGTTTGCCTCTGTGGTCGCCTTTATTTCGGCCTTGGTTATCATCTGTTGGAGTTTTTGGTTTGGTGGTTGGCTGCTGTTTGGTTGGTGAGTGTCTGGTTTGCTCCGGTGGCTTAGCCATGCTTGGTGGTGGTAGGAGTCGCTCCCCTGGATGTGTGCCTGGAAAGCTAGCGCCCTCTTCTGTATGGTGAGCCATAGGGGGAGTCTGCCTAGCTCTGCCCTGCAGGCCATGTTGGTGGTGTTGCGATGGACATGGAGCAGGTATTTGCAGAACTCCAGGTGGAAGTTCTCTGTTGGGCTGGAATTCCACCTTGACTGGTCTGGGTAGGTGGCTGGGCCCCAAACCTCACTGCCATAGAGAAGGATCGGGGAGATGACAGCGTCAAATATCTTCATCCAGACCCTCACCGGTGGTTTGAGGTGGTACAGTTGTCTTCTGATGGCGTAGAAGGTTCTGCAGGCTTTTGCTTTCAGGGTTTCTATTGCTGCTTTGAAGCTTCTGTGAGGACATAGAAGTCCCCGATACCTCTGGTCCGCACCTGGCCGCTCCTTACTACATCAGCAGCAAAGCTGGAGTTTGCCGTTCTGGAACATTCAGGTGACATCAGCAATGGTCTTAGAGTTTATTTAGCTTAAAATATCACCATCATGTTCCGCAGCGCTGTACTAACCACTGAGCCACCAACAGCACTAACCACTGAGCCACCAACAGCACTAACCACTGAGCCACCAACAGCACTAACCACTGAGCCACCAACAGCACTAACTAGAGATGAGCGAGCAGTAAAATATTTGATGTTGGTTATTCGTTCTGAATATCATCTGAATATTGGACTATTGGAAGGAATATGGAACCCCATTATAGTCTATGGGAGAAAATGCTTCACTACAGGGGATCCCACCATTCACCTCAGGAGAGTCACCAAGTCCACTATGACACCCCAGGGAATGATGCAACACCTCTGCAATGTAACTGGGCCAGCAGGGGGCGCATGTCTGGGGGCATCTAACACCCCAAAGCCCCTCTATTACCCCCCTATCACAGCCTAACAACTACACACTATACACACTCACTACAACCTCTATCACAGTGGGGGGGAAATACCTGGAAACCTTCTTTACTCCCCAAATGGAGGGACACAAACCCCAATGTAAGCTCCACAAACATTACCGAGCCCCCCTTTATATCACATTACCCATGACAAGCACAGATGGAATAGACAATGGGAAATCCTTCAGTCCCCCCCTGACCTGTCATTGTGGATGTGTGTGATGTGTATATATGTATGTATATATGTGTGTGATGTGTATATATGTATGTATATATGTGTGTGATGTGTATATATGTGTGTGATGTGTATATATGTATGTATATATGTGTGTGATGTGTATATATGTATGTATATATGTGTGTGATGTGTATATATGTATGTATATATGTGTGTGATGTGTATATATGTGTGTGATGTGTATATATATGTGTATATATGTGTGTGATGTGTATATATGTATGTATATATGTGTGTGATGTGTATATATGTGTGTATATATGTGTGTGATGTGTATATATGTATGTATATATGTGTGTGATGTGTATATATGTGTGTGATGTGTATATATGTATGTATATATGTGTGTGATGTGTATATATGTATGTATATATGTGTGTGATGTGTATATATGTATGTATATATGTGTGTGATGTGTATATATGTGTGTGATGTGTATATATGTGTGTATATATGTGTGTGATGTGTATATATGTGTGTATATATGTGTGTGATGTGTATATATGTGTGTATATATGTGTGTGATGTGGGGAGACCTTCCAAAATTCACTTTTCTGGCCCTTCACATGAGCCAGTACAAATGAAGTTCCCGGCCCTTAAGCTCCAGCAGAGATTGGGGCCCTTCAGGAGACTTCAGCCTCTACCTGCAGAGTGTTAGGCCCGGTCACTTAGTTCAGCCTCTACCTGCAGAGATTTGTTGTCCCTTGGGGTGAGCGGAGCCTTTACAAAGCAGAGATTTATTTTTTGGCCTTTGGGGGGAGCCCTAAAAAATTAGATTTCAACCTCTTGGGGGGTGTAAATGAAAAATTAATTGTATAAAAAAAATAATGTACGTTTTTTTTATGATTACATACTGGAGAAGGGGCTGGGGTTGTAGGAGGAGGGGGAACAGTGAATTGGGTGCTGGCAGCCCCTCTCCAGTACCTGGACTGTGGGGTGGATATACAGCTGGGTATCTAGTCCGTGTCCTCGCCCCCGTCCCTTGCTGCTACATGATGTATTAAGCTCTGGGCTGTTATTTCCGGCCTAACCAAAGCTATGACGCCCTGTATCGCCCTGAGACCGCGCTCTCCCTATCACTCCAACACTGAAATGACACGAATAGGGCAGCCACTGTTCTTATGAATGGGAGGTCACATGTTTTCGGCAGCCAATGGGTTTTTACAATTATTTTTCACTGCCTCCGTTGTCGTAGTTCCTGTCCCACCTCCCCTGCACAGTTATTGGTGCAAAAACCGCGCCAGGGAAGGTGGGAGGGGATACGAATTTTTACTGCGTTTGCGGCCTTGTATTCAATTGGAATCGAATACCTCAAACGCCATGATATTCGATCGAACGGTGTTCGCTCATCTCTAGTACTAACCACTGACTTGCCAACAATACTAACCACTGAGCCATCAACAGTACTAACCACTGAGCCAGCAGCAATACTAACCACTGACCTGCCAACAATACTAACCACTGAGCCATCAACAGTACTAACCTCTGAGCCACCAACAGTACTAACCACTGACCTGCCAACAATACTAACCACTGAGCCACCAACAGTACTAACCACTGAGCCACCAATAATACTAACCACTGAGCCAGCAACAATACCACTGAGCCACCAACTATACTAACCACTGAGCCACCAACAATACTAACCACTGAGCCACCAACAATACTAATCACTGACCTGCCAACAATACTAACCACTGAGCCACCAACAGTACTAACCACTGACCTGCCAACAATACTAACCACTGAGCCACCAACAATACTAACCACTGACCTGCCAACAATACTAACAACTGAGCCACCAACAGTACTAACCACTGAGCCGCCAGCAATACTAATCACTGACCTGCCAACAATACTAACCACTGAGCCACCAACAATACTAACCACTGAGCTGCCAACAATACTAACTACTGAGCCACCAACAGTACTAACCACTGACTTGCCAACAATACTAATAACTGAGCCACCAACAGTACTAACCACTGAGCCACTAAAAATACTAACCACTGAGCCACCAACAGTGCTAACCACTGACCCATCAACAATTCTAACCACTGAGCCACTAACTGTACTAACCACTGACGTGCCAACAATACTAACCACTGACTCATCAACAATACTAACCACTGAGCCACCAACAGTACTAACCACTGACTTGCCAACAATACTAACCACTGAGCCACCAACAGTACTAACCACTGAGCCACTAAAAATACTAACCACTGACCCACCAACAGTGCTAACCACTGACCCATCAACAATACTAACCACTGAGCCTCCAACAATAGTAACCACTGAGCCACCAACCGTACTAACAACTGACCTGCCAACAATACTAACCACTGACCCATCAACAATTCTAACCACTGAGCCACCAATACTAACCACTGAGCCACCAACAGTACTAACCACTGACTTGCCAACAATACTAACCACTGAGCCACCAACAGTACTAACCACTGACCTGCCAACAATACTAACCACTGACCCACCAACAATACTAACCACTGAGCCACTAAAAATACTAACCACTGAGCCACCAACATTACTAACCACTGGGCCACCAACAGTGTACTAACCACTGAGCCACCAACAGTACTAACCACTGAGCCATCAACTACTAACCACTGACTTGCCAACAATACTAACCACTGAGCCACCAACAGTGCTAACCACTGACCCATCAACAATACTAACCACTGAGCCACCAACAATACTAACCACTGAGCCACCAACCGTACTAACCACTGACCTGCCAACAATACTAACCACTGACCCATCAACAATTCTAACCACTGAGCCACCAATACTAACCACTGAACCACCAACAGTACTAACCACTGACTTGCCAACAATACTAACCACTGAGCCACCAACAGTACTAACCACTGACTTGCCAACAATACTAACCACTGAGCCACCAACAGTACTAACCACTGAGCCACCAACAGTACTAACCACTGACCTGCCAACAATACTAACCACTGAGCCACCAACAGTACTAACCACTGGGCCACCAACAGTACTAACCACTGAGCCACCAACAGTACTAACCACTGAGCCATCAACAGTACTAACCACCGACCTGCCAACAATACTAACCACCGACCTGCCAACAATACTAACCACTGAGCCGCCAACAATACTAACCACTGAGCCACCAACTGTACTAACCACTGACTTGCCAACAATACTAACCACTGAGCCACCAACAGTACTAACCACTGACCTGCCAACAATACTAACCACTGACTCATCAACAATACTAACCACTGAGCCACCAACAATACTAACCACTGAGCCACCAACAGTACTAACCACTGACTTGACAACAATACTAACCACTGAGCCACCAACAGTACTAACCACTGACCTGCCAACAATACTAACCACTAAGCCACTAACAATACGAACCACTGAGACACTAAAAATACTAACCACTGAGCCACCAACAGTATTAACCACTGAGCCACAAACAATACGAACCACTGAGCCACCAAAAGTACTACCCACTGAGCCACTAAAAATACTAACCACTGAACCACCAACAGTACTAACCACTGAGCCACCAACAGTCATTGTGCTGCCCAAAGCAATTATTGCCATCCATCAATCAGGAAAGGATAATGAAGCCGTGTCCACACAATGTGACGTCCGTCATTGTACAGTGAGGGGGAGGAGCGTGGAGTGTAAGTGACCTGAGATTACACCGATAACGATTTGATATTGCTTTCTATGCCTCACTAGATTTGCAGAACAAAAACCCATTTGGGACATAAATCTTCTTTGTGGATCTTCTCAGACATGTGACAGGCTTATTTTTTGCGGGACGACCTGCGCTTTTTATTGGGGATGTTTTGGGGTACACGGGAGTATTGAATCACTTTTCAGAGCATTAATGTAAGGCGAGAAGGTGAAAGCTATTTCCCCACTTGTTTTTAGATTTTCTACGTGTCCCGCTAGGAGACCACTGGTCAGTACTACGCAGCACAGTATGGAGTACAGTCTATAGGGGATGTCCGCCTATACAGATGCATCTCAGCAGGATCCACCAAGTATGGGGGGCCCCCACCCAGGAAATAGATAACGGCATAACATGGCAGAACCCTGTAAATATGTGACCATGGCACCCAAGGGGTTAAAACCCCGAATGGAGCTGAGTACCGATGGGGCTTACAGCGAGCACCCTCTCCCGTTGCCGGAGGCCAGTGACGTACTATTACATCCCCAGGACATAATGATACGTTGCCACGGTCTCGTCTGTCCATTAGTCTTGTGTAAATATTCGGTCATAGTGTCCGGCCCCACAACTGGTGAGACCCAAACCCATCAGCACAAGCCCCTCATGCCGAGTGTCCGGGGGCGGATTTGGGCTTGTTCTGCAGCCACTAGACCCGGACACCTTGTAGTCACTGAGTGGACCATGAAGTCCTCTGTATACTATTGTAGGGTCAGGTGTGAGGTCATCTATACAACAGATACAGCTGGGCCCAAACTGGCTCATGTGACAGGACAAAGACCTCGAGCACAGAAGAAAATCTACAACACAATGGCCGCGAAAGAGAAGAATGGCATTGTTGTAATGGCCCAGTCACAGCTCTTATGGCTTACTCAAGACTTTAACATATGACCTGGTGGAATCCAATATGAAACCTTCTCAGGAGCAGATGCTTAAAACCCAAGAATTCACACATGGTGGACGCTGGTTTACCCAAGACTGTACAACAAACCTGTAAAGTCTAGAGATTGTATGGCAGGCCAGGAGAGCGAAGACACACTCAAGGTTCCAACTCCCAAGGTTGTCTTCACACTCTTGGCCTGACACATAATCTCTAGAGTACTCACACTCCAAGCATTCTCCACTCAGCCTCGGGAGTTGGAAGTGTAAGGTCTGGAGTGTGAGTGGAGTCTATAGATTGTGTCAGGTCTGGGGTGTGTGGAGTCTATAGATTGTGTCAGGTCTGGGGTGTGTGTGGAGTCTATAGATTGTGTCAGGTCTGGGGTGTCTGTGGAGTCTATAGATTGTGTCAGGTCTGGGGTGTGTGTGGAGTCTATAGATTGTGTCAGGTCTGGGGTGTGTGGAGTCTATAGATTGTGTCAGGTCTGGGGTGTGTGTGGAGTCTATAGATTGTGTCAGGTCTGGGGTGTGTGGAGTCTATAGATTATGCATATGTTATAACTATGGGAAGAATATGCAAATCTGCCTTCCATGATGTAATTAGGAAGTCAGTTGCTGCCTCAGTGTTGCAAACCAATAGAGGGCGCTCACTGGAATGTGCAAGCCTGTCTTCCCTGATGTAGTTAGGAAGACAGGATTTCAGTGAACCATCCAGTAAAGGCTGGGTTGCAACACTGAGGCAGCAACTGACTTCCTAATTACATCATGGAAGGCAGATTTGCATATTCTTCCCATAGTTCCTTGCAAAGTGGACTGCTAAAGGCTTAACAAGTCTCCACACACCTATATGGTGGTCTCTCCCCAAGGAGTGACAATATTCCCCGAACCCTGTCTAAGCCTCTCACCTCTACCAGGTTATAGTCCTCTCTACATCGGGCTGACAAGATGCAAGTACATCGAAACAGCCGAAATCTATCTATTTTACTCCTGAACCCTAATTTATGATAAGGATACAAAAGAAGAATATTCAACCTTCTCTACATGTCATCCAAAAGAATTTTTTTTTCCTCAACCCATCAAGATTAGAGATGAGCGAACAGTGTTCTATTGAACTCATGTTCGATCGGATATTAGGCTGTTCGGCATGTTCGAATCGAATCGAACACCGCGTGGTAAAGTGCGCCATTACTCGATTCCCCTCCCACCTTCCCTGGCGCCTTTTTTGCTCCAATAACAGCGCAGGGTAGGTGGGACAGGAACTACGACACCGGTGACGTTGAGAAAAGTAGGCAAAACCCATTGGCTGCCGAAAACATGTGACCTCTAATTTAAAAGAACAGCGACGCCCAGGTTCGCGTCATTCTGAGCTTGCAATTCACCGGGGACGGAGGTTTCCGTCCAGCTAGCTAGGGCTTAGATTCTGGGTAGGCAGGGACAGGCTAGGATAGGAAGGAGAAGACAACCAACAGCTCTTATAAGAGCTAAATTCCAGGGAGAAGCTTGTCAGTGTAACGTGGCACTGACGGGCTCAATCGCCGCAACCCAGCTTTCCGCGGATCCTGAATGGAATACACTGACAGTGTATTCCCATATACCCTATATATACACCCCCGATACCCGTTCCAACAGTGTGCCCCCCCACCTTCATCCCAGAAATACCCTGCAAGTCCCCTAGCAATAGAATTGGGGCTATATACACCCACTATTTTTGCTACTGGTATATAGTGCCATTGTCTTACTGGGAATTCAAAGAATATATTGGGGTTACAAATACCCTCATTTCTTGCTACTGCCATATAGTGCCAGTTTCTGACTGGTAATTCAAAGAATATATTGGGGTTACGTGCACCCACAATTTTTGCTACTGGTATATAGTGCCAATTTCTAACTGGGAATTCAAAATGCGCAAGGCTCCCGGAAAGGGACGTGGACGAGGCCGTGGGCGAGGTCGGGGGAAGCAGTGAAGCCACAGGGCGTCCCGTGCCTACTCCTGTGGGGCAGCAAGCATTGCGCCACTCCACAGTGCCAGGGTTGCTTGCCACATTAACTAAACTGCAGGGTACAAACCTTAGTAGGCCCGAGAACCAGGAACAGGTCTTGCAATGGCTGTCAGAGAACGCTTACAGCACATTGTCCAGCAGCCAGTCAGACTCTGCCTCCTCTCCTCCTATTACCCAACAGTCTTGTCTTCCTTCCTCCCAAAATTCCGAAGCTTCACAGAACAATAACCCCAACTGTCCCTGCTCCCCAGAGCTGTTCTCCGCTCCTGTCCCTCAACCTGCCTCTCCACGTCACGATTCCACGAACCTAACAGAGGAGCATCTGTGTCCAGATGCTCAAACACTAGAGTCTCCTCCATCTCCGTTCGATTTGGTGGTGGATGACCAGCAACCCACCCTCATCGACGATGATGTGACGCAGTTGCCGTCAGGGCATCCAGTTGACCGGCGCATTGTGCGGGAGGAGGAGATGAGACAGGAGTTGGAAGAGGAAGTGGTGGATGATAAGGACACTGACCCGACCTGGACAGGGGGGATGTCAAGCGGGGAAAGTAGTGTGGATGTTGAGGCAAGTGCAGCACCAAAAAGGGTAGCTAGAGGCAGAGGTCAGCAGCTTAGGCGAAGCCAGGCCACACCCGGAATCTCCCAAGATGTTCCAGTTCGTACCCAGCCCCGAAAAACTCCCACCTCGAGGGCACGTTTCTCGAAGGTGTGGAGTTTTTTCAAGGAATGCGCCGAGGACAGATATAGTGTTGTCTGCACAATTTGCCTCTCGAAATTGATTAGGGGCTCTGAGAAGAGCAACCTGTCCACCACTTCAATGCACCGTCATTTGGAATCCAAGCACTGGAATCAGTGGCAGGCAGCAACAGCAGGACAAAGGCCGCCTGCCGTTCACGCCACTGCCACTGCCACTGCCTCTGCCTCTGCCACTGCCACTGCTGACTGTGCTGGCGATGCACTCCAGAGGACGAGCCAGGACACCACTTCATCTGCCTCCGCCACTTTGTTGACTTCTACCTCATCCTCCCCTGGTCCTGTCTTATCTCCTTCTCCTGCACCATCAAAGGCACCATCAGGCGCTTCTTTACAACAACCCACCATCTCTCAGACATTGGAGCGGCGGCAGAAATACACTGCTAACCACCCACACGCGCAAGCCTTGAACGCCAACATCGCTAAACTGCTGGCCCAGGAGATGTTGGCGTTCCGGCTTGTTGAAACTCCCGCCTTCCTGGACCTGATGGCAACTGCGGAACCTCGCTATGCCGTCCCTAGCCGTCACTACTTCTCCCGGTGTGCCGTCCCCGCCTTGCACCAGCACGTGTCACTCAACATCAGGCGGGCCCTTAGTTCCGCGCTTTGCACAAAGGTCCACTTGACCACCGACGCGTGGACAAGTGCATGCGGACAGGGACGCTACATTTCACTGACGGCACACTGGGTGAATGTAGTTGAGGCTGGGACTGCTTCCCAAACTGGCCCGGTGTACCTCGTCTCCCCGCCTAACATTCCTGGCAGGGACACGAGAATAACACCCCCCTCCTCCTCCTCCTCTACCGCCTCCTCCTCCGCCACCGCCTCCTCCTCCGCCACCGCCTCCTCCTCCGCTGTTAGATTGACCCCAGCTACGAGTTGGAAACGTTGCAGCACTGGCGTTGGTAGACGTCAGCAGGCTGTGCTGAAGCTGATCAGCTTGGGGGACAGACAGCACACTGCCTCCGAGGTGAGGGATGCCCTCCTCGATGAGACGGCAATATGGTTTGAGCCGCTGCACCTGGGCCCAGGCATGGTCGTTTGTGATAACGGCCGGAACCTGGTAGCAGCTCTGGAGCTTGCCGGACTCCAACATGTTCCATGCCTGGCCCACGTCTTCAACCTAGTGGTGCAACGTTTCCTAAAGAGCTACCCCAATGTTCCAGAGCTACTGGTGAAAGTGCGTCGCATGTGCGCCCACTTTCGCAAGTCGACAGTAGCCGCTGCTAGCTTAAAATCTCTCCAGCAACGCCTGCATGTGCCACAACACCGGCTTTTGTGCGACGTCCCCACACGCTGGAACTCAACGTTTCAGATGTTGAATAGAGTGGTTGAGCAGCAGAGACCTTTGATGGAATACCAGCTACAAAACCCTAGGGTGCCACAAAGTCAGCTGCCTCAGTTTCACATCCATGAGTGGCCATGGATGAGAGACCTTTGTGACATCCTACGGGTGTTTGAGGAGTCCACAAGGAGGGTGAGCTCTGAGGATGCGATGGTGAGCCTTACAATCCCGCTCTTGTGTGTTCTGAGAGAATCCCTGATTGACATCAGGGATAACTCAGATCACACAGAGGAGTTAGGGATAGCATCCGATCCGTCACAGCTGGAGAGTAGGTCCACACATCTGTCCGCTTCACTGCGTTTAATGGAGGAGGAGGAGGAGGAGGAGGAGGAGGAAGAAGAGTTGTCCGATGATGTGATGGTGATACAGGAGGCTTCCGGGCAACTTCGAATCGTCCCATTGTTGCAGCGCGGATGGGTAGACATGGAGGATGAGGAGGAAATGGAGATTGAACTTTCCGGTGGGGCCAGAGGAGTCATGCCAACTAACACTGTGGCAGACATGGCTGAGTTCATGTTGGGGTGCTTTACAACCGACAAGCGTATTGTCAAAATCATGGAGGACAACCAGTACTGGATCTTTGCTATCCTTGACCCCCGGTATAAAAACAACATCTCGTCTTTTATTCCGGTAGAGGGGAGGGCCAATCGCATCAATGCTTGCCACAGGCAATTGGTGCAGAATATGATGGAGATGTTTCCAGCATGTGACGTTGGCGGCAGGGAGGGCAGTTCCTCCAGTAGGCAACCAAGTTCTCACCGGTCCACACAAACGAGGGGCACACTGTCTAAGGTCTGGGACACCTTGATGGCACCCCCTCGCCAAAGTGCCGCCACGGAGGGTCCTAGTGTCACCAGGCGTGAGAAGTATAGGCGCATGTTGCGGGAATACCTTTCCGACCACAGCCCTGTCCTCTCCGACCCCTCTGCGCCCTACACGTATTGGGTGTCGAAGTTGGACCTGTGGCTTGAACTTGCCCTATATGCCTTGGAGGTGCTGTCCTGTCCTGCCGCCAGCGTCCTATCTGAGAGGGTGTTCAGTGCAGCCGGTGGCATCATCACTGACAAGCGCACCCGTCTGTCAGCTGAGAGTGCCGACCGGCTCACTTTGATAAAAATGAACCACCACTGGATAGAGCCTTCATTTTTGGGCCCACCTGTGTAAAGCACCCCAACATGAAACTCCATGTCTGTACTCAACCTCTCCAATTCCTCCGCATCCTCATACTCATCCACCATAAGCGTTGCACAATTCTGCTAATACTAGGCTCCCTCCACCATGATTTCCCCCAACTCTGCTGGTTAGAGGCTCCCTCCACCCTGATTTCCCCCAACTCTGCTGGTTAGAGGCTCCCTCCACCCTGCTTTCCCACAACTCTGCTGGTTAGAGGCTCCCTCCACCCTGCTTTCCCACAACTCTGCTGGTTAGAGGCTCCCTCCACCCTGATTTTCACCAATTCTGCTGGTTAGAGGCTCCCTCCACCATGAATTGATCCAAACTGGGCTGTTTAGAGGCTCCCTCCACCATGAATTGGTCCAAACTGGGCTGTTTAGAGGCTCCCTCCACCATGAATTTGCCCAAACTGGGGTTTTTAGAGGCTCCCTCCACCATGAATTGGTCCAAACTGGGGTTTTTAGAGGCTCCCTCCACCATGAATTTGCCCAAACTGGGCTGTTTAGAGGCTCCCTCCATCATGAATTGGTCCAAACTGGGCTGGTTAGAGGCTCCCTCCACCATGAATTTGCCCAAACTGGGCTGGTTAGAGGCTCCCTCCACCATGAATTGGTCCAAACTGGGGTTTTTAGAGGCTCCCTCCACCATGAATTGGTCCAAACTGGGGGTTTTTAGAGGCTCCCTCCACCATGAATTTGCCCAAACTGGGCTGGTTAGAGGCTCCCTCCACCATGAATTTGCCCAAACTGGGCTGTTTAGAGGCTCCCTCCACCATGAATTGGTCCAAACTGGGGTTTTAGAGGCTCCCTCCACCATGAATTGGTCCAAAATGGGTTTTTTAGAGACTCCCTCCACCATTAATTGGTCCAAACTGGGCTGGTTAGAGGCTCCCTCCACCATGAATTTGCCCAAACTGGGCTGTTTAGAGGCTCCCTCCATCATGAATTGGTCCAAACTGGGCTGGTTAGAGGCTCCCTCCACCATGAATTGGTCCAAACTGGGTTTTTTAGAGGCTCCCTCCACCATGAATTGGTCCAAACTGGGCTGGTTAGAGGCTCCCTCCACCATGAATTGGTCCAAACTGGGTTTTTTAGAGGCTCCCTCCACCATGAATTGGTCCAAACTGGGCTGGTTAGAGGCTCCCTCCACCATGAATTGGTCCAAACTGGGCTAGTTAGAGGCTCCCTCCACCATGAATTGGTCCAAACTGGGCTGTTTAGAGGCTCCCTCCACCATGAATTGGTCCAAACTGGGGTTTTTAGAGGCTCCCTCCATCATGAATTGGTCCAAACTGGGCTGGTTAGAGGCTCCCTCCACCATGAATTGGTCCAAACTGGGCTGGTTAGAGGCTCCCTCCACCATGAATTGGTCCAAACTGGGCTAGTTAGAGGCTCCCTCCATCATGAATTGGTCCAAACTGGGCTGGTTAGAGGCTCCCTCCACCATGAATTGGTTCAAACTGGGTTTTTTAGAGGCTCCCTCCACCATGAATTGGTCCAAACTGGGCTAGTTAGAGGCTCCCTCCACCATGAATTGGTCCAAACTGGGCTGGTTAGAGGCTCCCTCCACCATGAATTGGTCCAAACTGGGCTGGTTAGAGGCTCCCTCCACCATGAATTTGCCCAAACTGGGCTGGTTAGAGGCTCCCTCCACCATGAATTTGCCCAAACTGGGCTGTTTAGAGGCTCCCTCCACCATGAATTTGCCCAAACTGGGATGTTTAGAGGCTCCCGCCACCATGAATTGGTCCAAACTGGGGTTTTTAGAGGCTCCCTCCACCATGAATTGGTCCAAACTGGGGTTTTTAGAGGCTCCCTCCACCATGAATTTGCCCAAACTGGGCTGTTTAGAGGCTCCCTCCATCATGAATTGGTCCAAACTCTGCTGGTTAGAGGCTCCCTCCACCATGAATTGGTCCAAACTGGGTTTTCTAGAGGCTCCCTCCACCATGAATTGGTCCAAACTGGGCTGGTTAGAGGCTCCCTCCACCATGAATTGGTTCAAACTGGGTTTTTTAGAGGCTCCCTCCACCATGAATTGGTCCAAACTGGGCTAGTTAGAGGCTCCCTCCACCATGAATTGGTCCAAACTGGGCTGGTTAGAGGCTCCCTCCACCATGAATTTGCCCAAACTGGGCTGGTTAGAGGCTCCCTCCACCATGAATTTGCCCAAACTGGGCTGTTTAGAGGCTCCCTCCACCATGAATTGGTCCAAACTGGGCTGTTTAGAGGCTCCCTCCACCATGAATTGGTCCAAACTGGGGTTTTTAGAGGCTCCCTCCACCATGAATTGGTCCAAACTGGGCTGGTTAGAGGCTCCCTCCACCATGAATTTGCCCAAACTGGGCTGGTTAGAGGCTCCCTCCACCATGAATTTGCCCAAACTGGGCTGTTTAGAGGCTCCCTCCATCATGAATTGGTCCAAACTGGGGTTTTAGAGGCTCCCTCCACCATGAATTGGTCTAAACTGGGTTTTCTAGAGGCTCCCTCCACCATGAATTTGTCCAAACTGGGCTGGTTAGAGGCTCCCTCCACCATGAATTGGTCCAAACTGGGCTGGTTAGAGGCTCCCTCCACCATGAATTTGCCCAAACTGGGCTGGTTAGAGGCTCCCTCCACCATGAATTGGTCCAAACTGGGTTTTTTAGAGGCTCCCTCCACCATGAATTTGCCCAAACTGGGCTGGTTAGAGGCTCCCTCCACCATGAATTGGTCCAAACTGGGTTTTTTAGAGGCTCCCTCCACCATGAATTGGTCCAAACTGGGCTAGTTAGAGGCTCCCTCCACCATGAATTGGTCCAAACTGGGGTTTTTAGAGGCTCCCTCCACCATGAATTGGTCCAAACTGGGCTGGTTAGAGGCTCCCTCCACCATGAATTGGTCCAAACTGGGGTTTTTAGAGGCTCCCTCCACCATGAATTTGCCCAAACTGGGGTGTTTAGAGGCTCCCTCCACCATGAATTTGCCCAAACTCTGCTGGTTAGAGGCTCCCTCCATCATGAATTGGTCCAAACTGGGCTGGTTAGAGGCTCCCTCCACCATGAATTTGCCCAAACTGGGCTGGTTAGAGGCTCCCTCCACCATGAATTTGCCCAAACTGGGCTGTTTAGAGGCTCCCTCCACCATGAATTGGTCCAAACTGGGGTTTTTAGAGGCTCCCTCCACCATGAATTGGTCCAAACTGGGGTTTTTAGAGGCTCCCTCCACCATGAATTGGTCCAAACTGGGCTGGTTAGAGGCTCCCTCCACCATGAATTTGCCCAAACTGGGCTGGTTAGAGGCTCCCTCCACCATGAATTTGCCCAAACTGGGCTGTTTAGAGGCTCCCTCCATCATGAATTGGTCCAAACTGGGGTTTTAGAGGCTCCCTCCACCATGAATTGGTCTAAACTGGGTTTTCTAGAGGCTCCCTCCACCATGAATTTGTCCAAACTGGGCTGGTTAGAGGCTCCCTCCACCATGAATTGGTCCAAACTGGGCTGGTTAGAGGCTCCCTCCACCATGAATTTGCCCAAACTGGGCTGGTTAGAGGCTCCCTCCACCATGAATTGGTCCAAACTGGGTTTTTTAGAGGCTCCCTCCACCATGAATTTGCCCAAACTGGGCTGGTTAGAGGCTCCCTCCACCATGAATTGGTCCAAACTGGGTTTTTTAGAGGCTCCCTCCACCATGAATTGGTCCAAACTGGGCTAGTTAGAGGCTCCCTCCACCATGAATTGGTCCAAACTGGGGTTTTTAGAGGCTCCCTCCACCATGAATTGGTCCAAACTGGGCTGGTTAGAGGCTCCCTCCACCATGAATTGGTCCAAACTGGGGTTTTTAGAGGCTCCCTCCACCATGAATTTGCCCAAACTGGGGTGTTTAGAGGCTCCCTCCACCATGAATTTGCCCAAACTCTGCTGGTTAGAGGCTCCCTCCATCATGAATTGGTCCAAACTGGGCTGGTTAGAGGCTCCCTCCACCATGAATTTGCCCAAACTGGGCTGGTTAGAGGCTCCCTCCACCATGAATTTGCCCAAACTGGGCTGTTTAGAGACTCCCTCCACCATGAATTGGTCCAAACTGGGGTTTTTAGAGGCTCCCTCCACCATGAATTGGTCCAAACTGGGCTGGTTAGAGGCTCCCTCCACCATGAATTTGCCCAAACTGGGCTGTTTAGAGGCTCCCTCCATCATGAATTGGTCCAAACTCTGCTGGTTAGAGGCTCCCTCCACCATGAATTTGCCCAAACTGGGCTGTTTAGAGACTCCCTCCACCATGAATTGGTCCAAACTGGGGTTTTTAGAGGCTCCCTCCACCATGAATTGGTCCAAACTGGGCTGGTTAGAGGCTCCCTCCACCATGAATTTGCCCAAACTGGGCTGTTTAGAGGCTCCCTCCATCATGAATTGGTCCAAACTCTGCTGGTTAGAGGCTCCCTCCACCATGAATTGGTCCAAACTGGGCTGGTTAGAGGCTCCCTCCACCATGAATTGGTCCAAACTGGCCTGTTTAGAGGCTCCCTCCACCATGAATTGGTCCAAACTGGGCTGGTTAGAGGCTCCCTCCACCATGAATTTGCCCAAACTGGGCTGTTTAAAGGCTCCCTCCATCATGAATTGGTCCAAACTGGGGTTTTAGAGGCTCCCTCCACCATGAATTGGTCCAAAATGGGTTTTTTAGAGACTCCCTCCACCATGAATTTGCCCAAACTGGGCTGGTTAGAGGCTCCCTCCACCATTAATTGGTCCAAACTGGGCTGGTTAGAGGCTCCCTCCACCATGAATTTGCCCAAACTGGGCTGTTTAGAGGCTCCCTCCATCATGAATTGGTCCAAACTGGGCTGGTTAGAGGCTCCCTCCACCATGAATTGGTCCAAACTGGGGTTTTTAGAGGCTCCCTCCACCATGAATTGGTCCAAACTGGGCTGTTTAGAGGCTCCCTCCACCATGAATTGGTCCAAACTGGGCTGGTTAGAGGCTCCCTCCACCATGAATTTGCCCAAACTGGGCTGTTTAGAGGCTCCCTCCATCATGAATTTGCCCAAACTGGGCTGGTTAGAGGCTCCCTCCACCATGAATTTGCCCAAACTGGGCTGGTTAGAGGCTCCCTCCACCATGAATTTGCCCAAACTGGGCTGGTTAGAGGCTCCCTCCACCATGAATTTGCCCAAACTGGGCTGGTTAGAGGCTCCCTCCACCATGAATTGGTCCAAACTGGGGTTTTTAGAGGCTCCCTCCACCATGAATTGGTCCAAACTGGGGTTTTTAGAGGCTCCCTCCACCATGAATTGGTCCAAACTGGGGTTTTTAGAGGCTCCCTCCACCATGAATTTGCCCAAACTGGGCTGTTTAGAGGCTCCCTCCATCATGAATTGGTCCAAACTGGGCTGGTTAGAGGCTCCCTCCACCATGAATTGGTCCAAACTGGGTTTTTTAGAGGCTCCCTCCACCATGAATTGGTCCAAACTGGGCTGTTTAGAGGCTCTCTCCATCATGAATTGGTCTAAACTGGGGTTTTTAGAGGCTCCCTCCACCATGAATTGGTCCAAACTGGGGTTTTTAGAGGCTCCCTCCACCATGAATTTGCCCAAACTGGGCTGTTTAGAGGCTCCCTCCATCATGAATTGGTCCAAACTGGGCTGGTTAGAGGCTCCCTCCACCATGAATTGGTCCAAACTGGGTTTTTTAGAGGCTCCCTCCACCATGAATTGGTCCAAACTGGGCTGTTTAGAGGCTCCCTCCACCATGAATTGGTCCAAACTGGGGTTTTTAGAGGCTCCCTCCACCATGAATTGGTCCAAACTGGGCTGTTTAGAGGCTCCCTCCACCATGAATTGGTCCAAACTGGGCTGTTTAGAGGCTCTCTCCATCATGAATTGGTCTAAACTGGGGTTTTTAGAGGCTCCCTCCACCATGAATTGGTCCAAACTGGGGTTTTTAGAGGCTCCCTCCACCATGAATTTGCCCAAACTGGGCTGTTTAGAGGCTCCCTCCATCATGAATTTGCCCAAACTGGGCTGTTTAGAGGCTCCCTCCATCATGAATTGGTCCAAACTGGGCTGGTTAGAGGCTCCCTCCACCATGAATTTGCCCAAACTGGGCTGGTTAGAGGCTCCCTCCACCATGAATTTGCCCAAACTGGGCTGGTTAGAGGCTCCCCCCACCATGAATTGGTCCAAACTGGGGTTTTTAGAGGCTCCCTCCACCATGAATTGGTCCAAACTGGGGGTTTTTAGAGGCTCCCTCCACCATGAATTTGCCCAAACTGGGCTGGTTAGAGGCTCCCTCCACCATGAATTTGCCCAAACTGGGCTGTTTAGAGGCTCCCTCCACCATGAATTGGTCCAAACTGGGGTTTTAGAGGCTCCCTCCACCATGAATTGGTCCAAAATGGGTTTTTTAGAGACTCCCTCCACCATGAATTGGCCCAAACTGGGCTGGTTAGAGGCTCCCTCCACCATTAATTGGTCCAAACTGGGCTGGTTAGAGGCTCCCTCCACCATGAATTTGCCCAAACTGGGCTGTTTAGAGGCTCTCTCCATCATGAATTGGTCTAAACTGGGGTTTTTAGAGGCTCCCTCCACCATGAATTGGTCCAAACTGGGGTTTTTAGAGGCTCCCTCCACCATGAATTTGCCCAAACTGGGCTGTTTAGAGGCTCCCTCCATCATGAATTTGCCCAAACTGGGCTGTTTAGAGGCTCCCTCCATCATGAATTGGTCCAAACTGGGCTGGTTAGAGGCTCCCTCCACCATGAATTTGCCCAAACTGGGCTGGTTAGAGGCTCCCTCCATCATGAATTTGCCCAAACTGGGCTGTTTAGAGGCTCCCTCCATCATGAATTGGTCCAAACTGGGCTGGTTAGAGGCTTCCTCCACCATGAATTTGCCCAAACTGGGCTGGTTAGAGGCTCCCTCCACCATGAATTGGTCCAAACTGGGTTTTTTAGAGGCTCCCTCCACCATGAATTTGCCCAAACTGGGCTGGTTAGAGGCTCCCTCCACCATGAATTGGTCCAAACTGGGTTTTTTAGAGGCTCCCTCCACCATGAATTGGTCCAAACTGGGCTAGTTAGAGGCTCCCTCCACCATGAATTGGTCCAAACTGGGGTTTTTAGAGGCTCCCTCCACCATGAATTTGCCCACACTGGGCTGGTTAGAGGCTCCCTCCACCATGAATTGGTCCAAACTGGGGTTTTTAGAGGCTCCCTCCACCATGAATTGGTCCAAACTGGGGTTTTTAGAGGCTCCCTCCACCATGAATTTGCCCAAACTGGGCTGTTTAGAGGCTCCCTCCATCATGAATTGGTCCAAACTGGGCTGGTTAGAGGCTCCCTCCACCATGAATTTGCCCAAACTGGGCTGGTTAGAGGCTCCCTCCACCATGAATTTGCCCAAACTGGGCTGTTTAGAGGCTCCCTCCACCATGAATTGGTCCAAACTGGGCTGTTTAGAGGCTCCCTCCACCATGAATTGGTCCAAACTGGGGTTTTTAGAGGCTCCCTCCACCATGAATTGGTCCAAACTGGGCTGGTTAGAGGCTCCCTCCACCATGAATTTGCCCAAACTGGGCTGGTTAGAGGCTCCCTCCACCATGAATTTGCCCAAACTGGGCTGTTTAGAGGCTCCCTCCACCATGAATTGGTCCAAACTGGGCTGTTTAGAGGCTCCCTCCACCATGAATTGGTCCAAACTGGGGTTTTTAGAGGCTCCCTCCACCATGAATTGGTCCAAACTGGGCTGGTTAGAGGCTCCCTCCACCATGAATTTGCCCAAACTGGGCTGTTTAGAGGCTCCCTCCATCATGAATTGGTCCAAACTGGGGTTTTAGAGGCTCCCTCCACCATGAATTGGTCTAAACTGGGTTTTCTAGAGGCTCCCTCCACCATGAATTTGTCCAAACTGGGCTGGTTAGAGGCTCCCTCCACCATGAATTGGTCCAAACTGGGCTGGTTAGAGGCTCCCTCCACCATGAATTTGCCCAAACTGGGCTGGTTAGAGGCTCCCTCCACCATGAATTGGTCCAAACTGGGTTTTTTAGAGGCTCCCTCCACCATGAATTGGTCCAAACTGGGCTAGTTAGAGGCTCCCTCCACCATGAATTGGTCCAAACTGGGGTTTTTAGAGGCTCCCTCCACCATGAATTGGTCCAAACTGGGCTGGTTAGAGGCTCCCTCCACCATGAATTGGTCCAAACTGGGGTTTTTAGAGGCTCCCTCCACCATGAATTTGCCCAAACTGGGGTGTTTAGAGGCTCCCTCCACCATGAATTTGCCCAAACTCTGCTGGTTAGAGGCTCCCTCCATCATGAATTGGTCCAAACTGGGCTGGTTAGAGGCTCCCTCCACCATGAATTTGCCCAAACTGGGCTGGTTAGAGGCTCCCTCCACCATGAATTTGCCCAAACTGGGCTGTTTAGAGGCTCCCTCCACCATGAATTGGTCCAAACTGGGGTTTTTAGAGGCTCCCTCCACCATGAATTGGTCCAAACTGGGCTGGTTAGAGGCTCCCTCCACCATGAATTTGCCCAAACTGGGCTGGTTAGAGGCTCCCTCCACCATGAATTTGCCCAAACTGGGCTGTTTAGAGGCTCCCTCCATCATGAATTGGTCCAAACTGGGGTTTTAGAGGCTCCCTCCACCATGAATTGGTCTAAACTGGGTTTTCTAGAGGCTCCCTCCACCATGAATTTGTCCAAACTGGGCTGGTTAGAGGCTCCCTCCACCATGAATTGGTCCAAACTGGGCTGGTTAGAGGCTCCCTCCACCATGAATTTGCCCAAACTGGGCTGGTTAGAGGCTCCCTCCACCATGAATTGGTCCAAACTGGGTTTTTTAGAGGCTCCCTCCACCATGAATTTGCCCAAACTGGGCTGGTTAGAGGCTCCCTCCACCATGAATTGGTCCAAACTGGGTTTTTTAGAGGCTCCCTCCACCATGAATTGGTCCAAACTGGGCTAGTTAGAGGCTCCCTCCACCATGAATTGGTCCAAACTGGGTTTTTTAGAGGCTCCCTCCACCATGAATTTGCCCAAACTGGGCTGTTTAGAGGCTCCCTCCACCATGAATTGGTCCAAACTGGGCTGGTTAGAGGCTCCCTCCACCATGAATTGGTCCAAACTGGGTTTTTTAGAGGCTCCCTCCACCATGAATTTGCCCAAACTGGGCTGGTTAGAGGCTCCCTCCACCATGAATTGGTCCAAACTGGGTTTTTTAGAGGCTCCCTCCACCATGAATTTGCCCAAACTCTGCTGGTTAGAGGCTCAATCCACCCTGATTTTCAAAACAAATGTTGGTGCCAACCTCAACTTACTACAAGGGCCAAATTCACTGCTGGTGACAAGCTCTCCTCACTGCAAGTGCCAAATACACATGTTTCAAGGTGTTTTCCTATTGTCAGAGAGGTGGTATTGAGTGTGTAAAGTGTGTAGTTGTTAGGCTGTGATGTTGGGGTAATAGAGGGTCTTTGGTGTGTTAGATGCCCCCAGACATGCTTCCCCTGCTGTCCCAGTGTCATTCCAGAGGTGTTGGCATCATTTCCTGGGGTGTCATAGTGGACTTGGTGACCCTCCAGACACGGATTTGGGTTTCCCCCTTAACGAGTATCTGTTCCCCATAGACTATAATGGGGTTCGAAACCCGTTCGAACCTCGAACATTTTAGTGTTCGCTCATCTCTAATCAAGATTATAAATGGGTAAATATGAGTGAATTCACACTGCCTGCATAAAAAAAAAAACCTGATTCTAATCCTAGAACATATTTAATCGTGTCTGCATATCATCCAAAAAAACACTTCAACCAGAAAAGACCATATGTGATATATGGTGGAAAGGTAGGTATGGAACAATTCACACTGCCTGCGTTTCTAAAGTGAAGGCCTGATATGCGTAACGATAGTAACCAACTGACCTAAAGGCTCCGGCAAGAGCATGAGATGTAGGGTGTATGTATCCCCTAATTATTTGGGGAATTAACACTCAGAACCTGGCACTATATGCCAATAGCAACAAATGAGGGTGGTAGGAAGGCCCCGATATCTTTAGGGAATTGATCATGACAACCTGGGTGAATATAGCAGGAGCCTGAGATTTATGGTGCATGTATCCCCAAATAATTTGGGATTTCACACTGACAACCCAGGTGAACATTCCAGTGTATACAAGTTAGGTGCAGGGGGCACACTGTCATACCCTATATACCCTTAATCCACATTCTATGGGCTCAGCATTTCAGTGTATACCAGTTAGCTCCGGGGGGGGGGGGGGGCACACTCTTAGGACTTGGATTGGGGGTATATGGGCTCAGCATTTCAGTGTATACCAGTTAGCTCCGGGGGGGGGGGGGGGGGGGGGCACACTCTTAGGACTTGGATTGGGGGTATATGGGCTCAGCATTTCAGTGTATACCAGTTAGCTCCGGGGGGGGGGGGGGGGCACACTCTTAGGACTTGGATTGGGGGTATATAGGGTATGTGGGAATAGACTTGCAGTGTATCTCACTTAGTATTCTCCCCACCGCGGAGAGTTGGGTAGCGCTGATGCAGCCTGTGACTCCCACGTTAGCGTTAGTGGGTAGACACTGTGACAATCTTTTTTGATTCTCCCTTCAATGTATCTCTTACAAGAGCTGTTGGTTGTCTTCTCCTTCCTATCCTATCCCTGCCTACCCAGAATCTAAGCCCTAACTCTACGGCCGCAGACCTCCATCTGTGACCAAGTGAAAGCTCAGAATGAGGCGAAGCTGGGCGGCGCTGTTCTTATCAATCAGGGGTCACGTTTTTCCTAATTTTTTTCAATGTCCCTGTTGTCGTAGTTCCTGTCCCACCTCCCCTGCACGATAGAACACTGTTCGCTCATCTCTAATCTTGCCGTTTTCTTCGGGTTGTTTCTCTGCTGGAACACTAAGTCCTCCTTATCATACTCATAGTCCTCGAGTGTACGAAGTAACTTGTCTTGTAAGATTCTCACATACACACCTGGACAAGATTGGTCCCCTTGTTTAATAAGAGAAAACCCCCCAATGGTCCCAGAAATATCCGGAATCTGACACAAGTAATAAATAATAATTCCCTGATAATGAAGAGCTGAAGGTCAGACTTTGCGTTTCGCTCCTGACACGGCCTGGACAGAGATGTCGGTTCCCGTAATATTTTGTTGCTCCTCCTTTTGGGGCAATCGCTGCGATCAGACAATTCCTGTAACTGTCAGTGACACTTCTGCCCCTCCCACCAGGGATTTTGGGCCGCTCCTCTGCTCCAGGTGTCTCGGGGGTGAAGGGGCCTTCTCCAGACGACATGTTTCAGCTCCTTCCATAGTATATAGGTACGGGCCCTTAGAAGCCCCTTCAGAATAGTCCAATGTTCTCCTCTCAGCCATTCTTGTGTGTTTTGGGTCATTCTCCTGTTACCAGACCCAGGACCTGCGGCTGAGGCCAAGCTTTCTGACACTGGGCAGCACATTTCTGGATAGTCTCGAGATTTCCTTGTACCCTGCACAGATACAAGACCCAGAACATAACAGAGCCCCCTCCATGTGTCACAGTAGGGACATAACAGAGCTCCTCCATGTGTCACAGTAGGGACATAACAGAGCCCCCTCCATGTGTCACAGTAGGGACATAACAGAGCTCCTCCATGTGTCTCAGTAGGGACATAAAAGAGCTCCTCCATGTGTCACAGTAGGGACATAACAGAGCCCCCTCCATGTGTCTCAGTAGGGACATAACAGAGCCCCCTCCATGTGTCACAGTAGGGACATAAAAGAGCTCCGCCATGTGTCACAGTAGGGACATAACAGAGCCCCCTCCATGTGTCTCAGTAGGGACATAACAGAGCCCCCTCCATGTGTCACAGTAGGGACATAACAGAGCCCCCTCCATGTGTCACAGTAGGGACATAAAAGAGCTCCTCCATGTGTCACAGTAGGGACATAACAGAGCTCCTCCATGTGTCACAGTAGGGACATAACAGAGTCTCCTCCATGTGTCACAGTAGGGACATAACAGAGTCTCCTCCATGTGTCTCAGTAGGGACAGTCTTCTTCTCAGGATAGGTTTCATGTTTCTGTCTGTGACCATAGGCCCCCATTCCAGACTTGTGTAATGTGCATTGCTTGGTGTTTGCCTGGACGTCTGTGATCTCACTATTATGAGTCGCCTCCACTGCCGTGTTTGCCTTGCAACGAGACAGCTTGTTGACTCTGATATTTTGCCTAGACGTCACCTCTTGGCTTCTGAATGGATGGACGGACTTCATCTCATAATCTTCCCACTGTCCTGGGGCTCACGTGATACAGTTTGGCGGTTTTCTGAAATTAGGTTTCACTTGGTTTTCTTGGAAGAGACTGCTTCTCTTTTCTTGGGAAATCTTCATGGCTGATCGATATGAGCCAATGACCTCTCACTAATAACACCCTGAGCTATCGGGGAATGTGAAGACAGGTTGTCATAGACAAGAAGAAGATTCTACCATCAGGAGCAAAACAGTAACAATGAGAAGAATCTGCAGAACTGATCATATTCTACATAGTTACAAGTCACATAATAATAATAATACATTTTATTTCTATAGCGCCAACATATTCGGCAGCGCTGTACAATTTGTAGGGTCAGATACAGACAGACAGATACATTACAGAGAGAATCATTTCACACACTGGGACTGAGGGCCCTGCTCACAAGAGCTTACAATCTATGAGGTAGAGGGGGTGACACAGGAGGTAGCAGAGGCGGCATTGCTTATACAGGGGTCAGACCCTTCTGTAATAGAGGTGACTGTCATTACACAGACATAAGACTTTATGAGCCGTCACCAGTCGTGTCCTGTAACATGTGGATGGAGCTCGGACCTATAAAGTTATCCTGAGATGACATCATATCATGTGGGGTAATGTGGGGGCGGGGACAGAGGAGGGGGAAGGGTTTACGTTAGACATAGTGATAGGCTTGTCTGATAAGATGCGTCTTTAGTTTGTGTTTGAAACTGTAGAAATTGGGAGTTCCTCTGATTGTCCGGGGTAGAGCATTCCAGAGAAGTGGTGCAGCTCGGGAGAAGTCTTGTATACGAGCGGGGGAGGTTCTGATAATAGAGGATGGAAGTGTTAGGTCATTGAGTGAGCGGAGAGCACGGGTTGGGCGGTAGACAGAGATGAGGGAGGAAATGTATGGAGGTGCGGCATTATGGAGAGCCTTGTGGGGGAGGGGGAGAACTTTATATTGTATTCTATAATGAATAGGCAGCCAATGTAGTGACCGGCACAGACCGGAGGCCTCGCTGTAGTGACCGGCACAGACCGGAGGCCTCGCTGTAGTGACCGGCACAGACCGGAGGCCTCGCTGTAGTGACCGGCACAGACCGGAGGCCTCGCTGTAGTGACCGGCACAGACCGGAGGCCTCGCTGTAGTGACCGGCACAGACCGGAGGCCTCGCCGTAGTGACCGGCACAGACCAGAGGCCTCACCGTAGTGACCTTCACAGACCGGAGGCCTCGCCGTAGTGACCTTCACAGACCGGAGGCCTCGCCGTAGTGACCGGCACAGACCAGAGGCCTCGCCGTAGTGACCAGCACAGACCAGAGGCCTCGCTGTAGTGACCGGCACAGACCGGAGGCATTGCCGTAGTGACTGGCACAGACCGGAGGCCTCGCCGTAGTGACCGGCACACACCAGAGGCCTCGCCGTATTGACCTTCACAGACCGGAGGCCTCGCTGTAGCGAGTGCCACAGACCAGAGGCCTCTCAGTAGTGACCGGCACAGACCGGAGGCCTCGCCGTAGTGACCGGCACAGACTGGAGGCCTCGCTGTAGTGACCGGCACAGACCGGAGGCATTGCCGTAGTGACTGGCACAGACCGGAGGCCTCGCCGTAGTGACCGGCACAGACCGGAGGCATTGCCATAGTGATCGACACAGACCGGAGGCCTCGCTGTAGTGTCTAAACCAGTGGTCCTCAAACTTTTTAAACAGTGGGCCAGAGGAAGAGCAGGTCGCACAGACATCAGGAGCGGTGCCCTCCAATAGGTAAAGTGAAGTGCGCTCCATGGCCTGGCCCGAGCTCCCCAGGAGCATCATTATAAATGCACGCCTGCTGGCATTGTCGGCGGGGCCAGACAGAAGTGCCTGGCGGGCCGCAGTTTGAGGACCCCTGGTCTAGCCTGATAGATGAGCCGCTGCATTCAGAATAGATTGTAGAGGGGAGAGTTTAGTGAGGGGAAGACGGATTAGTAAGGAGTTACAGTAGTCAAGGCGAGAATGAATCAGAGAGACAATAAGTGTCTTTAGTGTATCTCTGGTAAGGAAAGGGTGTATTCTGGAGATGTTTTTGAGGTGGAGGTGACATGAACGTGCGAGTGATTCAATATGAGGGGTGAAGGAAAGGTCTGTGTCACACATGACCCCGAGGCAGCGGGCCTACTGCCTAGGAGTTATAGTAAGGCCTGAGACTGCAATGGATATATCAGGGACAGATCTATTAGATGGTGGAAACAGCAGTAGTTCAGTCTTAGAGAGATTTAGTTTCAGATAGAGCGAGGACATGATATTAGAGACAGCAGAGAGACAGTCACTGGTGTTCTGTATGAGTGCAGGGGTGATGTCACAGGAAGATGTGTATAATTGGGTGTCATCAGCATAAAGATGGTACCTGAAGCCAAATCTGGCAATGGTTTGTCCAATGGGGGCTGTATAGAGAGAAAAGAGCAGGGGGCCTAGGACCGAGCCCTGAGGAACCCCAACAGCAAGGGAAAGAGGGGAGGAAACAGAGCCCGCAAATGATAGACTGAAAGTGCGGTCTGAGAGATAAGAGGAGAACCAGGAGAGCGCAGTGTCCATGAGGCCGACTGAGCGGAGCATAGTGAGGAGGAGATGATGGTCAACAGTGTCAAAAGCTGCAGAGAGGTCCAGAAGAATAAGAAGAGAGAAGTCACCATTGGATTTAGCCATCAGGAGATCATTGGAGACTTTTGTGAGAGCCGTTTCAGTAGAGTGCAGAGCGCGGAAGCCAGATTGTAAGGGGTCAAGCAGAGAGTTATCAGAGAGATAACGGATTAAACGAGAATAGACCAGGCGTTCCAAGAGTTTAGAGATGAAGGGGAGACGGGTCGGTAGTTAGCAGCACAGGACGGGTCCAGGGTGGGTTTTATCAATAGCGGAGTTATAACAGCATGAAGGATAGGAAGATTCCAGAAGAGAGAGGTTAAATATTATAGTAAGGTAAGTCGTGACAGCAGGGACAGAGATTGGAGAAGGTGCAAGGGGAAGGGGTCACTGCTGCAGGTTGTAGGGCGAGATGAAGAAAGTAGCTGGGAGACTTCCTCTTCTGTAACAGGTTCAAAAGATGAGAATGGACAGACTGAAGTGCGGCTGGTGAGGGGATCATTACCATGGTAGGTGAGGGGATCAGTACTATGGTAGGTGAGGGGATCAGTACTATGGTAGGTGAGGGGATCAGTACTATGGTAGGTGATGTGATCATTACTATGGTAGGTGAGGGGATCAGTACTATGGTAGGTGAGGGGATCAGTACTATGGTAGGTGAGGAGATCAGTACTATGGTAGGTGAGGGGGTCAATGCCACCTGGGGCTTGAGCAGTTATTTCCTGACGGATTTTATCAATTTTATCATGGAAATAAGTGGCCAGGTCATCAGCACTAAGGTCTGTGAATGGCATCTGCACCTTGGGTGTGAGTAAGGAGTGAAAAGTTTCAAAAAGCCTTTTAGGGTTGCTGAGAGAAGAGATGAGCATCTATGATGAGCATCACATCTATGTATGAGATAGCCGAGATGATTGTCTATAAGATGGGGAGATGATGGGAGTCTCACGTTCCAAGCTATAGTGGATGGGGAGATCTGAGCCTGAAAGTCAGAACATTGTTACCCTTTTGCAGTTCGGTGTATGATCTGGTTACTAGGGCATGATTTGTTCTAGAAGGTTCATGATTTGATATAAATAAGTACAAAAATATAGATTTCCTTAAAACGCGGTTAAGTGCAGAGGCGCCATAATGGAGATCAGTCCTGAGGCGCCCTATTATAATGCATGCAGTTAGGTTATTGGGCTGGGGTCAGTTCTTGGGCTCACAGAGCTTTCCTCGGTTATGGATGATCTCATGTTTTCTCAGTTTTGTGCGGTCAATAAACCTCTTTTCGCACATTGAGCACCCAAACGGCCTCTCCCCGGTGTGCATCTTCTCATGGCGCTTCACATGCGCCTGCTGGGTGAACTTCTTCCCACAAAACGAACATGTGAATGGTTTCTCCCCGGTGTGAATCATCTGGTGATGCCGCAAGGTGGAGCGGTCACTAAAGCTTTTGCCGCACTCACGACACTGGAAGGGCCTCTCATCTGTATGTGTCCTTTGGTGCACCACCAGAGCAGAGTTCTGACCAAAGCACTTACCGCACTCCAAACAAGTGTAGGGTTTCTCCTTCGTGTGCAACCTCATGTGAACTTTAAGGTATCCACCGTCTCGGAAGGATTTACCGCATTCTTTACAGGAGTAGGGGCGCTCTCCGGTGTGTAGCGTACGGTGCTGTCGCAGAGTGAAGTGACGGGTGAAGATCTTCCCACAATCTTTACACTGGAATGGCTCCATCTCTTCCAGATTTTGCTTGCGCTTCTTCTTCAGCTGTAGACGACAACTCTTCCCATCACCCTCAGCCGTGTTCTCCAGCGGTACAGGCTTAGCCAGGCTCTGGCCACATTTGGCACGGTCTTTATCACATTTGGGCTTGTCAGGGTCCACGATACCTCCACGTTTTCTAATGTTGTTCCTGTACATAGGACTCGTCTTCAGAGCAGTATTATGAGACTCCTGGGTTTTATGGAGCAAGCTGAGGCTGCTGTTGGGAGGTTTTGTCTGCTCATTAGAATGTTCCTCGTGTTCTTTGTTGTCGTCGGTCTTTCGAGGTTGCTCAGCTGAAAATTTAGAAGCCACTTTTTTATGCTTTTTGGCAACTCGGTTGCAACTGGAATCCAGGCCTGGAGATGAAGTATCAACAGAAGATGTGTTGCTGGTTGAAGATTTAGTTAGGGTCTTCAACTTCTTTGGGTGCAACCTCACATGAGTCTGAAGGTATCCACCATCTTGCAAAGATTTCCCGCATTCTTGGCAGGAGTAGGGGTGCTCTCCAGGGGGTCCACTGCCAGGCTGCATCAGGGTGGAGAATTTCCCGCAATGTTTACACAGGATGGGCTTTATCTCTTCCAGAGGATGCTTGCACTTCTTCATATGTGGAGCACAATTCTTCTCCCCACCCTCACCAGGGTTCTGGGGTTGGCACGCCGTGCTAGACTCTTGCCACATTTGGTGCTGTCTTGCTCAGATATGAGATTTTTAGGGTTCATTATATGGTTGCCCCTATAAGTAGCATGGCTCTGGGTCTTCTGAAGCACGCTGGGGCTGCCATTAGTCAGTCTCTTCTGCTGACTAAAGCTTGGGAGATCACTTCTTTGCTCTACTATAAGACCTTCTTCACTTTTTGTGCAGACTTCATGTTCTCGGCTGTCTCCAGTCTTTTTGAGGTGCTCAGAAGAAGATTTGGAGGACACTTTCTTATCCTTTGTACCAGTTGCGTTCCATCTGGAATCCAAGCACAGAGGTGACGTATCGGCAGCGGGACCATTGTTGGCTGCGGACCCTGTGAGCGTCTTCAGCTTAGTCTCCAGGATTGCTCCAGGGTTTTGACTTGTCTTGGATTCATTTACATTTTCACATATTTTTGGAGGCTTCTTGTGGTGATGACTTTTGGCTCCTGTTCTCCGATCACTGGCAGTGACAAGACTTCCTGGATTTTCGGTGGTCTTGTCATTCTTCCCTTTGCGTTGATGTTGCTTTTTCTCGGCTGATAGGATTCTTTGTGTCTTCGGTTGAGCAGAACCATCTAAGATCTCCATACTAGGATTCACTGGTTGGAGACTTTCATCGAACCCAGGGCTTGTAGTGAGGTATTGTGTCCCGAAGGCTTGGTCACCATCAGCTGCTGAACTATCGCTCTTCTGCCGGTCACATTTTCTGCACATGTGGGCGATGGACCTTTCTAGGTTCTCCTTTGACCAGTGGGTGACTTTACCACATTTAGAGCAGGAGTAATATTTTGTGACTGTCTCCTCATTGTTTACGTGTGGTGGTCCCAAGAACGTGTCTACCTTTTCATCTTCGCTCTTCATCTCGGGAGGACATGTTTCTTTACAGTTTCCAGTCTCGTTTACCTCACTTCTGCCGAGATTGTGTCCTTGTGTTACGGCTGAAGACAATGCTTCAGGCTCCGAGACTCGCTGGGATGTTTCTATTCCTCCTACAATCTTCTTCTTGCTGCATTTCGTTGTCTCTGGATGGGAAGGTTCCCTCTCATCAGACATTCTCTTCCTTGCTTCCTTAGATGCTGCGACATTCCCAGGTAGAGTGTCCTGACCCTGATATGTTCTGTCTTTTACCTCATGCCCGGTGCAACACTGATCCACTTCCTTCTTCTGGTCGTCCTCGTTTCCCCTTCTGCAGATGGGCAGACATGTGCTCCGCTGCTTCACTTCACCCGGCACACCATCAGAATTCTGCTCAATGAGAATCATGGTGACCACGTCACTGAACTTCACATGTTTGCCTTTCTTGCAGCGGGATGGGTTCTTCTTTGTAGCTGGAGATCTTCTTTCCTTCCCAGTTCTGGTTTTTGGGGATCCCATCTTGTTGGGGCTCTCACTATTGTCTTCCGTCAGAGCATTGGAGATTTCGCATACCTGAACATCTTTGAATTTGTCAGGATCTCCATTAGGTCCTAAGTCTTTGTCATCCTCCATATTGGGTACTAAATGAAAACCTTCTGTAGGATCTTCCCAGTTCCTTGTGTCTCTCCTTGGATGGCTTCCATCTGAAAGGTTCTTGTATGTCTCACGTGTGGCCGCAGGGTTTCTGTGGTCATCAGACCCAGCCTCAGAACTCAGGTCAAAGCGTTCCTCAGTGAGTGACTGAAGGTTTCTTGCAGAGTCTTGAGAGGTGGAGGGCTCACAGTGACTTCTCTCCGGGAAGGTTCTGACTTGATGATCTCTGCTGAGTGACTTCTTCTCCTCAGATCTCTTTGATACCCGGAGAGAAGAACGACTAAGATGACTTTTCTTTTTCTTGTCCTTCTTGATCCACCTGATGGGGTTCACTCGGGGATATCGCCGCGTCCTCTTCACCGGAGCCTCAGATCTACTGCTTGTCTCGTCACCGCAGCTTTGCAGGAATGAAGATCCCTCCTCCTCCTTCTCTTGCCAAAAACCTTTCAGATAAAAGAATAAAGATAAGGTTCAGCATAATGATCACTATATATAGCTCCGCCTACAATATATACATATAGCTCCGCCTACAATATATAGCTCTGCCTACAATATATATATATATATATATATATATCTCCCTGCAATATATATATAACTCCGCCCACATTCTCCAGCATCAGAACCCAATATAATGGTGAGTGGAACCGGTCACTGCTGGATATGGCGAAGAACCAAAGTGACAAATATCCAGAAATCTACAGCCGAAGAAACACCTAAGACAAGACCTGCAGAAAGGATCTCACCTCAAGCTAAAGACTTACACTGCACTCACGTCCTGCAGAATAGTGAGCGCAGCTCTGGAGTACAATACAGGATAAGTAATGTAATGTATGTACACAGTGACTGTACCAGCAGAATAGTGAGCGCAGCTCTGGAGTATAATACAGGATAAGTAATGTAATGTATGTACACAGTGACTGCACCAGCAGAATAGTGAGCGCAGCTCTGGAGTATAATACAGGATAAGTAATGTAATGTATGTACATAGTGACTGCACCAGCAGAATAGTGAGCGCAGCTCTGGAGTATAATACAGGATAAGTAATGTAATGTATGTACACAGTGACTGCACCAGCAGAATAGTGAGCGCAGCTCTGGAGTATAATACAGGATAAGTAATGTAATGTATGTACACAGTGACTGCACCAGCAGAATAGTGAGCACAGCTCTGGAGTATAATACAAGATAAGTAATGTAATGTATGTACACAGTGACTGCACCAGCAGAACAGTGAGCGCAGCTCTGGAGTATAATACAGGATAAGTAATGTAATGTATGTACACAGTGACTGCACCAGCAGAATAGTGAGCGCAGCTCTGGAGTATAATACAGGATAAGTAATGTAATGTATGTACACAGTGACCGCAACAGCAGAATAGTGAGTGCAGCTCTGGGGTATAATACAGGATATGTAATGTATGTACACAGTGACTGTACCAGCAGAACAGTGAGCGCAGCTCTGGAGTATAATACAGGATAAGTAATGTAATGTATGTACACAGTGACTGCACCAGCAGAATAGTGAGTGCAGCTCTGGAGTATAATACAGGATAAGTAATGTAATGTATGTACACAGTGACTGCACCAGCAGAATAGTGAGTGCAGCTCTGGAGTATAATACAGGATAAGTAATGTAATGTATGTACACAGTGACTGCACCAGCAGAATAGTGAGCGCAGCTCTGGAGTATAATACAGGATATGTAATGTATGTACAGTGACTGTACCAGCAGAATAGTGAGTGCAGCTCTGGGGTATAATACAGGATAAGTAATGTAATGTATGTACACAGTGACCGCAACAGCAGAATAGTGAGTGCAGCTCTGGGGTATAATACAGGATATGTAATGTATGTACACAGTGACTGTACCAGCAGAACAGTGAGCGCAGCTCTGGAGTATAATACAGGATAAGTAATGTAATGTATGTACACAGTGACTGCACCAGCAGAATAGTGAGTGCAGCTCTGGAGTATAATACAGGATAAGTAATGTAATGTATGTACACAGTGACTGCACCAGCAGAATAGTGAGTGCAGCTCTGGAGTATAATACAGGATAAGTAATGTAATGTATGTACACAGTGACTGCACCAGCAGAATAGTGAGCGCAGCTCTGGAGTATAATACAGGATATGTAATGTATGTACAGTGACTGCACCAGCAGAACAGTGAGCGCAGCTCTGGAGTATAATACAGGATAAGTAATGTAATGTATGTACACAGTGACTGCACCAGCAGAATAGTGAGCGCAGCTCTGGAGTATAATACAGGATAAGTAATGTAATGTATGTACACAGTGACTGTACCAGCAGAATAGAGAGCGCAGCTCTGGAGTATAATACAGGATATATAATGTATGTACACAGTGACTGTACCAGCAGAATAGAGAGCGCAGCTCTGGAGTATAATACAGGATAAGTAATGTAATGTATGTACACAGTGACTGTACCAGCAGAATAGTGAGCGCAGCTCTGGGGTATAATACAGGATAAGTAATGTAATGTATGTACACAGTGACTGCACCAGCAGAATAGTGAGCGCAGCTCTGGAGTATAATACAGGATATGTAATGTAATGTATGTACACAGTGACTGTACCAGCAGAATAGTGAGCGCAGCTCTGGAGTATAATACAGAATAAGTAATGTAATGTATGTACACAGTGACTGCACCAGCACAATAGTGAGCGCAGCTCTGGAGTATAATACAGGATAAGTAATGTAATGTATGTACACAGTGACTGCACAAGCAGAATAGTGAGCGCAGCTCTGGAGTATGATACAGGATAAGTAATGTAATGTATGTACACAGTGACTGTACCAGCAGAATAGTGAGCGCAGCTCTGGAGTATGATACAGGATAAGTAATGTAATGTATGTACACAGTGACTGCACCAGCAGAATAGTGAGCGCAGCTCTGGAGTATGATACAGGATAAGTAATGTAATGTATGTACACAGTGACTGTACCAGCAGTATAGTGAGCGCAGCTCTGGAGTATAATACAGGATAAGTAATGTAATGTATGTACACAGTGACTGCACCAGCAGAATAGTGAGCGCAGCTCTGGAGTATGATACAGGATAAGTAATGTAATGTATGTACACAGTGACTGCACCAGCAGAATAGTGAGCGCAGCTCTGGAGTATAATACAGGATAAGTAATGTAATGTATGTACACAGTGACTGTACCAGCAGAATAGTGAGCGCAGCTCTGGAGTATAATACAGGATAAGTAATGTAATGTATGTACACAGTGACTGTACCAGCAGAATAGTGAGCGCAGCTCTGGAGTATAATACAGGATAAGTAATGTAATGTATGTACACAGTGACTGTACCAGCAGAATAGTGAGCGCAGCTCTGGAGTATAATACAGGATAAGTAATGTAATGTATGTACACAGTGACTGCACCAGCAGAATAGTGAGCGCAGCTCTGGAGTATAATACAGGATATATAATGTATGTACACAGTGACTGTACCAGCAGAATAGTGAGCGCAGCTCTGGAGTATAATACAGGATAAGTAATGTAATGTATGTACACAGTGACTGTACCAGCAGAATAGTGAGCGCAGCTCTGGAGTATAATACAGGATATATAATGTATGTACACAGTGACTACACTAGCAGAATAGTGAGCGCAGCTCTGGAGTATAATACAGGATATGTAATGTATGTACACAGTGACTGCACCAGCAGAATAGTGAGCGCAGCTCTGGAGTATAATACAGGATAAGTAATGTAATGTATGTACACAGTGACTGTACCAGCAGAATAGTGAGCACAGCTCTGGAGTATAATACAGGATAAGTAATGTAATGTATGTACACAGTGACTGCACCAGCAGAATAGTGAGCACAGCTCTGGAGTATAATACAGGATAAGTAATGTAATGTATGTACACAGTGACTACACCAGCAGAATAGTGAGCGCAGCTCTGGAGTATAATACAGGATAAGTAATGTAATGTATGTACACAGTGACTGCACCAGCAGAATAGTGAGCACAGCTCTGGAGTATAATACAGGATAAGTAATGTAATGTATGTACACAGTGACTACACCAGCAGAATAGTGAGCGCAGCTCTGGAGTATAATACAGGATAAGTAATGTAATGTATGTACACAGTGACTGTACCAGCAGAATAGTGAGCGCAGCTCTGGGGTATAATACAGGATAAGTAATGTAATGTATATACAGTGACTGTACCAGCAGAATAGTGAGCGCAGCTCTGGAGTATAATACAGGATAAGTAATGTAATGTATGTACACAGTGACTGTACCAGCAGAATAGTGAGCGCAGCTCTGGAGTATAATACAGGATAAGTAATGTAATGTATGTACACAGTGACTGTACCAGCAGAATAGTGAGCGCAGCTCCGGAGTATAATACAGGATAAGTAATGTAATGTATGTACACAGTGACTGTACCAGCAGAATAGTGAGCGCAGCTCTGGAGTATAATACAGGATAAGTAATGTAATGTATGTACACAGTGACTGTACCAGCAGAATAGTGAGCGCAGCTCTGGAGTATAATACAGGATAAGTAATGTAATGTATGTACACAATGACCAGCAGAATAGTGAGCGCAGCTCTGGAGTATAATCCAGGAGTAGTTATAGGTCTGTAGTCTGGTACCTGCGCTGTCTCCCTCGGTGTGGCTCTGGATGTACGGCTCATATCCCAGATCAATATTCTGTATGATGTCAGGACGGTCTGTAGGAATAGACAGTGATTAGTGAATAGACTCTGTGCACCCCTTCCTCTAATCCCTCAGGGGTGTACTATGTGGGGGGGGCACTCACTGAGAGACAGGATCATCTGGTAGTTGTCGTTCATCACCTCCTTGTACAGAGTCTTCTGCTCCTCATTCAGCGTCTCCCATTCTCTTCTTGTGAAATAGACGGCGACATCCTCAAATGTCACCAGAGCCTGGAAGAGCGAGAGAATCCATCAGCAAGGAGTGCGGGGCAGGGACGCCCGTACACCTCACCCTCAGGGGCTGTACACTGTCAGGCATTGAGGCTATTACAATATTTAGGTGAGGGGGTAAATGGTGCAATGCTGGAGAGAATGAATGCTCAATCCTAAGCGCCTGATGGAGGGCGGAGCTATCAGATTCCCGCAGAGCGGGGCCCCCGCACCACTGCTGCCCAACATGTTCAAGTAACCCCTCCCCCCCCCAAGTGAAAAGAAATCTCACCAACTACTCCCATATTATATAACAGCCCTCTCAGGGCCCCCCATAGTGTAATGGACTGCGGCCGCCACTCCTACTTACTACCAACTTAGTCATGAAGGGTCAGCTCCTCCCCCTCATTACATCACTAAAGGGTCAGCTACTCCCCCTCATTACATCACTAAAGGGTCAGCTCCTCCCCCTCATTACATCACTAAAGGGTCAGCTCCTCCCCCTCATTACATCACTAAAGGGTCAGCTCCTCCCCCTCATTACATCACTAAAGGGTCAGCTCCTCCCCCTCATTACATCACTAAAGGGTCAGCTCCTCCCCCTCATTACATCACTAAAGGGTCAGCTCCTTCCCTCATTACATCACTAAAGGGTCAGCTCCTCCCCTCATTACATCACTAAAGGGTCAGCTCCTCCCCTCATAACATTACTAAAGGGTCAGCTCCTCCCCCTCATTACATTACGAAAGGTTCAGTTCCTCCCCCTCATTACATCTCTAAAGGTTCAGCTCCTCCCCCTCATTACATCTCTAAAGGTTCAGCTCCTCCCCCTCATTACATCTCTAAAGGTTCAGCTCCTCCCCCTCATTATATAACTAAGGGGTCAGCTCCTCCCCCTCATTACATCACTAAAGGGTCAGCTCCTCCCCTCATAACATTACTAAAGGGTCAGCTCCTCCCCTCATTACATCACTAAAGGTTCAGCTCCTCCCCCTCATTACATCTCTAAAGGGTCAGCTCCTCCCCCTCATTATATAACTAAGGGGTCAGCTCCTCCCCCTCATTACATCACTAAAGGGTCAGCTCCTCCCCCTCATTATATAACTAAGGGGTCAGCTCCTCCCCCTCATTACATCACTAAAGGGTCAGCTCCTCCCCCTCATTATATAACTAAGGGGTCAGCTCCTCCCCCTCATTATATCACTAAGGGGTCAGCTCCTCCCCGCATAACATTACTAAAGGGTCAGCTCCTCCCCCTCATTACATTACTAAAGGGTCAGCTCCTCCCCTCATTACATCACTAAAGGGTCAGCTCCTCCCCCTCATTACATCACTAAAGGGTCAGCTCCTCCCCCTCATTACATCACTAAAGGGTCAGCTCCTCCCCCTCATTACATCACTAAAGGGTCAGCTCCTCCCCCTCATTACATCACTAAAGGGTCAGCTCCTCCCCCTCATTACATCACTAAAGGGTCAGCTCCTCCCCCTCATTACATCACTAAAGGGTCAGCTCCTTCCCTCATTACATCACTAAAGGGTCAGCTCCTCCCCTCATTACATCACTAAAGGGTCAGCTCCTCCCCTCATAACATTACTAAAGGGTCAGCTCCTCCCCCTCATTACATTACGAAAGGTTCAGTTCCTCCCCCTCATTACATCTCTAAAGGTTCAGCTCCTCCCCCTCATTACATCACTAAAGGGTCAGCTCCTCCCCCTCATTACATTACGAAAGGTTCAGTTCCTCCCCCTCATTACATCACTAAAGGGTCAGCTCCTCCCCCTCATAACATTACTAAAGGGTCAGCTCCTCCCCTCATTACATCACTAAAGGTTCAGCTCCTCCCCCTCATTACATCACTAAAGGTTCAGCTCCTCCCCCTCATTACATCTCTAAAGGGTCAGCTCCTCCCCCTCATTATATAACTAAGGGGTCAGCTCCTCCCCCTCATTATATAACTAAGGGGTCAGTTCCTCCCCCTCATTACATCACTAAAGGGTCAGCTCCTCCCCTCATTACATCACTAAAGGTTCAGCTCCTCCCCCTCATTACATCTCTAAAGGGTCAGCTCCTCCCCCTCATTATATAACTAAGGGGTCAGCTCCTCCCCCTCATTACATCACTAAAGGGTCAGCTCCTCCCCCTCATTATATAACTAAGGGGTCAGCTCCTCCCCCTCATTATATCACTAAGGGGTCAGCTCCTCCCCCTCATTATATCACTAAGGGGTCAGCTCCTCCCCGCATAACATTACTAAAGGGTCAGCTCCTCCCCCTCATTACATCTCTAAAGGGTCAGCTCCTCCCCGCATAACATTACTAAAGGGTCAGCTCCTCCCCCTCATTACATTACTAAAGGGTCAGCTCCTCCCCTCATTACATCACTAAAGGGTCAGCTCCTCCCCTCATTACATCACTAAAGGGTCAGCTCCTCCCCCTCATTACATCACTAAAGGGTCAGCTCCTCCCCCTCATTACATCACTAAAGGGTCAGCTCCTCCCCCTCATTACATCACTAAAGGGTCAGCTCCTCCCCCTCATTACATCACTAAAGGGTCAGCTC
Organism: Leptodactylus fuscus; assembly: GCF_031893055.1. NCBI lineage: Eukaryota > Metazoa > Chordata > Amphibia > Anura > Leptodactylidae > Leptodactylus > Leptodactylus fuscus. The sequence continues at coordinate 224,999,846 of NC_134268.1, read as the reverse complement.
CTCCCCCTCATTACATCACTAAAGGGTCAGCTCCTCCCCCTCATTACATCACTAAAGGGTCAGCTCCTCCCCCTCATTACATCACTAAAGGGTCAGCTCCTTCCCTCATTACATCACTAAAGGGTCAGCTCCTCCCCTCATTACATCACTAAAGGGTCAGCTCCTCCCCTCATAACATTACTAAAGGGTCAGCTCCTCCCCCTCATTACATTACGAAAGGTTCAGTTCCTCCCCCTCATTACATCTCTAAAGGGTCAGCTCCTCCCCCTCATTACATCTCTAAAGGGTCAGTTCCTCCCCCTCATTACATCACTAAAGGGTCAGCTCCTCCCCCTCATTACATTACGAAAGGTTCAGTTCCTCCCCCTCATTACATCTCTAAAGGGTCAGCTCCTCCCCCTCATTACATCACTAAAGGGTCAGCTCCTCCCCCTCATAACATTACTAAAGGGTCAGCTCCTCCCCTCATTACATCACTAAAGGTTCAGCTCCTCCCCCTCATTACATCACTAAAGGTTCAGCTCCTCCCCCTCATTACATCTCTAAAGGGTCAGCTCCTCCCCCTCATTATATAACTAAGGGGTCAGTTCCTCCCCCTCATTACATCACTAAAGGGTCAGCTCCTCCCCTCATTACATCACTAAAGGTTCAGCTCCTCCCCCTCATTACATCTCTAAAGGGTCAGCTCCTCCCCCTCATTATATAACTAAGGGGTCAGCTCCTCCCCCTCATTACATCACTAAAGGGTCAGCTCCTCCCCCTCATTATATAACTAAGGGGTCAGCTCCTCCCCCTCATTATATCACTAAGGGGTCAGCTCCTCCCCCTCATTATATCACTAAGGGGTCAGCTCCTCCCCGCATAACATTACTAAAGGGTCAGCTCCTCCCCCTCATTACATCTCTAAAGGGTCAGCTCCTCCCCGCATAACATCACTAAAGGGTCAGCTCCTCCCCCTCAGTACATTACTAAAGGGTCAGCTCCTCCCCTCATTACATCACTAAAGGGTCAGCTCCTCCCCTCATTACATCACTAAAGGGTCAGCTCCTCCCCTCATTACATCACTAAAGGTTCAGCTCCTCCCCCTCATTACATCACTAAAGGGTCAGCTCCTCCCCTCATTACATCACTAAAGGGTCATGTCAGGTCAGGTAGCTGTCATGTGATGTGATGGTCAGCTCCTGGGGGGAGGGGTTAAGTGTCACGTGATATGATGGTCAGCTCCTGGTGGGGGGGAGGGGGCAGGTAGGTGTCATGTGATGGTCAGCTCCTGGGGGTGGGTTAGCTGTCATGTGATGTGATGTGATGGTCAGTCCCCGGTGGGGGGAGGACAGGTAGCTGTCACGTGTTATGATGGTCAGCTCCTGGTGGGGGGGGGAGACAGGTAGATGTCACGTGATGACACGGCCCCGTCTCCCGCACACTCACCCGCTCCATGGCGCCGCTCTGACTAAGTTCAGCCGCAGCCACTTCCGGCAGTGATAGAGCGGATGTGGAGGCATGCTGGGAGATGCAGTCTTTACCACCCTCTGCTAACGTCACAAGTCTATTAGCTGAACTACAACTCCCGGCACCACCCGCGACCATCATCAAGACACGCCCACAATGCAGCGAGCCTGGAGTCATGTGACGTCATGGCTTTGGGCTGTGATTCTGTTGTGTGATACTCTGTATAGAATGAGGTGAACCTGGTGATAGTGTATAGAGTGTGTATATAGTGTGTAGTGATAGTGTATATAGTGTATACTGCATAGTACATAGTGTATAGTGATAGTATATAGTGTGTATATACTGTGTACATAGTGTGTATACGGTGTGTATAGTGTGTATATAGTGTATAGTGATCGTATATAGTGTGTATACTGGATAGTACATAGTGTATAGTGATCGTATATAGTGTGTAGTGATAGTATATAGTGTGTATATAGTGTATACTGGATAGTACATAGTGTATAGTGATCGTATATAGTGTGTATATACTGTGTACATAGTGTGTATATAGTGTGTATACGGTGTGTATAGTGTGTATATAGTGTATAGTGATCGTATATAGTGTGTATACTGGATAGTACATAGTGTATAGTGATCGTATATAGTGTGTAGTGATAGTATATACTGTGTGTATATAGTGTGTATACGGTGTGTATAGTGTGTATATAGTGTATACTGGATAGTACATAGTGGTTAGTGATAGTATATAGTGTGTAGTGATAGTATATACTGTGTATACTGTGTGTATATAGTGTGTATACAGTGTGTATAGTGTGTATATAGTGTATACTGGATAGTACATAGTGTATAGTGATAGTATATAGTGTGTATATAGTGTTTAGTGATAATACTGTATATGCTGTGTATATAGTACATAGTGATAGTGAATACTGTGTATATAGTACTGTTTATAGGGATCATATGTATTGTATAGTTATGGGCGACCAGGGTGTCACTTACCGGTGAGGTCACTAGCTCCTATATACTGTATACTGCTCATGGCTTGTGCGCCTCTCGTACTGACCTCAGATTGCACGTGTCGTGTATTGTGTTGTGTGGTGTTATGTTAGGAGACAACGTTCATGAAGAAGATGATGAGAAGGACCGTGGACTGGGTACAAGCGCTGTGCTGTTCACCAATGAGCCAGACCTAAGACAGTAGAAGGTTCTTCGTTAAGACCCGACATCACATAACCCCGCCCAAGATGTGGCTAGCTCCGCCCTTTCTGTGGTTATTCCAGCCCCTTAATAATTAACCCCACCCCCCTCCAAACAAGTCCCTCAGACTCTTTTTAACCTAAAGTTACGACGTGCGACAATCAGAGTAAAAGATGTACAAGGAGCAAGTGATAGGAGCGGTGATCAGTACGAGAGACCAGTATACAGTATATAGGAGCCGTGATCAGTACGAGAGACCAGTATATAGTATATAGGAGCGGTGATCAGTACGAGAGACCAGTATACAGTATATAGGAGCGGTGATCAGTACGAGAGACCAGTATACAGTATATAGGAGCGGTGATCAGTACGAGAGACCAGTATACAGTATATAGGAGCGGTGATCAGTACGAGAGACCAGTATACAGTATATAGGAGCGGTGATCAGTACAGGACACGGGCAATCTGAGGTCACTACGAGAGACCAGTATATAGGAGCGGTGATCAGTACGAGAGACCAGTATACAGTATATAGGAGCGGTGATCAGTACAGGACACGTGGAATCTGAGGTCACTACGAGAGACCAGTATATAGTATATAGAAGCGGTGATCAGTACAGGACATGTGGAATCTGAGGTCACTACGAGAGACCAGTATATAGGAGCGGTGATCAGTACGAGAGACCAGTATACAGTATATAGGAGCGGTGATCAGTACAGGACACGGGCAATCTGAGGTCACTACGAGAGACCAGTATATAGGAGCGGTGATCAGTACGAGAGACCAGTATACAGTATATAGGAGCGGTGATCAGTACAGGACACGTGGAATCTGAGGTCACTACGAGAGACCAGTATATAGTATATAGGAGCGGTGATCAGTACAGGACATGTGGAATCTGAGGTCACTACGAGAGACCAGTATACAGTATATAGGAGCGGTGATCAGTACAGGACACGGGCAATCTGAGGTCACTACGAGAGACCAGTATATAGGAGCGGTGATCAGTACGAGAGACCAGTATACAGTATATAGGAGCGGTGATCAGTACAGGACACGTGGAATCTGAGGTCACTACGAGAGACCAGTATATAGTATATAGGAGCGGTGATCAGTACAGGACACGGGCAATCTGAGGTCACTACGAGAGACCAGTATACAGTATATAGGAGCCGTGATCAGTACAGGACACGTGGAATCTGAGGTCACTACGAGAGACCAGTATACAGTATATAGGAGCGGTGATCAGTACAGGACACGGGCAATCTGAGGTCACTACGAGAGACCAGTATACAGTATATAGGAGCGGTGATCAGTACAGGACACGGGCAATCTGAGGTCACTACGAGAGACCAGTATACAGTATATAGGAGCGGTGATCAGTACAGGACACGTGGAATCTGAGGTCACTACGAGAGACCAGTATACAGTATATAGGAGCGGTGATCAGTACAGGACACGGGCAATCTGAGGTCACTACGAGAGACCAGTATACAGTATATAGGAGCGGTGATCAGTACAGGACACGGGCAATCTGAGGTCACTACGAGAGACCAGTATATAGGAGCGGTGATCAGTACAGGACACGTGGAATCTGAGGTCACTACGAGAGACCAGTATATAGTATATAGGAGCGGTGATCAGTACAGGACACGTGGAATCTGAGGTCACTACGAGAGACCAGTATATAGTATATAGGAGCGGTGATCAGTACAGGACACGTGGAATCTGAGGTCACTACGAGAGACCAGTATACAGTATATAGGAGCGGTGATCAGTACAGGACACGGGCAATCTGAGGTCACTACGAGAGACCAGTATATAGGAGCGGTGATCAGTACAGGACACGGGCAATCTGAGGTCACTACGAGAGACCAGTATACAGTATATAGGAGCGGTGATCAGTACAGGACACGTGGAATCTGAGGTCACTACGAGAGACCAGTATACAGTATATAGGAGCGGTGATCAGTACAGGACACGTGGAATCTGAGGTCACTACGAGAGACCAGTATATAGGAGCGGTGATCAGTACAGGACACGGGCAATCTGAGGTCACTACGAGAGACCAGTATATAGGAGCGGTGATCAGTACAGGACACGGGCAATCTGAGGTCACTACGAGAGACCAGTATACAGTATATAGGAGCGGTGATCAGTACAGGACACGTGGAATCTGAGGTCACTACGAGAGACCAGTATACAGTATATAGGAGCGGTGATCAGTACAGGACACGTGGAATCTGAGGTCACTACGAGAGACCAGTATACAGTATATAGGAGCGGTGATCAGTACAGGACACGGGCAATCTGAGGTCACTACGAGAGACCAGTATACAGTATATAGGAGCGGTGATCAGTACAGGACACGTGGAATCTGAGGTCACTACGAGAGACCAGTATACAGTATATAGGAGCGGTGATCAGTACAGGACACGTGGAATCTGAGGTCACTACGAGAGACCAGTATACAGTATATAGGAGCCGTGATCAGTACAGGACACGTGGAATCTGAGGTCACTACGAGAGACCAGTATACAGTATATAGGAGCGGTGATCAGTACAGGACACGGGCAATCTGAGGTCACTACGAGAGACCAGTATACAGTATATAGGAGCGGTGATCAGTACAGGACACGTGGAATCTGAGGTCACTACGAGAGACCAGTATACAGTATATAGGAGCGGTGATCAGTACAGGACACGTGGAATCTGAGGTCACTACGAGAGACCAGTATACAGTATATAGGAGCGGTGATCAGTACAGGACACGTGGAATCTGAGGTCACTACGAGAGACCAGTATACAGTATATAGGAGCGGTGATCAGTACAGGACACGTGGAATCTGAGGTCACTACGAGAGACCAGTATACAGTATATAGGAGCCGTGATCAGTACAGGACACGTGGAATCTGAGGTCACTACGAGAGACCAGTATACAGTATATAGGAGCGGTGATCAGTACAGGACACGGGCAATCTGAGGTCACTACGAGAGACCAGTATACAGTATATAGGAGCGGTGATCAGTACAGGACACGTGGAATCTGAGGTCACTACGAGAGACCAGTATACAGTATATAGGAGCCGTGATCAGTACAGGACACGTGGAATCTGAGGTCACTACGAGAGACCAGTATACAGTATATAGGAGCGGTGATCAGTACAGGACATGGGCAATCTGAGGTCACTACGAGAGACCAGTATATAGGAGCGGTGATCAGTACAGGACACGTGGAATCTGAGGTCACTACGAGAGACCAGTATACAGTATATAGGAGCGGTGATCAGTACAGGACACGTGGAATCTGAGGTCACTACGAGAGACCAGTATACAGTATATAGGAGCGGTGATCAGTACAGGACACGTGGAATCTGAGGTCACTACGAGAGACCAGTATACAGTATATAGGAGCGGTGATCAGTACAGGACACGTGGAATCTGAGGTCACTACGAGAGACCAGTATACAGTATATAGGAGCGGTGATCAGTACAGGACACGTGGAATCTGAGGTCACTACGAGAGACCAGTATACAGTATATAGGAGCGGTGATCAGTACAGGACACGGGCAATCTGAGGTCACTACGAGAGACCACTACACAGTATATAGGAGCGGTGATCAGTACAGGACACGTGGAATCTGAGGTCACTACGAGAGACCAGTATATAGGAGCGGTGATCAGTACAGGACACGGGCAATCTGAGGTCACTACGAGAGACCAGTATATAGGAGCGGTGATCAGTACAGGACACGGGCAATCTGAGGTCACTACGAGAGACCAGTATACAGTATATAGGAGCGGTGATCAGTACAGGACACGTGGAATCTGAGGTCACTACGAGAGACCAGTATACAGTATATAGGAGCGGTGATCAGTACAGGACACGTGGAATCTGAGGTCACTACGAGAGACCAGTATACAGTATATAGGAGCGGTGATCAGTACAGGACACGGGCAATCTGAGGTCACTACGAGAGACCAGTATACAGTATATAGGAGCGGTGATCAGTACAGGACACGTGGAATCTGAGGTCACTACGAGAGACCAGTATACAGTATATAGGAGCGGTGATCAGTACAGGACACGTGGAATCTGAGGTCACTACGAGAGACCAGTATACAGTATATAGGAGCGGTGATCAGTACAGGACACGTGGAATCTGAGGTCACTACGAGAGACCAGTATACAGTATATAGGAGCCGTGATCAGTACAGGACACGTGGAATCTGAGGTCACTACGAGAGACCAGTATACAGTATATAGGAGCGGTGATCAGTACAGGACACGGGCAATCTGAGGTCACTACGAGAGACCAGTATACAGTATATAGGAGCGGTGATCAGTACAGGACACGTGGAATCTGAGGTCACTACGAGAGACCAGTATACAGTATATAGGAGCGGTGATCAGTACAGGACACGGGCAATCTGAGGTCACTACGAGAGACCAGTATACAGTATATAGGAGCGGTGATCAGTACAGGACACGTGGAATCTGAGGTCACTACGAGAGACCAGTATACAGTATATAGGAGCGGTGATCAGTACAGGACACGTGGAATCTGAGGTCACTACGAGAGACCAGTATACAGTATATAGGAGCCGTGATCAGTACAGGACACGTGGAATCTGAGGTCACTACGAGAGACCAGTATACAGTATATAGGAGCGGTGATCAGTACAGGACACGGGCAATCTGAGGTCACTACGAGAGACCAGTATATAGGAGCGGTGATCAGTACAGGACACGGGCAATCTGAGGTCACTACGAGAGACCAGTATACAGTATATAGGAGCGGTGATCAGTACAGGACACGTGGAATCTGAGGTCACTACGAGAGACCAGTATACAGTATATAGGAGCGGTGATCAGTACAGGACACGTGGAATCTGAGGTCACTACGAGAGACCAGTATACAGTATATAGGAGCGGTGATCAGTACAGGACACGGGCAATCTGAGGTCACTACGAGAGACCAGTATACAGTATATAGGAGCGGTGATCAGTACAGGACACGTGGAATCTGAGGTCACTACGAGAGACCAGTATACAGTATATAGGAGCGGTGATCAGTACAGGACACGTGGAATCTGAGGTCACTACGAGAGACCAGTATACAGTATATAGGAGCCGTGATCAGTACAGGACACGTGGAATCTGAGGTCACTACGAGAGACCAGTATACAGTATATAGGAGCGGTGATCAGTACAGGACACGGGCAATCTGAGGTCACTACGAGAGACCAGTATACAGTATATAGGAGCGGTGATCAGTACAGGACACGTGGAATCTGAGGTCACTACGAGAGACCAGTATACAGTATATAGGAGCGGTGATCAGTACAGGACACGTGGAATCTGAGGTCACTACGAGAGACCAGTATACAGTATATAGGAGCGGTGATCAGTACAGGACACGTGGAATCTGAGGTCACTACGAGAGACCAGTATACAGTATATAGGAGCGGTGATCAGTACAGGACACGTGGAATCTGAGGTCACTACGAGAGACCAGTATACAGTATATAGGAGCGGTGATCAGTACAGGACACGTGGAATCTGAGGTCACTACGAGAGACCAGTATACAGTATATAGGAGCGGTGATCAGTACAGGACACGGGCAATCTGAGGTCACTACGAGAGACCAGTATACAGTATATAGGAGCGGTGATCAGTACAGGACACGTGGAATCTGAGGTCACTACGAGAGACCAGTATACAGTATATAGGAGCGCGTGATCAGTACAGGACACGTGGAATCTGAGGTCACTACGAGAGACCAGTATACAGTATATAGGAGCGGTGATCAGTACAGGACAAGGGCAATCTGAGGTCACTACGAGAGACCAGTATATAGGAGCGGTGATCAGTACAGGACACGTGGAATCTGAGGTCACTACGAGAGACCAGTATACAGTATATAGGAGCGGTGATCAGTACAGGACACGTGGAATCTGAGGTCACTACGAGAGACCAGTATACAGTATATAGGAGCGGTGATCAGTACAGGACACGTGGAATCTGAGGTCACTACGAGAGACCAGTATACAGTATATAGGAGCGGTGATCAGTACAGGACACGTGGAATCTGAGGTCACTACGAGAGACCAGTATACAGTATATAGGAGCGGTGATCAGTACAGGACACGTGGCAATCTGAGGTCACTACGAGAGACCAGTATACAGTATATAGGAGCGGTGATCAGTACAGGACACGGCAATCTGAGGTCACTACGAGAGACACTACACAGTATATAGGAGCGGTGATCAGTACAGGACACGTGGAATCTGAGGTCACTACGAGAGACCAGTATATAGGAGCGGTGATCAGTACAGGACACGGGCAATCTGAGGTCACTACGAGAGACCAGTATATAGGAGCGCGTGATCAGTACAGGACACGGGCAATCTGAGGTCACTACGAGAGACCAGTATACAGTATATAGGAGCGGTGATCAGTACAGGACACGTGGAATCTGAGGTCACTACGAGAGACCAGTATACAGTATATAGGAGCGGTGATCAGTACAGGACACGTGGAATCTGAGGTCACTACGAGAGACCAGTATACAGTATATAGGAGCGGTGATCAGTACAGGACACGGGCAATCTGAGGTCACTACGAGAGACCAGTATACAGTATATAGGAGCGGTGATCAGTACAGGACACGTGGAATCTGAGGTCACTACGAGAGACCAGTATACAGTATATAGGAGCGGTGATCAGTACAGGACACGTGGAATCTGAGGTCACTACGAGAGACCAGTATACAGTATATAGGAGCCGTGATCAGTACAGGACACGTGGAATCTGAGGTCACTACGAGAGACCAGTATACAGTATATAGGAGCGGTGATCAGTACAGGACACGGGCAATCTGAGGTCACTACGAGAGACCAGTATACAGTATATAGGAGCGGTGATCAGTACAGGACACGTGGAATCTGAGGTCACTACGAGAGACCAGTATACAGTATATAGGAGCGGTGATCAGTACAGGACACGTGGAATCTGAGGTCACTACGAGAGACCAGTATACAGTATATAGGAGCGGTGATCAGTACAGGACACGTGGAATCTGAGGTCACTACGAGAGACCAGTATAAACAGTATATAGGAGCGGTGATCAGTACAGGACACGTGGAATCTGAGGTCACTACGAGAGACCAGTATACAGTATATAGGAGCCGTGATCAGTACAGGACACGTGGAATCTGAGGTCACTACGAGAGACCAGTATACAGTATTTAGGAGCGGTGATCAGTACAGGACACGGGGCGAATCTGAGGTCACTACGAGAGACCAGTATACAGTATATAGGAGCGGTGATCAGTACAGGACACGTGGAATCTGAGGTCACTACGAGAGACCAGTATACAGTATATAGGAGCCGTGATCAGTACAGGACACGTGGAATCTGAGGTCACTACGAGAGACCAGTATACAGTATATAGGAGCGGTGATCAGTACAGGACATGGGCAATCTGAGGTCACTACGAGAGACCAGTATATTAGGAGCGGTGATCAGTACAGGACACGTGGAATCTGAGGTCACTACGAGAGACCAGTATACAGTATATAGGAGCGGTGATCAGTACAGGACACGTGGAATCTGAGGTCACTACGAGAGACCAGTATACAGTATATAGGAGCGGTGATCAGTACAGGACACGTGGAATCTGAGGTCACTACGAGAGACCAGTATACAGTATATAGGAGCGGTGATCAGTACAGGACACGTGGAATCTGAGGTCACTACGAGAGACCAGTATACAGTATATAGGAGCGGTGATCAGTACAGGACACGTGGAATCTGAGGTCACTACGAGAGACCAGTATACAGTATATAGGAGCGGTGATCAGTACAGGACACGGGCAATCTGAGGTCACTACGAGAGACCACTACACAGTATATAGGAGCGGTGATCAGTACAGGACACGTGGAATCTGAGGTCACTACGAGAGACCAGTATACAGTATATAGGAGCGGTGATCAGTACAGGACACGGGCAATCTGAGGTCACTACGAGAGACCACTACACAGTATATAGGAGCGGTGATCAGTACAGGACACGTGGAATCTGAGGTCACTACGAGAGACCAGTATACAGTATATAGGAGCGGTGATCAGTACAGGACACGGGCAATCTGAGGTCACTACGAGAGACCAGTATACAGTATATAGGAGCCGTGATCAGTACAGGACACGTGGAATCTGAGGTCACTACGAGAGACCAGTATACAGTATATAGGAGCGGTGATCAGTACAGGACACGGGCAATCTGAGGTCACTACGAGAGACCAGTATACAGTATATAGGAGCGGTGATCAGTACAGGACACGGGCAATCTGAGGTCACTACGAGAGACCAGTATACAGTATATAGGAGCGGTGATCAGTACAGGACACGTGGAATCTGAGGTCACTACGAGAGACCAGTATACAGTATATAGGAGCGGTGATCAGTACAGGACACGGGCAATCTGAGGGTCACTACGAGAGACCAGTATACAGTATATAGGAGCGGTGATCAGTACAGGACACGGGCAATCTGAGGTCACTACGAGAGACCAGTATATAGGAGCGGTGATCAGTACAGGACACGTGGAATCTGAGGTCACTACGAGAGACCAGTATATAGTAATATAGGAGCGGTGATCAGTTACAGGACACGTGGAATCTGAGGTCACTACGAGAGACCAGTATATAGTATATAGGAGCGGTGAATCAGTACAGGACACGTGGAATCTGAGGTCACTACGAAGAGACCAGTATACAGTATATAGGAGCGGTGATCAGTACAGGACACGGGCAATCTGAGGTCACTACGAGAGACCCAGTATATAGGAGCGGTGATCAGTACAGGACACGGGCAATCTGAGGTCACTACGAGAGACCAGTAATACAGTATATAGGAGCGGTGATCAGTACAGGACACGTGGAATCTGAGGTCACTACGAGAGACCAGTATATAGTATATAGGAGCGGTGATCAGTACAGGACACGTGGAATCTGAGGTCACTACGAGAGACCAGTATACAGTATATAGGAGCGGTGATCAGTACAGGACACGGGCAATCTGAGGTCACTACGAGAGACCAGTATATAGGAGCGGTGATCAGTACAGGACACGGGCAATCTGAGGTCACTACGAGAGACCAGTATACAGTATATAGGAGCGGTGATCAGTACAGGACACGTGGAATCTGAGGTCACTACGAGAGACCAGTATACAGTATATAGGAGCGGTGATCAGTACAGGACACGTGGAATCTGAGGTCACTACGAGAGACCAGTATATAGGAGCGGTGATCAGTACAGGACACGGGCAATCTGAGGTCACTACGAGAGACCAGTATATAGGAGCGGTGATCAGTACAGGACACGGGCAATCTGAGGTCACTACGAGAGACCAGTATACAGTATATAGGAGCGGTGATCAGTACAGGACACGTGGGAATCTGAGGTCACTACGAGAGACCAGTATACAGTATATAGGAGCCGTGATCAGTACAGGACACGTGGAATCTGAGGTCACTACGAGAGACCAGTATACAGTATATAGGAGCGGGTGATCAGTACAGGACACGTGGAATCTGAGGTCACTACGAGAGACCAGTATACAGTATATAGGAGCGGTGATCAGTACAGGACACGTGGAATCTGAGGTCACTACGAGAGACCAGTATACAGTATATAGGAGCCGGTGATCAGTACAGGACACGTGGAATCTGAGGTCACTACGAGAGACCAGTATACAGTATATAGGAGCGGTGATCAGTACAGGACACGGGCAATCTGAGGTCACTACGAGAGACCAGTATACAGTATATAGGAGCGGTGATCAGTACAGGACACGTGGAATCTGAGGTCACTACGAGAGACCAGTATACAGTATATAGGAGCGGTGATCAGTACAGGACACGTGGAATCTGAGGTCACTACGAGAGACCAGTATACAGTATATAGGAGCGGTGATCAGTACAGGACACGTGGAATCTGAGGTCACTACGAGAGACCAGTATACAGTATATAGGGAACGGTGATCAGTACAGGACACGTGGAATCTGAGGTCACTACGAGAGACCAGTATACAGTATATAGGAGCGGTGATCAGTACAGGACACGTGGAATCTGAGGTCACTACGAGAGACCAGTATACAGTATATAGGAGCGGTGATCAGTACAGGACACGTGGAATCTGAGGTCACTACGAGAGACCAGTATACAGTATATAGGAGCGGTGATCAGTACAGGACACGTGGAATCTGAGGTCACTACGAGAGACCAGTATACAGTATATAGGAGCGGTGATCAGTACAGGACACGTGAATCTGAGGTCACTACGAGAGACCAGTATACAGTATATAGGAGCGGTGATCAGTACAGGACACGGGCAATCTGAGGTCACTACGAGAGACCACTACACAGTATATAGGAGCGGTGATCAGTACAGGACACGTGGAATCTGAGGTCACTACGAGAGACCAGTATACAGTATATAGGAGCGGTGATCAGTACAGGACACGGGGCAAATCTGAGGTCACTACGAGAGACCACTACACAGTATATAGGAGCGGTGATCAGTACAGGACACGTGGAATCTGAGGTCACTACGAGAGACCAGTATACAGTATATAGGAGCGGTGATCAGTACAGGACACGGGCAATCTGAGGTCACTACGAGAGACCAGTATACAGTATATAGGAGCGGTGATCAGTACAGGACACGGGCAATCTGAGGTCAACTACGAGAGACCAGTATACAGTATATAGGAGCGGTGATCAGTACAGGACACGTGGAATCTGAGGTCACTACGAGAGACCAGTATACAGTATATAGGAGCGGTGATCAGTACAGGACACGGGCAATCTGAGGTCACTACGAGAGACCACTACACAGTATATAGGAGCGGTGATCAGTACAGGACACGGGCAATCTGAGGTCACTACGAGAGACCACTACACAGTATATAGGAGCCTGGTGTGTGGAGACCTCACTGCTTTCTTACACAACACTAATAAAACATTCTTGAGAGTCCTCAGTAGGTGACACCTTCATTAATGGCTAACTTATAAAATGACATATTGGGAGCTTTCAGGATACTAGAACGATCACTCCATCAGGCCGTATAACACAATGCCTGTCCTCTCTCACCTACATACGGCCCTCAGGGACACTTAGTACACAATATCACATACACTACATTAGGTGGCTGCAGGTGAAGGTACCCGGATCTTGTAGTGTCCATCAGAGGACGGGATCTTTATCCTGTCAGGGGTCAGTATGTGCGGGCAGGTTTTGCACCTCTTATGTCCGCACGGGAATGTTCCTGTGTTAGTTGGAGGTGACAGTGAGCTGCTGACAAGCACAGGAGAGGGGGGTCTGGAAATGTGGATGTTAGACAACAAAATGGAGACATCGCTGTATTAGAAGCCGATTGACTGACCAACCCACCTAAGATGGGATAGCTTTCATCCTAAACACATAAAGAACTCTATTGTCTCCATGTGTGACACAGACCTTTCCTTCACCCCTCATATTGAATCACTCGCACGTTCATGTCACCTCCACCTCAAAAACATCTCCAGAATACGCCCTTTCCTTACCAGAGATACACTAAAGACACTTATTGTCTCTCTGATTCATTCTCGCCTTGACTACTGTAACTCCTTACTAATCCGTCTTCCTCTCACTAAACTCTCCCCTCTACAATCTATTCTGAATGCAGCGGCTCATCTATCAGGCTAGACGCTACAGCGATGCCTCCGGTCTGTGCCGGTCACTACAGCGAGGCCTCCGGTCTGTGCCGGTCACTACAGCGAGGCCTCCGGTCTGTGCCGGTCACTACAGCGAGGCCTCCGGTCTGTGCCGGTCACTACAGCGAGGCCTCCGGTCTGTGCCGGTCACTACAGAGAGGCCTCCGGTCTGTGCCGGTCACTACAGCGAGGCCTCTGGTCTGTGCCGGTCACTACAGCGAGGCCTCCGGTCTGTGCCGGTCACTACAGTGAGGCCTCCGGTCTGTGCCGGTCACTACAGAGAGGCCTCCGGTCTGTGCCGGTCACTACAGCGAGGCCTCCGGTCTGTGCCGGTCACTACAGCGAGGCCTCCGGTCTGTGCCGGTCACTACAGCGAGGCCTCCGGTCTGTGCCGGTCACTACAGCGAGGCCTCCGGTCTGTGCCGGTCACTACAGCGAGGCCTCCGGTCTGTGCCGGTCACTACAGAGAGGCCTCCGGTCTGTGCCGGTCACTACAGCGAGGCCTCCGGTCTGTGCCGGTCACTACAGCGAGGCCTCTGGTCTGTGCCGGTCACTACAGCGAGGCCTCCGGTCTGTGCCGGTCACTACAGCGAGGCCTCCGGTCTGTGCCGGTCACTACAGAGAGGCCTCCGGTCTGTGCCGGTCACTACAGCGAGGCCTCCGGTCTGTGCCGGTCACTACAGCGAGGCCTCCGGTCTGTGCCGGTCACTACAGCGAGGCCTCTGGTCTGTGCCGGTCGCTACATTGGCTGCCTATTCATTATAGAATACAATATAAAGTTCTCCCCCTCCCCCACAAGCCTCTCCATAATGCCGCACCTCCCTACATTACCTCCCTCGTCTCTGTCTACCGCCCAACCCGTGCTCTCCGCTCACTCAATGACCTAACACTTCCATCCTCTATTATCAGAACCTCCCCCGCTCGTATACAAGACTTCTCCCGAGCTGCACCACTTCTCTGGAATGCTCTACCCCGGACAATCAGAGTAACTCCCAATTTCTACAGTTTCAAACGCAAACTAAAGACGCATCTTATCAGACAAGCCTATCACAATGTCTAACGTAAACCCTTCCCCCTCCTCTGTCCCCGCCCCCACATGATATGATGTCATCTCAGGATAACTTTATAGGTCCGAGCTCCATCCACATGTTACAGGACACGACTGGTGACGGCTCATAAAGTCTTATGTCTGTGTAATGACAGTCACCTCTATTACAGAAGTGTCTGACCCCTGTATAAGCAATGCCGCCCCTGCTATCTCCTGTGTCACCCCCTCTACCTCATAGATTGTAAGCTCTTGTGAGCAGGGCCCTCAGTCCCATTGTGTGAAATGACGTTCTGTGTAATGTATCTGTCTGTATTTGAACCCTACAAATTGTACAGCGCTGCCGAATATGTTGGCGCTATAGAAATAAAATGTATTATTATTATTATTGTATACAGCCAGGCCATCAGATACCATCGCATATGTTCAGACCCTGCAGATAGGGACGAACACCTTGGAGGCCTCAGAAACACATTCTTGAGGCAGGGTTACCATCCAAGAACAGTTGATAACCAAATCACCAGAGCCACCAGGATACCAAGATCGGAGTTATTAAAATACAATATCAAACAGGAGAACAATCGGGTGCCCCTGGTCGTCACATATAACCCCCACCTGGAGACGCTGAGAGGAATTACATGCAAGTTACATCCACTACTGCAAAAAGACCACCGTCTAATATCCATATCTCCAGACCCCCCTCTCCTGTGCTACAGACAGCCACCAAACCTCAGGAATATGGTGATTAGCAGCTCACTGTCACCTCCAACTAACACAGGAACATTCCCATGTGGACAGAAAAGGTGCAAGACCTGCCCTCACATACTGACCCCTGACAAGATAAAGATCCCGAACTCTGATGGACACTACAAGATCCCGGGTAACTTCACCTGCAGCCACCTAATGTAGTGTATGTGATATTGTGTACTAAGTGTCCTGAGGGCGGTATGTAGGTGAGACAGGACAGTCACTGAGGATGAGGAGGAACTCACACAGACATACGATTAGAGAACAGAGACAACACCTCCCGGGGCCAAAACACTTCTGTAATCAAAATCATAATATGAATGACATGAAGGTCCTGGTGCTAAGAGGAAATTTCAAAAACAGAAAACATCGGAGGATATGGGAATATAAACTCATGATGACCTTTGACTCTTTGCAAAGCGGGCTAAACCAGTCACAGGGTTATATGACGTTTTACAACAACTAGACACCACGTGACTGATCAAGGGAACCATACACCCCGAGAACCTTCCTGTGCACTGATATATTTGTTCTTCTGAACGATGTATTTGCATGTTCTGCTTTCCACCTATTTTGCATCTAACCCTCCATTTCTGTATACATATATACCTGCCATCAGATATTGTGTTATACCGCCTGATGAAGGGATCGTTCTAGTATCCTGAAAGCTCCCAATATGTCATCATCTTTTAAGTTAGCCATTAATAAAGGAGTCAACTACTGAAGACTTTTCTGAAAAATTTTTTTATTTCATATCCACTGGCTAACACGGTACAAAGATATTTTTCCTTATAAAGAAGACTAGTGAACAAACAGCATCACAAAGACCAAGGAACTCACCAGACAGCTCACAGATAGCGTTGTGGAGAAGTGTAAAGCAGGGTCAGGTTATAAGAACATCTCCCGAGGAGCCCAGTACAATCCATCAAACCTACAAGACATGGCCGACCACCTAAGGAGAGCGCTGACAAGGAGAGCGTTGGTCAGAGAAGCCGCCAAGAGGCCCAAGGTCAGTGCAGAGGAGCCGCAGAAATCCTCAGGTACAGGAGAATCTGTCCACAGGACAACTAGAGGTCACTGCGCACCCCTCAAATCTGACCATCTATATGGGAGAGCGGCAAGAAGGAAACCATTGTAGTAAGAGAGACATAAGAAGGGGCGTCTGCAGGTTAGGGCCACAAGACATATAGGGGGACCCCGCAAACATGTGGGAAAAGGTGAGAGGAGACCAAAGGGGAACGGCCTAAATGTAACCCTGCCCATCCCCCTGAGCACACACTCCACATATACATAATACTTGTTTGGTAATAATCCCCGCATTATGTTATTAGGCTTTTAACATGTCATGCATGATGTTAAGGGGTCTGCCTCTAGAGGGCAGCATACAGAGGCACTGCTCTCCTAATTACATCCTGGACAGCAGATTTGCATATTTTTTTCCCATAATCCCCAGTGGAGCAGAAATGGCTTGTAAGTCTCCTTACGCCTGTGTAGGTGCAGACTCTCCCTAAGGAGTGTTTATATCCCCCGAAGCCCTTGGAAAGCAGTGAAGAATTCTGAACAGAACGAGTTTTACGCCAACAATTTCCTGATGGACATCAACGTTTTCCTGGTCAGCAGTGGATGAGAATGTAATGGAGTCACAAAATTTCAAAAAGTCTTGTTTGTCAGTGTAAAAGTCTTCCTTGATCCAATCCCCGGACTGTTCTATGGGCTTCAGGCATCGGCTCGTGTGTTTGTGACCGGTCACAGTGTCCCCGCAGTCGTCTCCATCATGTTGGGGTTCCAGCGGCCGTGTTATCTGTTCTCCATTGTAGAAATATCTTTATGGAGCCGCTCTCCATGTTCGTCACTTACCTGTCCCAAATTGGGTGGGAGAAAGTCATGATGGGAATGTAAGAAATGTATCTCCGTGACATTGGGCAGCCGCGTTGTCCATACACTGTAAGCCTGGCGTCTACTAATCCAGCAGAGTCTTCAGCCATGTGACCATCCACCGCCATCATAAGACCGATTACATCAGCACAGACACAGACCTCGCTCTCCATTGTATAGTCTGCAGATAACTTGCTGTGTCCATGATGAAAGTGTGACGTTCTGGTGCCGGACAGGTCTGGGGATGTGCCCTGGAATATTCCCAATATATAATGCATTACTATTATACCTGAATAGGCGTCACCTGTATAACTTACCATCTAGACGTGTCCGGCAAATCCCGAGCTCATATTTGGAATCAGCGGCTCACTTTAGTATCAATCACATGATCTTCTCTCAGTAGTAAATCATTGTTGTGTTATAATATAAGCTGAGCTCAGGGCACGGTGGATCAGTGGTTAGCACTGCAGCCTTGGAGTCCTGGGTTCGAATCCAACCAAGGAGTTTGTATGTTCTCCCCATGTTTGTGTCGGATTCCTCCCACACTCCAAAGACAGACTGACAGGGGAAAAAATAAAACCTGACCTTTAGTGACCAGCACCAGGCGAGACCTAGACACTCAAGAATATAGTTATGTCTCTATACAAATCACTGGTAGGGCCACACTAAGACTATTGTGGGCCCCGGAATACAAGAAGGACAGAACTGAGCTAGAGAGAAGGTGACCAAGGTTATTAGAGGAATGGGAGGACACAGACAGATTAAGAGACTGGAGGCCATTCAGATTAGAGAAGAGAAGTCTATGAGGAGGCCTAATAACAATGTACAAATATATGAAGGACAAGGAACTTTCTACTAGACCGGTGACAAGGGGACGTCCTCTACACCTAGACCAGTGACAAGGGGACGTCCTCTACACCTAGACCAGTGACAAGGGGACGTCCTCTACACCTAGACCAGTGACAAGGGGACGTCCTCTACACCTAGACCAGTGACAAGGGGACATCCTCTACACCTAGACCAGTAACAGTGACAAGGGGACATCCTCTACACCTAGACTGGGGTGACAAGGGGACATCCTCTACACCTAGACTGGGGTGACAAGGGGACATCCTCTACACCTAGACTGGGGTGACAGTGACAAGGGGATGTCCTCTACACCTAGACCAGTGACAAGGGGATGTCCTCTACACCTAGACCAGTGACACGGGGACATCCTCTACACCTAGACCAGTGACAAGGGGACGTCCTCTACACCTAGACCAGTGACAAGGGGACGTCCTCTACACCTAGACCAGTGACAGTGACAAGGGGACATCCTCTACACCTAGACTGGGGTGACAGTGACAAGGGGACGTCCTCTACACCTAGACCAGTGACAAGGAGACGTCCTGTACACCTAGACCAGTGACAAGGGGACATCCTTTACACCTAGACCAGTAACAGTGACAAGGGGACGTCCTCTACACCTAGACCAGTGACAAGGGGACATCCTCTACACCTAGACCAGTGACAAGGGGACGTCCTCTACACCTAGACCAGTGACAAGGGGACATCCTCTACACCTAGACTGGGGTGACAGTGACAAGGGGATGTCCTCTACACCTAGACCAGTGACAAGGAGACGTCCTGTACACCTAGACCAGTGACAAGGGGACATCCTTTACACCTAGACCAGTAACAGTGACAAGGGGACGTCCTCTACACCTAGACCAGTGACAGTGACAAGGGGATGTCCTCTACACCTAGACCAGTGACAAGGAGACATCCTCTACACCTAGACCAGTGACAAGGGGACGTCCTCTACACTTAGACCAGTGACAGTAACAAGGGGACATCCTCTACACCTAGACTGGGGTGACAAGGGGACATCCTCTACACCTAGAGCAGTGACACGGGGACGTCCTCTATACCTAGACCGGTGACAAGGGAACGTCCTCTACACCTAGACCAGTGACAAGGGGACATCCTTTACACCTAGACCAGTAACAGTGACAAGGGGACGTCCTCTACACCTAGACCAGTGACAAGGGGACGTCCTCTACACCTAGACCAGTGACAAGGGGACGTCCTCTACACCTAGACCAGTGACAAGGGGACGTCCTCTACACCTAGACCAGTGACTAGGGGACGTCCTCTACACCTAGACCAGTACGGTGACAAGGGGACGTCCTCTACACCTAGACCAGTGACAAGGGGACGTCCTCTACACCTAGACCAGTGACAAGAGGACGTCCTCTACACCTAGACTGGGGACAGTGACAAGGGGACGTCCTCTACACCTAGACCAGTACGGTGACAAGGGGACGTCCTCTACACCTAGACCAGTGACAAGGGGACGTCCTCTACACCTAGACCAGTGACAAGGGGACGTCCTCTACACCTAGACCAGTGACAAGGGGACGTCCTCTACACCTAGACCAGTGACTAGGGGACGTCCTCTACACCTAGACCAGTACGGTGACAAGGGGACGTCCTCTACACCTAGACCAGTGACAGTGACAAGGGGATGTCCTCTACACCTAGACCAGTGACAAGGAGACGTCCTGTACACCTAGACCAGTGACAAGGGGACATCCTCTACACCTAGACCAGTGACAAGGGGACGTCCTCTACACTTAGACCAGTGACAGTAACAAGGGGACATCCTCTACACCTAGACTGGGGTGACAAGGGGACATCCTCTACACCTAGAGCAGTGACACGGGGACGTCCTCTATACCTAGACCGGTGACAAGGGAACGTCCTCTACACCTAGACCAGTGACAAGGGGACATCCTTTACACCTAGACCAGTAACAGTGACAAGGGGACGTCCTCTACACCTAGACCAGTGACAAGGGGACGTCCTCTACACCTAGACCAGTGACAAGGGGACGTCCTCTACACCTAGACCAGTGACAAGGGGACGTCCTCTACACCTAGACCAGTGACTAGGGGACGTCCTCTACACCTAGACCAGTACGGTGACAAGGGGACGTCCTCTACACCTAGACCAGTGACAAGGGGACGTCCTCTACACCTAGACCAGTGACAAGAGGACGTCCTCTACACCTAGACTGGGGACAGTGACAAGGGGACGTCCTCTACACCTAGACCAGTACGGTGACAAGGGGACGTCCTCTACACCTAGACCAGTGACAAGGGGACGTCCTCTACACCTAGACCAGTGACAAGGGGACGTCCTCTACACCTAGACCAGTGACAAGGGGACGTCCTCTACACCTAGACCAGTGACTAGGGGACGTCCTCTACACCTAGACCAGTACGGTGACAAGGGGACGTCCTCTACACCTAGACCAGTGACAAGGGGACGTCCTCTACACCTAGACCAGTGACAAGAGGACGTCCTCTACACCTAGACTGGGGACAGTGACAAGGGAACGTCCTCTACACCTAGAGCAGTGACACGGGGACGTCCTCTACACCTAGACCAGTGACAAGGGGACGTCCTCTACACCTAGACCAGTGACAAGGGGGCGTCCTCTACACCTAGACCAGTGACAAGGGGACGTCCTCTACACCTAGACCAGTGACAAGGGGACATCCTCTACACCTAGACCAGTGACACGGGGACGTCCTCTACACCTAGACCAGTGACAAGGGGACGTCCTCTAGACCAGTGACAGTGACAAGGGGGCGTCCTCTACACCTAGACCAGTGACACGGGGACATCCTCTACACCTAGACCAGTGACACGGGGACATCCTCTATACCTAGACCGGTGACAATGGGACGTCCTCTACACCTAGACCAGTGACAGTGACAAGGGGACGTCCTCTACACCTAGACCAGTGACAAGGGGGCGTCCTCTACACCTAGACCAGTGACAGTGACAAGGGGGCGTCCTCTACACCAAGACCAGTGACACGGGGACGTCCTCTACACCAAGACCAGTGACACGGGAACATCCTCTACACCTAGACCGGTGACAAGGGGACGTCCTCTACACCTAGACCAGTGAAAGTGACAAGGGGACGTCCTCTACACCTAGACCGGTGACAGTGACAAGGGGACGTCCTCTACACCTAGACCAGCACCAGTGACACCTAGACCAGTGACAATGGAAGAACAAAAGGACGGCGCTCTCAGGTCCAAAGGAATTTATTCAAAAAGAAGATTGCACAACGCAAAAACAGTTGCCGCAACTGTTTTTGCGTTGTGCAATCTTCTTTTTGAATAAATTCCTTTGGACCTGAGAGCGCCGTCCTTTTGTTCTTCCATTGGTGCATCCTCCTGGTTTTTGACCAGTGTTATAGAGACGTGCTGCCACTCTCACTCTGACGAAGCCTAATATTGCTGAAAACGGAGTTGTGAACGGAGTCACAACCCGATCAGGTGAGAGGCCACCAGGTCCTGAGTTCTTTTCATAAACACCAGATAATTCATCTATATATTTATAATAGACCATCTACACTATAAGTGTGCTCGGTATCTCTCTATTCTCTACCTAGACCAGTGACGGTGACAAGGGGACGTCCTCTACACCTAGACCAGTGACAAGGGGACGTCCTCTACACCTAGACCAGTGACAAGGAGATGTCCTCTACACCTAGACTGGGGACAGTGACAAGGGGACGTCCTCTACACCTAGACTGGGGACAGTGACATGGGGACGTCCTCTACATCTAGACCAGTGACAAGAGGACGTCCTCTACACCTGGACAGTGACATGGGGACGTCCTCTACATCTAGACCAGTGACAAGAGGACGTCCTCTACACCTAGTCCGGTGACAAGGGGACGTCCTCTACACCTAGTCCGGTGACAAGGGGACGTCCTCTACACCTAGAGCAGTGACACGGGGACGTCCTCTACACCTGGACAGTGACATGGGGACGTCCTCTACATCTAGACCAGTGACAAGGGGGCGTCCTCTACACCTAGACCAGTGACAAGGGGACGTCCTCTACACCTAGACCAGTGACAAGGGGACGTCCTCTACACCTAGACCAGTGACAAGGGGGCGTCCTCTACACCTAGACCAGTGACAAGGGGACGTCCTCTACACCTAGACCAGTGACAAGGGGACGTCCTCTACACCTAGACCAGTGACAAGGGGACGTCCTCTACACCTAGACCAGTGACAAGGGGACGTCCTCTACACCTAGACCAGTGACAAGGGGGCGTCCTCTACACCTAGACCAGTGACAAGGGGACGTCCTCTACACCTAGACCAGTGACAGTGACAAGGGGACGTCCTCTACACCTAGACCAGTGACATGGGGACGTCCTCTACACCTAGACCAGTGACAAGGGGACGTCCTCTACACCTAGACCAGTGACAGTGACAAGGGGGCGTCCTCTACACCTAGACCAGTGACACGGGGACATCCTCTACACCTAAACCAGTGACACGGGGACATCCTCTATACCTAGACCGGTGACAATTGGACGTCCTCTACACCTAGACCAGTGACAAGGGGACGTCCTCTACACCTAGACCAGTGACAAGGGGACGTCCTCTACACCTAGACCAGTGACCAGGGGACGTCCTCTACACCTAGACCAGTGACAAGGGGGCGTCCTCTACACCTAGACCGGTGACAAGGGGACGTCCTCTACACCTAGACCAGTGAAAGTGACAAGGGGACGTCCTCTACACCTAGACCGGTGACAGTGACAAGGGGACGTCCTCTACACCTAGACCAGTGACAGTGACAAGGGGACGTCCTCTACACCTAAACACTGTCTCTTAATTACAGCCCCTGCTTACTGTATACCCATAGCCATATCAGTTACCATTTTTAGCTATATGGTTGCCGATAGCCATACCTATTACCAGATCTCTGGTTCCATCCCCTGGGTGTTGTTTCTGAATAGAGAAGATACCAGGAGTCAGAGCAGATAGAAAAGAAAGACTCCGGAGCATGTAGTTCTGTGTGCGCAGTGTCTCCCCTCGGCCTGATGTAGATTATACAGCCTGACCACGGGTGGGATCTCCGATAGCTCCTTCTCACACTTGGGGTGAAGCAGTCAGTCAATGACAGGACTACCCGGTGCTATCACGTCTCATACATAGGGTGGGATTTGTTCTCCAGCATGGCTCCCCAGGACAGAGCCGGCCCTTCTCACCAACCTGTCAAGTCTATTCCTATCCCTGGCTGGTATACAGCGCCCCCAACAGGCCACTCGAAGAAGATGAAAATGACCCTAAGAAGTGACCCCTGGACCCCACAGGCCCTAAGAAGTGGCCCCTGGACCCCACAGGCCCTAGGAAGTGGCCCCTAGACCCCACAGGCCCAAAGAAGTGACCCCTGGACCCCACAGGCCCTATGAAGTGGCCCCATGGACCCCACAGGCCCTAAAAAGTGGCCCCTAGACCCCACAGGCCCTAAAAAGTGACCCCTGGACCCCACAGGCCCTAAGAAGTGGCCCCTGGACTCCGAAGGCCCTCATCCGCCTGAGCCGGTAGAGTCTGCTGTGGCCCTTTCTGTGCAGCGCCTCCAGGTCATCGGCCCAGTCCAGCTCATTATTGGGGAGCGCACCCAGATACTTATAGGTCCTGAATATCTCACTGCCCGTCCCCTGGATCTCCACCAGATTCGGGGCACCCCTCCACTTACTAAAGTCCACCACCATCTCCTTGGTCTTCCCGGCATTAATCCTGAGGTGGTTCCGCTGACCCCAGTCCACACAGTCCCGGTATAAGTCTCTGTACTCCCTGTCGCCCCCGTCAGTGATGAGGCCAACTCTGGTTATGGCAGGTCCCATCTCTCCTGACTGTTATCTCTTGTTCCATCGCCTGGTTGTTTGACCCCTAGTTGTGTGTCCTTCCAGTCACTGGGTGTTGTCATCACTGAATACTGTGGGCTGGCCCGGTGGCTGCCGACCCCATTGTCTGACACTTGTGTTGCCATTGTGAAGCCAATGATTCCTTAGTAATTTGCCCCATGACGCTGATTCTCTGGCCCCATGGGCGGAATGTGGAGTGAACTGATGTCATTTGGGGAGTCAGGATATTTTTTAGGATCTTTCAGGTTGGATTCTTCATGTCTACGATCAGCCATCTCCACCATCATCACAAGTCACAGTCTATGACACGTGAATGGTAGTGAGAGGTCAGTGTGTAGCCAGGGTGGGGTGCACGCTATGTGGGGGTGTAGGGGTGAGTGTGAGAATTGGGAGGAGAGTTGGGGTCTATTAGTATTAGGGTCTTATCTGGGCCATGTAGGACGTTCTAGTTTATGGGATAATAGTGAGTATTGGGAGGTCGGTATGGGAAGGCCGGGGGGTATAAGTGGTGGGCCCTTCACTACATTTTGGTTTGAGCCTTTGGAGTCCCTATAGGGTGAGAGGGGAAGGGGTATGTCTCGTAATTGTGCACCGATACCAGCAACAGGTTGGGCAGATTATTTAGGTAAAATCTCCAATCGCTTGTAGGATGTTTTGGGGTGTCAGGGTGTATGTGTGGTCCATGTATTGTGCAGTGGCCAGGCTCGGCCCCCAGTTAGCAGCTCAGCACTGACAGTCAGCAGAGAGCTCCAGACCCCCGGCCCCCCCCGCCCAATGAGTTAACAACGCAGTGTGATTACACATTCAGCCTCCCATCCCCCTCCATGCCCTCCTCCGGCTGCAGACACAGCTCATCATTGCGGAGGTAGCAGAGAGTGAACCCCTCGCCGGTCCCCGCTGTGTCCTGGCTGGTGGGTGAGTGTGCGCCCCTCGCAGGAAGTCAAGCATCCCAGACCTCTATATGTCCTCACATGACCTGCGCGGGCTCCCACACCTGCTCATAGAGCTGCATTGTGATGTCCAGCCAGGTCTGCAGGGAAATTCAAACTAGGACCCTCTAAGTATTGGGGGACCACAACTCCCAGCATGCCCTGACAGGAAGACGTTACAAGTTTCCCACATGATTATGTGTGTGAGAATGGATATCTGTCGGCCGAGTGAATTGTCAGTGTTGCTCAGTTACAGGCTGTCCAGCGGGGGTAAATGTATGTGCCATATGTGGCTGAGGGGACTATAGGCGAGGAAAGCGCCGATCCGCCAAACTGGGGCGTCATCACCCCATCTCTAAGGCGCTGCCTGCGTATGTGTGGGCTAAGCTATTCTAGAACCTCCCATGTATAGGTGACATCAGTTATATACCTCCTCTATATAGGTGACATCAGTTATATACCTCCTCTATATAGGTGACATCAGTTATATACCTCCTCTATATAGGTGACATCAGTTATATACCTCCTCTATATAGGTGACATTAGTTATATACCTCCTCTATATAGGTGACATTAGTTATATACCTCCTCTATATAGGTGACATTAGTTATATACCTCCTCTATATAGGTGACATTAGTTATATACCTCCTCTATATAGGTGACATTAGTTATATACCTCCTCTATATAGGTGACATTAGTTATATACCTCCTCTATATAGGTGACATTAGTTATATACCTCCTCTATATAGGTGACATTAGTTATATACCTCCTCTATATAGGTGACATTAGTTATATACCTCCTCTATATAGGTGACATTAGTTATATACCTCCTCTATATAGGTGACATTAGTTATATACCTCCTCTATATAGGTGACATCAGTTATATACCTCCTCTATATAGGTGACATTAGTTATATACCTCCCATGTATAGGTGACATTAGTTATATACCTCCTCTATATAGGTGACATCAGTTATATACCTCCTCTATATAGGTGACATTAGTTATATACCTCCCATGTATAGGTGACATCAGTTATATACCTCCTCTATATAGGTGACATCAGTTATATACCTCCTCTATATAGGTGACATTAGTTATATACCTCCTCTATATAGGTGACATTAGTTATATACCTCCCATGTATAGGTGACATTAGTTATATACCTCCTCTATATAGGTGACATTAGTTATATACCTCCCATGTATAGGTGACATTAGTTATATACCTCCTCTATATAGGTGATATTAGTTATATACCTCCTCTATATAAGTGACATTAGTTATATACCTCCTCTATATAGGTGACATTAGTTATATACCTCCCATGTATAGGTGACATTAGTTATATACCTCCTCTATATAGGTGACATTAGTTATATACCTCCTCTATATAGGTGACATTAGTTATATACCTCCCATGTATAGGTGACATTAGTTATATACCTCCTCTATATAGGTGACATTAGTTATATACCTCCCATGTATAGATGACATTAGTTATATACCTCCCATGTATAGGTGACATTAGTTATATACCTCCCATGTATAGGTGACATTAGTTATATACCTCCCATGTATAGGTGACATTAGTTATATACCTCCTCTATATAGGTGACATTAGTTATATACCTCCCATGTATAGGTGACATTAGTTATATACCTCCTCTATATAGGTGATATTAGTTATATACCTCCTCTATATAAGTGACATTAGTTATATACCTCCTCTATATAGGTGACATTAGTTATATACCTCCCATGTATAGGTGACATTAGTTATATACCTCCTCTATATAGGTGACATCAGTTATATACCTCCTCTATATAGGTGACATCAGTTATATACCTCCTCTATATAGGTGACATCAGTTATATACCTCCTCTATATAGGTGACATTAGTTATATACCTCCTCTATATAGGTGACATTAGTTATATACCTCCTCTATATAGGTGACATTAGTTATATACCTCCTCTATATAGGTGACATTAGTTATATACCTCCTCTATATAGGTGACATTAGTTATATACCTCCTCTATATAGGTGACATTAGTTATATACCTCCTCTATATAGGTGACATCAGTTATATACCTCCTCTATATAGGTGACATTAGTTATATACCTCCCATGTATAGGTGACATTAGTTATATACCTCCTCTATATAGGTGACATCAGTTATATACCTCCTCTATATAGGTGACATTAGTTATATACCTCCCATGTATAGGTGACATCAGTTATATACCTCCTCTATATAGGTGACATCAGTTATATACCTCCTCTATATAGGTGACATTAGTTATATACCTCCTCTATATAGGTGACATTAGTTATATACCTCCCATGTATAGGTGACATTAGTTATATACCTCCTCTATATAGGTGACATTAGTTATATACCTCCCATGTATAGGTGACATTAGTTATATACCTCCTCTATATAGGTGATATTAGTTATATACCTCCTCTATATAAGTGACATTAGTTATATACCTCCTCTATATAGGTGACATTAGTTATATACCTCCCATGTATAGGTGACATTAGTTATATACCTCCTCTATATAGGTGACATTAGTTATATACCTCCTCTATATAGGTGACATTAGTTATATACCTCCCATGTATAGGTGACATTAGTTATATACCTCCTCTATATAGGTGACATTAGTTATATACCTCCCATGTATAGATGACATTAGTTATATACCTCCCATGTATAGGTGACATTAGTTATATACCTCCCATGTATAGGTGACATTAGTTATATACCTCCCATGTATAGGTGACATTAGTTATATACCTCCTCTATATAGGTGACATTAGTTATATACCTCCCATGTATAGGTGACATTAGTTATATACCTCCTCTATATAGGTGATATTAGTTATATACCTCCTCTATATAAGTGACATTAGTTATATACCTCCTCTATATAGGTGACATTAGTTATATACCTCCCATGTATAGGTGACATTAGTTATATACCTCCTCTATATAGGTGACATTAGTTATATACCTCCCATGTATAGATGACATTAGTTATATACCTCCCATGTATAGGTGACATTAGTTATATACCTCCCATGTATAGGTGACATTAGTTATATACCTCCCATGTATAGGTGACATTAGTTATATACCTCCCATGTATAGGTGACATTAGTTATATACCTCCTCTATATAGTTGACATTAGTTACAGTGTTGGCCAAAAGTCTTGTCCCCCCTGCAGTTCTGTCAGATAATCCTCGGTGTCCCCCAGATAATGATTACACAGCACAGACTCTTTGGAAAAACACAAAAGAGAATGAAAACAAGTCACATCATTGATCATTTTCCACAAAACTCCAGAACTGGTGCGGACAGAAGTATTGGCGCCCTCAGCCTAATACTTGGTAGCACAACCTTTAGACACAATAACTGCGCACAACCGCTTCCGCTAACCAGCAATGAGTTTCTTACAAGGCTCTGCTGGAATCTTAGACCCTTCTTCTTTGGCAAACTGCTTGCGGTCCCCCCTGAGATGTGAAGGGGGCCTTCTCCAAACTGCCCCCAAGAGATCTCTCCCCCTCCCCCACAGGTGTTCTATGGGATTCAGGGCTGGACTCATTGCTGCCACTTTACAAGTCTCCAGGGCTTTCTCTCACCACCATTTTCTAGTGCTGACCTGAAGTGTGTTTTGGGTCCTTGTCCTGCTGGAAGAGCCCTGACCTCTGAGGGAGACCCCGCTTTCTCACACTGGGCCCTACATGATGCTGCACAATGTGTTGGTCGTCTTCAGACTTCATAATGCCATGCACACGGTCAAGCAGTCCAATGCCAGAGGCAGCAAAGCCACCCCAAACCATCAGGGCCCTCCGCCATGTCTGACTGTAGGGGGCGTCTTCTTCTCTTTTTTCCCTGTAATCTCTATGTTGAGGCCTTCTCCTACTTTTGTCTCCTCTGACCAGAGAACATTCTTCCAGAACGGTTTTGGCTTTCTCAGGTAAGTTTTGGCAAACTCCAGCCTGGCTTCTGTCTGTGGGTAAGAAGTGGGGTCTTCATGGGTCTCCTACCATACAGTCCCTTCTCATTCAGACGCTGACACTGGATAGTACGGGGTGACACTGTTGTACCCTCGGACTGCAGGGCAGCTTGGACTTGTTTGGATGTTAGTCGCGGTTCTTTATCCGCCATCCGCACAATCTTGCGGTGAAATCTCTGGTCAATGTTTCTTTTGCGTCCACATCTAGGGAGGTTAGCCACAGGGCCATGGGCTTTACACTTCTTGATGACACTGCGCACGGTAGACACAGGAACATTCAGGGCTTTGGAGATGGACTTGTAGCCTTGAGATTGCTCAGGCTTCCTCACAATTTTGCTTCTCAAGTCCTCAGACAGTTCTTTGGTCTTCTTTCTTTTCTCCATGCTCAATGTGGTCACACAAGGACACAGGACAGAGGTGGAGTCAACTTTAATCCATTTCAACTGGCTGCAAGTGTGATTTAGTTATTGCCACCACCTGTTAGGTGCCTCAGGTAAGTAACAGGTGCTGGTAATTACACAAATTACAGAAGCATCACATGATTTTTCAAACAGTGCCAATACGTTTGTCCACCCCCTTTTTTATGTTTGCTGTGGAATTATATCCAATTTGGCTTTTTGACAATTCTTGTTGTGGTTTTCCATTGAAGACAAATTAAATGAAGAAAATACCAAAGAACTTGTGATTGTAATCATTATCTGGAAGAACACGAGGATTATCTGACAGAATTGCAGGGTGCCAATACTTTTGGCCAACACTTTATATACCTCCCATATATAGGTGACATTAGTTATATACCTCCCATATATAGGTGACATTAGTTATATACCTCCCATGTATAGGTGACATCAGTTATATACCTCCCATGTATAGGTGACATCAGTTATATACCTCCCATGTATAGGTGACATCAGTTATATACCTCCTCTATATAGGTGACAGCAGTTATATACCTCCCATGTATGAGTGACATTAGTTATATACCGCCCCTCTAGTTCCTTTGTATAGGTGACATTGGTTATACACTGACTAGTAAGAGGGTGACAATGTCTGATCTATCTTCTGTATAGGTGACATCGGTTATATACAATCTTTTATGTTTTGACAGATTTACTGTCAGGAATACATTCTTCTCTTATGTGACATACGTGAGGTCCCTCAGACATGTCAGGAGTTGGACGGTCTCCCGGAAACGATGACAATGTCAAGATAATTGTCCAGGTAAGTGAATATATAGACCTATGCCGCCACCAGATGGACACACACCACCACATGATAGACCTATGCCGCCACCAGATGGACACACACCACCACATGATAGACCTATGCCGCCACCAGATGGACACACACCACCACATGATAGACCTATGCCGCCACCAGATGGACACACACCACCACATGATAGACCTAGGCCGCCTCCAGATGGACACACACCACCACATGATAGACCTATGCCGCCACCAGATGGACACACACCACCACATGATAGACCTAGGCCGCCTCCAGATGGACACACACCACCACATGATAGACCTATGCCGCCTCCAGATGGACACACACCACCACATGATAGACCTATGACGCCACCAGATGGAAACTCACCACCACATGATAGACCTACTGTATGCCGCCACCAGATGGACACACACCACCACATGATAGACCTATGCCGCCACCAGATGGACACTCACCACCACATGATAGACCTATGCCGCCACCAGATGGACACACACCACCACATGATAGACCTATGCCGCCACCAGATGGACACACACCACCACATGATAGACCTGTACCGCCACCAGACGGACACACACCACCACATGATAGACCTATGCCGCCACCAGATGGACACACACCACCACATGATAGACCTATGACGCCACCAGATGGACACACACCACCACATGATAGACCTATACTGCCACCAGATGGACACACACCACCACATGATAGACCTATGCCGCCACCAGATGGACACACACCACCACATGATAGACCTATGCCGCCACCAGATGGACGCACACCACCACATGATAGACCTATGGCTCCCCCAGATTTGTCAAATTTGATGGGAAGAATTGTTTGCCACACAGTCAGAATGATGGACAGCACATCAGATGCCATTACAAGGTACTGGGATCTGTGCAGGCTCGGACTGGCCCACCGGGGTGCTGGTGAATCCCCCCGTGGGCCCAATGCCTTTAGACAGACCCAGTGTTTGGGGAGGAAATCAGACTTGGTAATCGCTCAGGCCTCCCATCCCCATAGGGCTACCCCGGGATCCAAAACTTGATGTCAGGCCCGGACACATTGATAACGGAAAGGGGCCCGGTATCATGTGCTGCTGGGCCTGGTATCATGTGCCGCTGGGCCCGGTATCATGTGCTGCTGGGCCCGGTATCATGTGCCGCTGGGCCCGGTATCATGTGCTGCTGGGCCTAGTATTATGTGCTGCTGGGCCCGGTATCATGTGCTGCTGGGCCTAGTATCATGTGCCGCTGGGCCTGGTATCATGTGCTGCTGGGCCTAGTATTATGTGCTGCTGGGCCTGGTATCATGTGCTGCTGGGCCTAGTATTATGTGCTGCTGGGCCTGGTATCATGTGCTGCTGGACCCGGTATTATGTGCTGCTGGGCCTGGTATCATGTGCTGCTGGGCCTAGTATTATGTGCTGCTGGGCCTGGTATCATGTGCTGCTGGGCCTAGTATTATGTGCTGCTGGGCCTAGTATTATGTGCCGCTGGGCCTAGTATTATGTGCTGCTGGGTCTAGTATTATGTGCTGCTGGGCCTGGTATCATGTGCTGCTGGGCCTGGTATCATGTGCTGCTGGGCCTGGTATCATGTGCTGCTGGGCCTAGTATTATGTGCTGCTGGGCCTAGTATTATGTGCTGCTGGGCCTGGTATCATGTGCCGCTGGACCCAGTATCATGTGCTGCTGGGCCCGGTATCATGTGCTGCAGGGCCTGGTATCATGTGCTGCTGGACCCGGTATTATGTGCCGCTGGGCCCGGTATTATGTGCTGCTGGGCCTGGTATCATGTGCTGCTGGACCCGGTATTATGTGCTGCTGGGCCTGGTATCATGTGCTGCTGGGCCTAGTATTATGTGCTGCTGGGCCTGGTATCATGTGCTGCTGGGCCTAGTATTATGTGCTGCTGGGCCTAGTATTATGTGCCGCTGGGCCTAGTATTATGTGCTGCTGGGTCTAGTATTATGTGCTGCTGGGCCTGGTATCATGTGCTGCTGGGCCTGGTATCATGTGCTGCTGGGCCTGGTATC
Source organism: Leptodactylus fuscus (assembly GCF_031893055.1). Taxonomy (NCBI): domain Eukaryota; kingdom Metazoa; phylum Chordata; class Amphibia; order Anura; family Leptodactylidae; genus Leptodactylus; species Leptodactylus fuscus. The sequence continues at coordinate 224,966,774 of NC_134268.1, read as the reverse complement.
ATGTGCTGCTGGGCCTAGTATTATGTGCTGCTGGGCCTAGTATTATGTGCTGCTGGGCCTGGTATCATGTGCCGCTGGACCCAGTATCATGTGCTGCTGGGCCCGGTATCATGTGCTGCAGGGCCTGGTATCATGTGCTGCTGGACCCGGTATTATGTGCCGCTGGGCCCGGTATTATGTGCTGCTGGGCCTGGTATCATGTGCTGCTGGGCCTAGTATTATGTGCCGCTGGGCCCGGTATTATGTGCTGCAGGGCCTGGTATCATGTGCTGCTGGACCCGGTATTATGTGCTGCTGGGCCTGGTATCATGTGCTGCTGGACCCGGTATTATGTGCTGCTGGGCCTGGTATCATGTGCTGCTGGGCCTGGTATCATGTGCTGCTGGACCCGGTATTATGTGCTGCTGGGCCTGGTATCATGTGCCGCTGGACCCAGTATCATGTGCCGCTGGCCCCTTTCCAGTAGAAGCCTGCCCAGGGGAAGTCTGTAAAAATAACAAACATTTTGACTCACCTCTTCTGGGCTGCAGCTGACACCACACGTTCCAGATGTCAGCGCGGAGGCCTGTGATTGGGGCTCAGTGGTTACGTGGAGTGCTCCGTCATTAAATCACCTCTGTTTATTATACTCTGGAGTCTGAAGAGAAAATAATAGCACTGAAACAAACAGGCAAACCTCACGTATATTCGTCTAAAAGAATTTCGAGGGTTCAGCTGAAGCAACTCAAGGTTCTGGGGAATATATACTACAGTGGGGGTCACTGTGGAGTATATTATCCTGTGTGGGGGTCACTGTGGGGAGCATATTATATTGAGGGTAGTGTGGGGAGCATAGTATATTGTGTGGGGCCACTGTGGAGCTTTATATTGGGGGCAGTGTGTGGAGCATATTATATTGTGTGGGGCCACTGTGGAGTATATTATATTGTGTGGGGTCACTGTGGGGAGCATATTATATTGGGGGTAGTGTGTGGAGTATATTATATTGTGTGGGGCTACTGTGGAGCTTTATATTGGGTGCAGTGTGGGGAGCATATTATATTGTGTGGGGCCACTGTGGAGCTTTATATTGGGGGGCAGTGTGGGGAGCATATTATATTGTGTGGGGCCACTGTGGAGTATATTATTTTGTGTGGGGGTCACTGTGGGGAGCATATTATATTGGGGGTAGTGTGTGGAGCATATTATATTGTGTGGGACCACTGTGGAGTATATTATATTGTGTGGGGGTCACTGTGGGGAGCATATTATATTGGGGGGCAGTGTGGGGAGCATATTATATTGTGTGGGGCCACTGTGGATCTTTATATTGGGGGCAGTGTGGGGAGCATATTATATTGTGTGGGGCCACTGTGGATCTTTATATTGGGGGGCAGTGTGGGGAGCATATTATATTGTGTGGGGCCACTTTGGAGCTTTATATTGGGGGCAGTGTGGGGAGCATATTATATTGTGTGGAACACTGTGGAGCTTTATATTGGGGGGCAGTGTGGGGAGCATATTATATTGTGTGGGGCCACTTTGGAGCTTTATATTGGGGGCAGTGTGGGGAGCATATTATATTGTGTGGAACACTGTGGAGCTTTATATTGGGGGGCAGTGTGGGGAGCATATTATATTGTGTGGGGCCACTTTGGAGCTTTATATTGGGGGCAGTGTGGGGAGCATATTATATTGTGTGGGGCCACTTTGGAGCTTTATATTGGGGGCAGTGTGGGGAGCATATTATATTGTGTGGGGCCATTGTGGAGCTTTATATTGGGGGGCAGTGTGGGAAGCATATTATATTGTGTGGGGCCACTGTGGAGCTTTATATTGGGGGCAGTGTGGGGAGCATATTATATTGTGTGGAACACTGTGGAGCTTTATATTGGGGGGCAGTGTGAGGAGCATATTATATTGTGTGGGGCCACTGTGGAGCTTTATATTGGGGGGGGGGTGTGGGGAGCCTTTTATACTTTGTGAGGCTTCTCGGGAACATATTTTACTTTATATTGGGGGCTTCTGGGGAGCATTATATACAATGTGGAGGATTATATGGGGAGCTCCTGCTCGTAGCCCTGTGTGCTATGTCTGCATCACAGCTACCTGACTATAATCATGCACATACGTGTAGTGCTCCACTAGTGGGCCCTAGACACTGGATCTTTGGGGTGTTGTCCATGTCTATTGTGAGACTGATGCAGGACTGGTACTGCAGCGTGACTGCAAGGCCGAAAGAAGTGGCACTGTATACAAAGAATATACCCCAGTGATGGCATCTGCATACCTCCTATATAAAGGTATAGGCCCAGGATGGATACCATAACATCAGCACCAGAGGTTAAGGAGCTCACCGGTGTGCCTGAGTCCTGGGTGACAATACCATGATAAGGAGATCGGGGGATTGTCTATGGGTGGTCTTGGAGAAGTGACATAGATAGACTTTGGGGAGTGGGAAAATCATTTGCAAAATACCCAAATCCTGGGACATAAAGACTGAGCCGTTCCAGAGCAGCAGAGACTTATAGGGAATCCCTAGTACACAACCAGAATGGCATCCGAACAGACTGAGACATATTGATGGAAAACATCTCTGAAGTTGTCCAAGGATGAAGGATATCTGCATTGCAGAGTGTGAATGGCGTTATAATCAGCTTCGCGCTCACCCCAAGGGTCGAAGGTCGCCTGCCTTTTCAATGTATATCACATTATAGGATCCATCTTGGAGAAGTCGCCGACGCCTTTAATGTGATCACTGACTTCTGAAGTCAAGAGAAAGGGAAATCCTGATCCTGTTCAGTCTACAGTAGTCAATACAGAGTCTCAAGGAACTGCTTAACCCTTAAGTCCTATCCTGGTGTCTGCCATACACCACTACCATACCATAGACACCATGATAGTACTAAGGGTTAACGAGGAGGAATCCACCCCAGCAGGCGTAGATCCCCAGAGAAATCCTTCAATGTACTTTAATGAACAATCTCCTGATCCAGACACATAACCAGAAGATCTAGATGAGTTATCACGTGATCCAGACACATGACCAGATGATCTAGATGAGTTATCACGTGATCCAGACACATGACCAGGTGATCTAGATGAATAATCTCCTGATCCAGACACATGACCAGGTGATCTAGATGAATAATCTCCTGATCCAGACACATGACCAGGTGATCTAGATGAGTTATCACGTGATCCAGACACATGACCAGATGATCTAGATCAATAATCTCCTGATCCAGACACATGACTAGATGATCTAGATGAATAATCTCTACGTCACTTTTACGTACTGGTGTATCCGGTCAAATAGCAGTAAAGGCACGTGGCCGGGAGCGCAGTATGACAGCACTCCTATGTCACAGTATGGCAGCACCCCTATGTTATGGTCTGTGCTATAAGTATCGGGGTCATCAGTCTTATAATTATAATTATTGCCGGCACTCCGAGGACCTCATCTGCAATTTTTTAATTTAAATTGGCACGCCGAACAAAAACTGTTGCCAATCCCTGGTGTAGGTGAATAGATATTCCTGCCACTATATATGGAGAACTCCAACACACACTTGTGTACTAAGTCAGCAGTACGGACATAGAAAACTGTGTGTGTACTGTCATTCATAACATCCACATATGAGCCACATAAGCAACCACCTGAGCCACATACATGAACACGAGCCACATACGCCCCCACCTGAGCCACATACATGAACACGAGCCACATACGTCACCACCTGAGCCACGTACGTGAACACGAGCCACATACACAACCATCTGAACCACATACGCGACCACCTGAGCCACGTACGTGAACACAAACCATGTACATGACCACCTGAGCCACACGTACATGAACATGAGCCACATACACAACCATCTGAACCACATACGCGACCACCTGAGCTACGTACGTGAACACAAGCCATGTACATGACCACCTGAGCCACACGTACATGAACACGAGCCACATACACAACCATCTGAACCACATACGTGACCACCTGAGCCACGTACGTGAACACAAGCCATGTACATGACCACCTGAGCCACACGTACATGAACATGAGCCACATACACAAACATCTGAACCACATACACAATCATCTGAACCACATACGCGACCACCTGAGCCACGTACGTGAACACGAGCCACATACACAACCATCTGAACCACATACGCGACCACCTGAGCCACGTACGTGAACACAAGCCATGTACATGACCACCTGAGCCACACGTACATGAGCACGAGCCACATACGCGACCACCTGAGCCACACTGTGGTGGGGGGGCTGGCCGAGCTCTTGTCCATCTGTAATTGTTTCCTCACAGACGCCCGAGGAGTTTTCAGCACCATCACTTATCCGGCTCACCATACCAAAAGTGCCTCTGACCAAGAAAAGGTGAGAACTCATCTGCTGTCATTGCCTGCAACACAGATTGTCCAAACCATCATATTCCACATTTCTTTATATTCAGGGGAGGTAACAGACAAGACAGAAGCAGAGAGGAGCATGGGAGACCCCGGGCACCCACAAGACGTGAACACATGCTAGAAAGTGCAGCACAGGAAAGCTTGAGATGATGGAAGATGTTCATTGTAGGTCGCTGCTGGATTAGTGAGAGATGAGAGAAGGTGCAGCATGGTGGACAATTCTGTAGATCAGTACGACTGGTGGGCGAAGCATGTGATAATATAACTGAGGCTGCGGTCACATCTGCGTCAGAGTCTCCATAGGAGGTCCACAGGTTACCACTCTTTTAGCTTACAGGGTCTCCATCAGATATCAGAGACAAGCACAAGTTTGAGCTATCTATTACAGGGCAGCACGGTGGCTCAGTGGTTAGCATTGCAGCGCTGGAGTCCTGGGTTCGAATCCCACCAGGAACAACATCTCCAAGGAATTGTATGTTCTCCCCGTGTCTGCGTGGATTTCCTCTCATTCTACAAAAAGACATACTGATAGGAAAAAAAAAGTACATTGTGACGAGGATTGAGCCGATCTTGAGATTTCAGGATCGATTTTAAAATCCAATTTCCGATCATTTTCCATTTGATCCCGATCTCAATGTAAGTCAATGGGATTTTTTTTTTCTAAGATCATTTTCAAAAGCTATAAAAATTACCAAAAAATCCCTAGAATGTGTAGAAAGAGCGAGGGAGACTTCCATGGCCAGGAAACATTGTTATATAATCACTACACAGCGCCGAGCCCAAAACTAGAAGCACATGAGTCTCAGTCATAGCAGTGACCTCTATAGATGTAATATACAGTATTCTCATGACTACATGGGAGCCTCAGTCATAGGAGTGACCTCTATAGATGTAATATACAGTATTCTCATGACTACACAGGAGCCTCAGTCATAGCAGTGACCTCTATAGATGTAATATACAGTATTCTCATGACTACACGGGAGCCTCAGTCATAGCAGTGACCTCTATAAATGTAATATACAGTATTCTCATGACTACACAGGAGCCTCAGTCATAGCAGTGACCTCTATAAATGTAATATACAGTATTCTCATGACTACACGGGAGCCTCAGTCATAGCAGTGACCTCTAGAAATGTAATATACAGTATTCTCATGACTACACGGGAGCCTCAGTCATAGCAGTGACCTCTAGCAATGTAATATACAGTATTCTCATGACTACACGGGAGCCTCAGTCATAGCAGTGACCTCTATAGATGTAATATACAGTATTCTCATGACTACAAAGGAGCCTCAGTCATAGCAGTGACCTCTATAGATGTAATATACAGTATTCTCATGACTACACAGGAGCCTCAGTCATAGCAGTGACCTCTATAGATGTAATATACAGTATTCTCATGACTACAAGGGAGCCTCAGTCATAGCAGTGACCTCTATAGATGTAATATACAGTATTCTCATGACTACACAGGAGCCTCAGTCATAGCAGTGACCTCTAGAAATGTAATATACAGTATTCTCATGACTACACGGGAGCCTCAGTCATAGCAGTGACCTCTATAAATGTAATATACAGTATTCTCATGACTACACATGAGCCTCAGTCATAGCAGTGACCTCTAGAAATGTAATATACAGTATTCTCATGACTACACAGGAGCCTCAGTCATAGCAGTGACCTCTATAGATGTAATATACAGTATTCTCATGACTACACAGGAGCCTCAGTCATAGCAGTGACCTCTATAGATGTAATATACAGTATTCTCATGACTACACGGGAGCCTCAGTCATAGGAGTGACCTCTATAAATGTAATATACAGTATTCTCATGACTACACGGGAGCCTCAGTCATAGCAGTGACCTCTATAAATGTAATATACAGTATTCTCATGACTACACGGGAGCCTCAGTCATAGCAGTGACCTCTATAGATGTAATATACAGTATTCTCATGACTACACGGGAGCCTCAGTCATAGCAGTGACCTCTAGAAATGTAATATACAGTATTCTCATGACTACACGGGAGCCTCAGTCATAGCAGTGACCTCTATAAATGTAATATACAGTATTCTCATGACTACACAGGAGCCTCAGTCATAGCAGTGACCTCTAGCAATGTAATATACAGTATTCTCATGACTACACAGGAGCCTCAGTCATAGCAGTGACCTCTATAGATGTAATATACAGTATTCTCATGACTACACGGGAGCCTCAGTCATAGCAGTGACCTCTATAAATGTAATATACAGTATTCTCATGACTACACGGGAGCCTCAGTCATAGCAGTGACCTCTATAAATGTAATATACAGTATTCTCATGACTACACGGGAGCCTCAGTCATAGCAGTGACCTCTATAAATGTAATATACAGTATTCTAATGACTACACAGAAGCCTCAGTCATAGCAGTGACCTCTATAGATGTAATATACAGTATTCTCATGACTACACAGGCGCCTCAGTCATAGCAGTGACCTCTATAAATGTAATATACAGTATTCTCATGACTACACGGGAGCCTCAGTCATAGCAGTGACCTCTATAGATGTAATATACAGTATTCTCATGACTACACGGGAGCCTCAGTCATAGCAGTGACCTCTAGAAATGTAAGCATAGCCAGTAATATACTGTATTCTCATGACTACACGGGCGCCTCAGTCATAGCAGTGACCTCTATAGATGTAAGCATAGCCAGTAATATACAGTATTCTCATGACTACACGGGAGCCTCAGTCATAGCAGTGACCTCTATAAATGTAATATACAGTATTCTCATGACTACACGGGAGCCTCAGTCATAGGAGTGACCTCTATAAATGTAATATACAGTACTCTCATGACTACACAGGCGCCTCAGTCATAGGAGTGACCTCTATAGATGTAATATACAGTATTCTCATGACTACACGGGAGCCTCAGTCATAGCAGTGACCTCTATAGATGTAATATACTGTATTCTCATGACTACACAGGCGCCTCAGTCATAGCAGTGACCTCTATAAATGTAATATACTGTATTCTCATGACTACACAGGAGCCTCAGTCATAGGAGTGACCTCTATAAATGTAATATACAGTATTCTCATGACTACACGGGAGCCTCAGTCATAGCAGTGACCTCTAGAAATGTAATATACAGTATTCTCATGACTACACGGGAGCCTCAGTCATAGGAGTGACCTCTATAAATGTAATATACAGTATTCTCATGACTACACAGGCGCCTCAGTCATAGGAGTGACCTCTATAGATGTAATATACAGTATTCTCATGACTACACGGGAGCCTCAGTCATAGCAGTGACCTCTATAGATGTAATATACAGTATTCTCATGACTACACGGGAGCCTCAGTCATAGGAGTGACCTCTATAAATGTAATATACAGTATTCTCATGACTACACGGGAGCCTCAGTCATAGCAGTGACCTCTATAGATGTAATATACAGTATTCTCATGACTACACGGGAGCCTCAGTCATAGGAGTGACCTCTATAAATGTAATATACAGTATTCTCATGACTACACAGGAGCCTCAGTCATAGCAGTGACCTCTAGAAATGTAATATACAGTATTCTCATGACTACACGGGAGCCTCAGTCAAAGCAGTGACCTCTATAGATGTAAGCATAGCCAGTAATATACAGTATTCTCATGACTACACGGGCGCCTCAGTCATAGGAGTGACCTCTATAAATGTAATATACAGTATTCTCATGACTACACAGGAGCCTCAGTCATAGCACTGACCTCTATAGATGTAATATACAGTATTCTCATGACTACACGGGAGCCTCAGTCATAGCAGTGACCTCTATAAATGTAATATACAGTATTCTCATGACTACACGGGAGCCTCAGTCATAGGAGTGACCTCTATAAATGTAATATACAGTATTCTCATGACTACACAGGCGCCTCAGTCATAGGAGTGACCTCTATAGATGTAATATACAGTATTCTCATGACTACACGGGAGCCTCAGTCATAGCAGTGACCTCTATAGATGTAATATACTGTATTCTCATGACTACACAGGCGCCTCAGTCATAGCAGTGACCTCTATAAATGTAATATACAGTATTCTCATGACTACACAGGAGCCTCAGTCATAGGAGTGACCTCTATAAATGTAATATACAGTATTCTCATGACTACACGGGAGCCTCAGTCATAGGAGTGACCTCTATAAATGTAATATACAGTATTCTCATGACTACACGGGAGCCTCAGTCATAGGAGTGACCTCTATAAATGTAATATACAGTATTCTCATGACTACACAGGCGCCTCAGTCATAGGAGTGACCTCTATAGATGTAATATACAGTATTCTCATGACTACACGGGAGCCTCAGTCATAGCAGTGACCTCTATAGATGTAATATACTGTATTCTCATGACTACACAGGCGCCTCAGTCATAGCAGTGACCTCTATAAATGTAATATACTGTATTCTCATGACTACACAGGAGCCTCAGTCATAGGAGTGACCTCTATAAATGTAAGCATAGCCAGTAATATACTGTATTCTCATGACTACACGGGAGCCTCAGTCATAGCAGTGACCTCTAGAAATGTAAGCATAGCCAGTAATATACTGTATTCTCATGACTACACGGGAGCCTCAGTCATAGCAGTGACCTCTAGAAATGTAAGCATAGCCAGTAATATACTGTATTCTCATGACTACACGGGAGCCTCAGTCATAGCAGTGACCTCTATAGATGTAATATACAGTATTCTCATGACTACACGGGAGCCTCAGTCAAAGCAGTGACCTCTATAGATGTAAGCATAGCCAGTAATATACAGTATTCTCATGACTACACGGGCGCCTCAGTCATAGGAGTGACCTCTATAAATGTAATATACAGTATTCTCATGACTACACAGGAGCCTCAGTCATAGCACTGACCTCTATAGATGTAATATACAGTATTCTCATGACTACACGGGAGCCTCAGTCATAGCAGTGACCTCTATAAATGTAATATACAGTATTCTCATGACTACACGGGAGCCTCAGTCATAGGAGTGACCTCTATAAATGTAATATACAGTATTCTCATGACTACACAGGCGCCTCAGTCATAGGAGTGACCTCTATAGATGTAATATACAGTATTCTCATGACTACACGGGAGCCTCAGTCATAGCAGTGACCTCTATAGATGTAATATACTGTATTCTCATGACTACACAGGCGCCTCAGTCATAGCAGTGACCTCTATAAATGTAATATACAGTATTCTCATGACTACACAGGAGCCTCAGTCATAGGAGTGACCTCTATAAATGTAATATACAGTATTCTCATGACTACACGGGAGCCTCAGTCATAGGAGTGACCTCTATAAATGTAATATACAGTATTCTCATGACTACACGGGAGCCTCAGTCATAGGAGTGACCTCTATAAATGTAATATACAGTATTCTCATGACTACACAGGCGCCTCAGTCATAGGAGTGACCTCTATAGATGTAATATACAGTATTCTCATGACTACACGGGAGCCTCAGTCATAGCAGTGACCTCTATAGATGTAATATACTGTATTCTCATGACTACACAGGCGCCTCAGTCATAGCAGTGACCTCTATAAATGTAATATACTGTATTCTCATGACTACACAGGAGCCTCAGTCATAGGAGTGACCTCTATAAATGTAATATACAGTATTCTCATGACTACACGGGAGCCTCAGTCATAGCAGTGACCTCTAGAAATGTAATATACAGTATTCTCATGACTACACGGGAGCCTCAGTCATAGGAGTGACCTCTATAAATGTAATATACAGTATTCTCATGACTACACAGGCGCCTCAGTCATAGGAGTGACCTCTATAGATGTAATATACAGTATTCTCATGACTACACGGGAGCCTCAGTCATAGCAGTGACCTCTATAGATGTAATATACAGTATTCTCATGACTACACGGGAGCCTCAGTCATAGGAGTGACCTCTATAAATGTAATATACAGTATTCTCATGACTACACGGGAGCCTCAGTCATAGCAGTGACCTCTATAGATGTAATATACAGTATTCTCATGACTACACGGGAGCCTCAGTCATAGGAGTGACCTCTATAAATGTAATATACAGTATTCTCATGACTACACAGGAGCCTCAGTCATAGCAGTGACCTCTAGAAATGTAATATACAGTATTCTCATGACTACACGGGAGCCTCAGTCAAAGCAGTGACCTCTATAGATGTAAGCATAGCCAGTAATATACAGTATTCTCATGACTACACGGGCGCCTCAGTCATAGGAGTGACCTCTATAAATGTAATATACAGTATTCTCATGACTACACAGGAGCCTCAGTCATAGCACTGACCTCTATAGATGTAATATACAGTATTCTCATGACTACACGGGAGCCTCAGTCATAGGAGTGACCTCTATAAATGTAATATACTGTATTCTCATGACTACACAGGAGCCTCAGTCATAGCAGTGACCTCTAGAAATGTAATATACAGTATTCTCATGACTACACGGGAGCCTCAGTCATAGCAGTGACCTCTATAGATGTAATATACAGTATTCTCATGACTACACGGGAGCCTCAGTCATAGGAGTGACCTCTATAGATGTAATATACAGTATTCTCATGACTACACAGGAGCCTCAGTCATAGCAGTGACCTCTATAGATGTAATATACAGTATTCTCATGACTACACATGAGCCTCAGTCATAGGAGTGACCTCTATAGATGTAATATACAGTATTCTCATGACTACACGGGAGCCTCAGTCATAGGAGTGACCTCTATAGATGTAATATACTGTATTCTCATGACTACACAGGAGCCTCAGTCATAGCAGTGACCTCTATAGATGTAATATACTGTATTCTCATTACTACACGGGAGCCTCAGTCATAGCAGTGACCTCTATAAATGTAATATACAGTATTCTCATGACTACACGGGAGCCTCAGTCATAGGAGTGACCTCTATAGATGTAATATACTGTATTCTCATGACTACACAGGAGCCTCAGTCATAGCAGTGACCTCTATAGATGTAATATACTGTATTCTCATTACTACACGGGAGCCTCAGTCATAGCAGTGACCTCTATAAATGTAATATACAGTATTCTCATGACTACACGGGAGCCTCAGTCATAGGAGTGACCTCTATAAATGTAATATACAGTATTCTCATGACTACACAGGAGCCTCAGTCATAGCAGTGACCTCTAGCAATGTAATATACAGTATTCTCATGACTACACAGGAGCCTCAGTCATAGCAGTGACCTCTATAGATGTAATATACAGTATTCTCATGACTACACGGGAGCCTCAGTCATAGCAGTGACCTCTATAAATGTAATATACAGTATTCTCATGACTACACGGGAGCCTCAGTCATAGCAGTGACCTCTATAAATGTAATATACAGTATTCTCATGACTACACGGGAGCCTCAGTCATAGCAGTGACCTCTATAAATGTAATATACAGTATTCTCATGACTACACGGGAGCCTCAGTCATAGGAGTGACCTCTATAAATGTAATATACAGTATTCTCATGACTACACGGGAGCCTCAGTCATAGCAGTGACCTCTATAAATGTAATATACAGTATTCTCATGACTACACATGAGCCTCAGTCATAGCAGTGACCTCTATAAATGTAATATACAGTATTCTCATGACTACACAGGAGCCTCAGTCATAGGAGTGACCTCTATAGATGTAATATACAGTATTCTCATGACTACACAGGAGCCTCAGTCATAGCAGTGACCTCTATAGATGTAATATACAGTATTCTCATGACTACACGGGAGCCTCAGTCATAGCAGTGACCTCTAGCAATGTAATATACAGTATTCTCATGACTACACAGGAGCCTCAGTCATAGCAGTGACCTCTATAAATGTAATATACAGTATTCTCATGACTACACGGGAGCCTCAGTCATAGCAGTGACCTCTATAGATGTAATATACTGTATTCTCATGACTACACAGGAGCCTCAGTCATAGCAGTGACCTCTATAAATGTAATATACAGTATTCTCATGACTACACATGAGCCTCAGTCATAGGAGTGACCTCTATAGATGTAATATACAGTATTCTCATGACTACACAGGAGCCTCAGTCATAGCAGTGACCTCTATAGATGTAATATACAGTATTCTCATGACTACACATGAGCCTCAGTCATAGGAGTGACCTCTATAGATGTAATATACTGTATTCTCATTACTACACGGGAGCCTCAGTCATAGGAGTGACCTCTATAAATGTAATATACAGTATTCTCATGACTACACGGGAGCCTCAGTCATAGCAGTGACCTCTATAAATGTAATATACAGTATTCTCATGACTACACAGGAGCCTCAGTCATAGGAGTGACCTCTATAGATGTAATATACAGTATTCTCATGACTACACGGGAGCCTCAGTCATAGCAGTGACCTCTATAGATGTAATATACTGTATTCTCATGACTACACGGGAGCCTCAGTCATAGGAGTGACCTCTATAAATGTAATATACAGTATTCTCATGACTACACGGGAGCCTCAGTCATAGCAGTGACCTCTATAGATGTAATATACAGTATTCACATGACTACACATGAGCCTCAGTCATAGCAGTGACCTCTATAAATGTAATATACAGTATTCTCATGACTACACAGGAGCCTCAGTCATAGGAGTGACCTCTATAGATGTAATATACAGTATTCTCATGACTACACATGAGCCTCAGTCATAGGAGTGACCTCTATAGATGTAATATACAGTATTCTCATGACTACACAGGAGCCTCAGTCATAGGAGTGACCTCTATAAATGTAATATACAGTATTCTCATGACTACACGGGAGCCTCAGTCATAGCAGTGACCTCTATAAATGTAATATACAGTATTCTCATGACTACACAGGAGCCTCAGTCATAGGAGTGACCTCTATAAATGTAATATACTGTATTCTCATGACTACACGGGAGCCTCAGTCATAGGAGTGACCTCTATAGATGTAATATACAGTATTCTCATGACTACACGGGAGCCTCAGTCATAGCAGTGACCTCTATAGATGTAATATACAGTATTCACATGACTACACATGAGCCTCAGTCATAGCAGTGACCTCTATAAATGTAATATACAGTATTCTCATGACTACACGGGAGCCTCAGTCATAGGAGTGACCTCTATAGATGTAATATACAGTATTCTCATGACTACACATGAGCCTCAGTCATAGGAGTGACCTCTATAGATGTAATATACAGTATTCTCATGACTACACATGAGCCTCAGTCATAGGAGTGACCTCTATAGATGTAATATACAGTATTCTCATGACTACACGGGAGCCTCAGTCATAGCAGTGACCTCTATAAATGTAATATACAGTATTCTCATGACTACACGGGAGCCTCAGTCATAGCAGTGACCTCTATAGATGTAATATACAGTATTCTCATGACTACACGGGAGCCTCAGTCATAGCAGTGACCTCTATAAGTGTAATATACAGTATTCTCATGACTACACAGGAGCCTCAGTCATAGGAGTGACCTCTATAAATGTAATATACTGTATTCTCATGACTACACGGGAGCCTCAGTCATAGCAGTGACCTCTATAGATGTAATATACAGTATTCTCATGACTACACAGGAGCCTCAGTCATAGCAGTGACCTCTATAGATGTAATATACAGTATTCTCATGACTACACATGAGCCTCAGTCATAGCAGTGACCTCTATAGATGTAATATACAGTATTCTCATGACTACACAGGAGCCTCAGTCATAGCAGTGACCTCTATAGATGTAATATACAGTATTCTCATGACTACACGGGAGCCTCAGTCATAGCAGTGACCTCTAGAAATGTAATATACAGTATTCTCATGACTACACGGGAGCCTCAGTCATAGGAGTGACCTCTATAAATGTAATATACAGTATTCTCATGACTACACGGGAGCCTCAGTCATAGCAGTGACCTCTATAGATGTAATATACAGTATTCTCATGACTACACGGGAGCCTCAGTCATAGCAGTGACCTCTAGAAATGTAATATACAGTACTCTCATGACTACACGGGAGCCTCAGTCATAGCAGTGACCTCTATAAATGTAATATACAGTATTCTCATGACTACAAAGGAGCCTCAGTCATAGCAGTGACCTCTATAGATGTAATATACAGTATTCTCATGACTACACGGGAGCCTCAGTCATAGCAGTGACCTCTATAAATGTAATATACAGTATTCTCATGACTACACGGGAGCCTCAGTCATAGCAGTGACCTCTATAAATGTAATATACAGTATTCTCATGACTACACAGGAGCCTCAGTCATAGCAGTGACCTCTATAGATGTAATATACAGTATTCTCATGACTACACGGGAGCCTCAGTCATAGCAGTGACCTCTATAAATGTAATATACAGTATTCTCATGACTACACGGGAGCCTCAGTCATAGCAGTGACCTCTATAAATGTAATATACAGTATTCTCATGACTACACGGGAGCCTCAGTCATAGGAGTGACCTCTATAGATGTAATATACAGTATTCTCATGACTACACAGGAGCCTCAGTCATAGCAGTGACCTCTAGAAATGTAATATACAGTACTCTCATGACTACACGGGAGCCTCAGTCATAGCAGTGACCTCTATAGATGTAATATACAGTATTCTCATGACTACACGGGAGCCTCAGTCATAGCAGTGACCTCTATAAATGTAATATACAGTATTCTCATGACTACACGGGAGCCTCAGTCATAGCAGTGACCTCTATAAATGTAATATACAGTATTCTCATGACTACACGGGAGCCTCAGTCATAGCAGTGACCTCTATAAATGTAATATACAGTATTCTCATGACTACACGGGAGCCTCAGTCATAGGAGTGACCTCTATAGATGTAATATACAGTATTCTCATGACTATACAGGAGCCTCAGTCATAGCAGTGACCTCTATAGATGTAATATACAGTATTCTCATGACTACACGGGAGCCTCAGTCATAGGAGTGACCTCTAGAAATGTAATATACAGTATTCTCATGACTACACAGGAGCCTCAGTCATAGCAGTGACCTCTATAGATGTAATATACTGTATTCTCATGACTACACATGAGCCTCAGTCATAGGAGTGACCTCTATAGATGTAATATACAGTATTCTCATGACTACACGGGAGCCTCAGTCATAGCAGTGACCTCTATAAATGTAATATACAGTATTCTCATGACTACACGGGAGCCTCAGTCATAGCAGTGACCTCTATAGATGTAATATACAGTAATCTCATGACTACACGGGAGCCTCAGTCATAGGAGTGACCTCTATAGATGTAATATACAGTATTCTCATGACTACACGGGAGCCTCAGTCATAGCAGTGACCTCTATAAATGTAATATACAGTATTCTCATGACTACACGGGAGCCTCAGTCATAGGAGTGACCTCTATAAATGTAATATACAGTATTCTCATGACTACACGGGAGCCTCAGTCATAGCACTGACCTCTATAAATGTAATATACAGTATTCTCATGACTACACAGGAGCCTCAGTCATAGCAGTGACCTCTATAGATGTAATATACAGTATTCTCATGACTACACGGGAGCCTCAGTCATAGCAGTGACCTCTATAAATGTAATATACAGTATTCTCATGACTACACGGGAGCCTCAGTCATAGCAGTGACCTCTATAGATGTAATATACAGTATTCTCATGACTACACGGGAGCCTCAGTCATAGCAGTGACCTCTATAAATGTAATATACAGTATTCTCATGACTACACGGGAGCCTCAGTCATAGCAGTGACCTCTATAGATGTAATATACAGTAATCTCATGACTACACAGGCGCCTCAGTCATAGGAGTGACCTCTATAGATGTAATATACAGTATTCTCATGACTACACGGGAGCCTCAGTCATAGCAGTGACCTCTATAGATGTAATATACAGTATTCTCATGACTACACGGGAGCCTCAGTCATAGGAGTGACCTCTATAAATGTAATATACAGTATTCTCATGACTACACGGGAGCCTCAGTCATAGCAGTGACCTCTATAGATGTAATATACAGTATTCTCATGACTACACGGGAGCCTCAGTCATAGGAGTGACCTCTATAAATGTAATATACAGTATTCTCATGACTACACAGGAGCCTCAGTCATAGCAGTGACCTCTAGAAATGTAATATACAGTATTCTCATGACTACACGGGAGCCTCAGTCAAAGCAGTGACCTCTATAGATGTAAGCATAGCCAGTAATATACAGTATTCTCATGACTACACGGGCGCCTCAGTCATAGGAGTGACCTCTATAAATGTAATATACAGTATTCTCATGACTACACAGGAGCCTCAGTCATAGCACTGACCTCTATAGATGTAATATACAGTATTCTCATGACTACACGGGAGCCTCAGTCATAGGAGTGACCTCTATAAATGTAATATACTGTATTCTCATGACTACACAGGAGCCTCAGTCATAGCAGTGACCTCTAGAAATGTAATATACAGTATTCTCATGACTACACGGGAGCCTCAGTCATAGCAGTGACCTCTATAGATGTAATATACAGTATTCTCATGACTACACATGAGCCTCAGTCATAGCAGTGACCTCTATAGATGTAATATACAGTATTCTCATGACTACACGGGAGCCTCAGTCATAGGAGTGACCTCTATAGATGTAATATACTGTATTCTCATGACTACACGGGAGCCTCAGTCATAGCAGTGACCTCTATAAATGTAATATACAGTATTCTCATGACTACACGGGAGCCTCAGTCATAGGAGTGACCTCTATAAATGTAATATACAGTATTCTCATGACTACACAGGAGCCTCAGTCATAGCAGTGACCTCTAGCAATGTAATATACAGTATTCTCATGACTACACAGGAGCCTCAGTCATAGCAGTGACCTCTATAGATGTAATATACAGTATTCTCATGACTACACGGGAGCCTCAGTCATAGCAGTGACCTCTATAAATGTAATATACAGTATTCTCATGACTACACGGGAGCCTCAGTCATAGCAGTGACCTCTATAAATGTAATATACAGTATTCTCATGACTACACGGGAGCCTCAGTCATAGCAGTGACCTCTATAAATGTAATATACAGTATTCTCATGACTACACGGGAGCCTCAGTCATAGGAGTGACCTCTATAAATGTAATATACAGTATTCTCATGACTACACGGGAGCCTCAGTCATAGCAGTGACCTCTATAAATGTAATATACAGTATTCTCATGACTACACAGGAGCCTCAGTCATAGCAGTGACCTCTATAAATGTAATATACAGTATTCTCATGACTACACAGGAGCCTCAGTCATAGGAGTGACCTCTATAGATGTAATATACAGTATTCTCATGACTACACAGGAGCCTCAGTCATAGGAGTGACCTCTATAGATGTAATATACAGTATTCTCATGACTACACGGGAGCCTCAGTCATAGCAGTGACCTCTATAGATGTAATATACAGTATTCTCATGACTACACAGGAGCCTCAGTCATAGCAGTGACCTCTATAGATGTAATATACAGTATTCTCATGACTACACAGGAGCCTCAGTCATAGCAGTGACCTCTATAGATGTAATATACAGTATTCTCATGACTACACGGGAGCCTCAGTCATAGCAGTGACCTCTAGCAATGTAATATACAGTATTCTCATGACTACACAGGAGCCTCAGTCATAGCAGTGACCTCTATAGATGTAATATACAGTATTCTCATGACTACACGGGAGCCTCAGTCATAGCAGTGACCTCTATAAATGTAATATACAGTATTCTCATGACTACACGGGAGCCTCAGTCATAGCAGTGACCTCTATAAATGTAATATACAGTATTCTCATGACTACACAGGAGCCTCAGTCATAGCAGTGACCTCTATAAATGTAATATACAGTATTCTCATGACTACACGGGAGCCTCAGTCATAGCAGTGACCTCTAGCAATGTAATATACAGTATTCTCATGACTACACGGGAGCCTCAGTCATAGCAGTGACCTCTATAAATGTAATATACAGTATTCTCATGACTACACAGGAGCCTCAGTCATAGGAGTGACCTCTATAAATGTAATATACAGTATTCTCATGACTACACGGGAGCCTCAGTCATAGCAGTGACCTCTATAGATGTAATATACTGTATTCTCATGACTACACAGGAGCCTCAGTCATAGCAGTGACCTCTATAGATGTAATATACAGTATTCTCATGACTACACAGGAGCCTCAGTCATAGCAGTGACCTCTATAAATGTAATATACAGTATTCTCATGACTACACATGAGCCTCAGTCATAGGAGTGACCTCTATAGATGTAATATACAGTATTCTCATGACTACACAGGAGCCTCAGTCATAGCAGTGACCTCTATAGATGTAATATACAGTATTCTCATGACTACACATGAGCCTCAGTCATAGGAGTGACCTCTATAGATGTAATATACTGTATTCTCATTACTACACGGGAGCCTCAGTCATAGGAGTGACCTCTATAAATGTAATATACAGTATTCTCATGACTACACGGGAGCCTCAGTCATAGCAGTGACCTCTATAAATGTAATATACAGTATTCTCATGACTACACAGGAGCCTCAGTCATAGGAGTGACCTCTATAGATGTAATATACTGTATTCTCATGACTACACGGGAGCCTCAGTCATAGGAGTGACCTCTATAAATGTAATATACAGTATTCTCATGACTACACGGGAGCCTCAGTCATAGGAGTGACCTCTATAGATGTAATATACAGTATTCTCATGACTACACAGGAGCCTCAGTCATAGCAGTGACCTCTATAGATGTAATATACAGTATTCACATGACTACACGGGAGCCTCAGTCATAGCAGTGACCTCTATAGATGTAATATACAGTATTCTCATGACTACACAGGAGCCTCAGTCATAGGAGTGACCTCTATAGATGTAATATACAGTATTCTCATGACTACACATGAGCCTCAGTCATAGGAGTGACCTCTATAGATGTAATATACTGTATTCTCATTACTACACGGGAGCCTCAGTCATAGGAGTGACCTCTATAAATGTAATATACAGTATTCTCATGACTACACGGGAGCCTCAGTCATAGGAGTGACCTCTATAAATGTAATATACAGTATTCTCATGACTACACGGGAGCCTCAGTCATAGGAGTGACCTCTATAGATGTAATATACAGTATTCTCATGACTACACAGGAGCCTCAGTCATAGCAGTGACCTCTATAGATGTAATATACAGTATTCACATGACTACACATGAGCCTCAGTCATAGCAGTGACCTCTATAAATGTAATATACAGTATTCTCATGACTACACAGGAGCCTCAGTCATAGGAGTGACCTCTATAGATGTAATATACAGTATTCACATGACTACACATGAGCCTCAGTCATAGGAGTGACCTCTATAGATGTAATATACTGTATTCTCATTACTACACGGGAGCCTCAGTCATAGGAGTGACCTCTATAAATGTAATATACAGTATTCTCATGACTACACGGGAGCCTCAGTCATAGCAGTGACCTCTATAAATGTAATATACAGTATTCTCATGACTACACAGGAGCCTCAGTCATAGGAGTGACCTCTATAAATGTAATATACTGTATTCTCATGACTACACGGGAGCCTCAGTCATAGGAGTGACCTCTATAAATGTAATATACAGTATTCTCATGACTACACAGGAGCCTCAGTCATAGCAGTGACCTCTATAGATGTAATATACAGTATTCACATGACTACACATGAGCCTCAGTCATAGCAGTGACCTCTATAAATGTAATATACAGTATTCTCATGACTACACGGGAGCCTCAGTCATAGGAGTGACCTCTATAGATGTAATATACAGTATTCTCATGACTACACATGAGCCTCAGTCATAGGAGTGACCTCTATAGATGTAATATACAGTATTCTCATGACTACACAGGAGCCTCAGTCATAGGAGTGACCTCTATAGATGTAATATACAGTATTCTCATGACTACACATGAGCCTCAGTCATAGGAGTGACCTCTATAGATGTAATATACAGTATTCTCATGACTACACGGGAGCCTCAGTCATAGCAGTGACCTCTATAAATGTAATATACAGTATTCTCATGACTACACGGGAGCCTCAGTCATAGCAGTGACCTCTATAGATGTAATATACAGTATTCTCATGACTACACGGGAGCCTCAGTCATAGCAGTGACCTCTATAAGTGTAATATACAGTATTCTCATGACTACACAGGAGCCTCAGTCATAGGAGTGACCTCTATAAATGTAATATACTGTATTCTCATGACTACACGGGAGCCTCAGTCATAGCAGTGACCTCTATAAATGTAATATACAGTATTCTCATGACTACACGGGAGCCTCAGTCATAGCAGTGACCTCTATAGATGTAATATACAGTATTCTCATGACTACACGGGAGCCTCAGTCATAGCAGTGACCTCTATAAATGTAATATACAGTATTCTCATGACTACACGGGAGCCTCAGTCATAGCAGTGACCTCTATAGATGTAATATACAGTAATCTCATGACTACACAGGCGCCTCAGTCATAGGAGTGACCTCTATAGATGTAATATACAGTATTCTCATGACTACACGGGAGCCTCAGTCATAGCAGTGACCTCTATAGATGTAATATACAGTATTCTCATGACTACACGGGAGCCTCAGTCATAGGAGTGACCTCTATAAATGTAATATACAGTATTCTCATGACTACACGGGAGCCTCAGTCATAGCAGTGACCTCTATAGATGTAATATACAGTATTCTCATGACTACACGGGAGCCTCAGTCATAGGAGTGACCTCTATAAATGTAATATACAGTATTCTCATGACTACACAGGAGCCTCAGTCATAGCAGTGACCTCTAGAAATGTAATATACAGTATTCTCATGACTACACGGGAGCCTCAGTCAAAGCAGTGACCTCTATAGATGTAAGCATAGCCAGTAATATACAGTATTCTCATGACTACACGGGCGCCTCAGTCATAGGAGTGACCTCTATAAATGTAATATACAGTATTCTCATGACTACACAGGAGCCTCAGTCATAGCACTGACCTCTATAGATGTAATATACAGTATTCTCATGACTACACGGGAGCCTCAGTCATAGGAGTGACCTCTATAAATGTAATATACTGTATTCTCATGACTACACAGGAGCCTCAGTCATAGCAGTGACCTCTAGAAATGTAATATACAGTATTCTCATGACTACACGGGAGCCTCAGTCATAGCAGTGACCTCTATAGATGTAATATACAGTATTCTCATGACTACACATGAGCCTCAGTCATAGCAGTGACCTCTATAGATGTAATATACAGTATTCTCATGACTACACGGGAGCCTCAGTCATAGGAGTGACCTCTATAGATGTAATATACTGTATTCTCATGACTACACAGGAGCCTCAGTCATAGCAGTGACCTCTATAGATGTAATATACTGTATTCTCATTACTACACGGGAGCCTCAGTCATAGCAGTGACCTCTATAAATGTAATATACAGTATTCTCATGACTACACGGGAGCCTCAGTCATAGGAGTGACCTCTATAAATGTAATATACAGTATTCTCATGACTACACAGGAGCCTCAGTCATAGCAGTGACCTCTAGCAATGTAATATACAGTATTCTCATGACTACACAGGAGCCTCAGTCATAGCAGTGACCTCTATAGATGTAATATACAGTATTCTCATGACTACACGGGAGCCTCAGTCATAGCAGTGACCTCTATAAATGTAATATACAGTATTCTCATGACTACACGGGAGCCTCAGTCATAGCAGTGACCTCTATAAATGTAATATACAGTATTCTCATGACTACACGGGAGCCTCAGTCATAGCAGTGACCTCTATAAATGTAATATACAGTATTCTCATGACTACACGGGAGCCTCAGTCATAGGAGTGACCTCTATAAATGTAATATACAGTATTCTCATGACTACACGGGAGCCTCAGTCATAGCAGTGACCTCTATAAATGTAATATACAGTATTCTCATGACTACACAGGAGCCTCAGTCATAGGAGTGACCTCTATAGATGTAATATACAGTATTCTCATGACTACACAGGAGCCTCAGTCATAGGAGTGACCTCTATAGATGTAATATACAGTATTCTCATGACTACACGGGAGCCTCAGTCATAGCAGTGACCTCTATAGATGTAATATACAGTATTCTCATGACTACACAGGAGCCTCAGTCATAGCAGTGACCTCTATAGATGTAATATACAGTATTCTCATGACTACACAGGAGCCTCAGTCATAGCAGTGACCTCTATAGATGTAATATACAGTATTCTCATGACTACACGGGAGCCTCAGTCATAGCAGTGACCTCTAGCAATGTAATATACAGTATTCTCATGACTACACAGGAGCCTCAGTCATAGCAGTGACCTCTATAGATGTAATATACAGTATTCTCATGACTACACGGGAGCCTCAGTCATAGCAGTGACCTCTATAAATGTAATATACAGTATTCTCATGACTACACGGGAGCCTCAGTCATAGCAGTGACCTCTATAAATGTAATATACAGTATTCTCATGACTACACAGGAGCCTCAGTCATAGCAGTGACCTCTATAAATGTAATATACAGTATTCTCATGACTACACGGGAGCCTCAGTCATAGCAGTGACCTCTAGCAATGTAATATACAGTATTCTCATGACTACACGGGAGCCTCAGTCATAGGAGTGACCTCTATAGATGTAATATACAGTATTCTCATGACTACACAGGAGCCTCAGTCATAGCAGTGACCTCTATAGATGTAATATACAGTATTCTCATGACTACACATGAGCCTCAGTCATAGGAGTGACCTCTATAGATGTAATATACTGTATTCTCATTACTACACGGGAGCCTCAGTCATAGGAGTGACCTCTATAAATGTAATATACAGTATTCTCATGACTACACGGGAGCCTCAGTCATAGCAGTGACCTCTATAAATGTAATATACAGTATTCTCATGACTACACAGGAGCCTCAGTCATAGGAGTGACCTCTATAGATGTAATATACTGTATTCTCATGACTACACGGGAGCCTCAGTCATAGGAGTGACCTCTATAAATGTAATATACAGTATTCTCATGACTACACGGGAGCCTCAGTCATAGGAGTGACCTCTATAGATGTAATATACAGTATTCTCATGACTACACAGGAGCCTCAGTCATAGCAGTGACCTCTATAGATGTAATATACAGTATTCACATGACTACACGGGAGCCTCAGTCATAGCAGTGACCTCTATAGATGTAATATACTGTATTCTCATGACTACACATGAGCCTCAGTCATAGGAGTGACCTCTATAGATGTAATATACAGTATTCTCATGACTACACGGGAGCCTCAGTCATAGCAGTGACCTCTATAAATGTAATATACAGTATTCTCATGACTACACGGGAGCCTCAGTCATAGCAGTGACCTCTATAGATGTAATATACAGTAATCTCATGACTACACGGGAGCCTCAGTCATAGGAGTGACCTCTATAGATGTAATATACAGTATTCTCATGACTACACGGGAGCCTCAGTCATAGCAGTGACCTCTATAAATGTAATATACAGTATTCTCATGACTACACGGGAGCCTCAGTCATAGGAGTGACCTCTATAAATGTAATATACAGTATTCTCATGACTACACGGGAGCCTCAGTCATAGCACTGACCTCTATAAATGTAATATACAGTATTCTCATGACTACACAGGAGCCTCAGTCATAGCAGTGACCTCTATAGATGTAATATACAGTATTCTCATGACTACACGGGAGCCTCAGTCATAGCAGTGACCTCTATAAATGTAATATACAGTATTCTCATGACTACACGGGAGCCTCAGTCATAGCAGTGACCTCTATAGATGTAATATACAGTATTCTCATGACTACACGGGAGCCTCAGTCATAGCAGTGACCTCTATAAATGTAATATACAGTATTCTCATGACTACACGGGAGCCTCAGTCATAGCAGTGACCTCTATAGATGTAATATACAGTAATCTCATGACTACACAGGCGCCTCAGTCATAGGAGTGACCTCTATAGATGTAATATACAGTATTCTCATGACTACACGGGAGCCTCAGTCATAGGAGTGACCTCTATAAATGTAATATACAGTATTCTCATGACTACACAGGAGCCTCAGTCATAGCAGTGACCTCTAGAAATGTAATATACAGTATTCTCATGACTACACGGGAGCCTCAGTCAAAGCAGTGACCTCTATAGATGTAAGCATAGCCAGTAATATACAGTATTCTCATGACTACACGGGCGCCTCAGTCATAGGAGTGACCTCTATAAATGTAATATACAGTATTCTCATGACTACACAGGAGCCTCAGTCATAGCACTGACCTCTATAGATGTAATATACAGTATTCTCATGACTACACGGGAGCCTCAGTCATAGGAGTGACCTCTATAAATGTAATATACTGTATTCTCATGACTACACAGGAGCCTCAGTCATAGCAGTGACCTCTAGAAATGTAATATACAGTATTCTCATGACTACACGGGAGCCTCAGTCATAGCAGTGACCTCTATAGATGTAATATACAGTATTCTCATGACTACACATGAGCCTCAGTCATAGCAGTGACCTCTATAGATGTAATATACAGTATTCTCATGACTACACGGGAGCCTCAGTCATAGGAGTGACCTCTATAGATGTAATATACTGTATTCTCATGACTACACGGGAGCCTCAGTCATAGCAGTGACCTCTATAAATGTAATATACAGTATTCTCATGACTACACGGGAGCCTCAGTCATAGGAGTGACCTCTATAAATGTAATATACAGTATTCTCATGACTACACAGGAGCCTCAGTCATAGCAGTGACCTCTAGCAATGTAATATACAGTATTCTCATGACTACACAGGAGCCTCAGTCATAGCAGTGACCTCTATAGATGTAATATACAGTATTCTCATGACTACACGGGAGCCTCAGTCATAGCAGTGACCTCTATAAATGTAATATACAGTATTCTCATGACTACACGGGAGCCTCAGTCATAGCAGTGACCTCTATAAATGTAATATACAGTATTCTCATGACTACACGGGAGCCTCAGTCATAGCAGTGACCTCTATAAATGTAATATACAGTATTCTCATGACTACACGGGAGCCTCAGTCATAGGAGTGACCTCTATAAATGTAATATACAGTATTCTCATGACTACACGGGAGCCTCAGTCATAGCAGTGACCTCTATAAATGTAATATACAGTATTCTCATGACTACACAGGAGCCTCAGTCATAGCAGTGACCTCTATAAATGTAATATACAGTATTCTCATGACTACACAGGAGCCTCAGTCATAGGAGTGACCTCTATAGATGTAATATACAGTATTCTCATGACTACACAGGAGCCTCAGTCATAGGAGTGACCTCTATAGATGTAATATACAGTATTCTCATGACTACACGGGAGCCTCAGTCATAGCAGTGACCTCTATAGATGTAATATACAGTATTCTCATGACTACACAGGAGCCTCAGTCATAGCAGTGACCTCTATAGATGTAATATACAGTATTCTCATGACTACACAGGAGCCTCAGTCATAGCAGTGACCTCTATAGATGTAATATACAGTATTCTCATGACTACACGGGAGCCTCAGTCATAGCAGTGACCTCTAGCAATGTAATATACAGTATTCTCATGACTACACAGGAGCCTCAGTCATAGCAGTGACCTCTATAGATGTAATATACAGTATTCTCATGACTACACGGGAGCCTCAGTCATAGCAGTGACCTCTATAAATGTAATATACAGTATTCTCATGACTACACGGGAGCCTCAGTCATAGCAGTGACCTCTATAAATGTAATATACAGTATTCTCATGACTACACAGGAGCCTCAGTCATAGCAGTGACCTCTATAAATGTAATATACAGTATTCTCATGACTACACGGGAGCCTCAGTCATAGCAGTGACCTCTAGCAATGTAATATACAGTATTCTCATGACTACACGGGAGCCTCAGTCATAGCAGTGACCTCTATAAATGTAATATACAGTATTCTCATGACTACACAGGAGCCTCAGTCATAGGAGTGACCTCTATAAATGTAATATACAGTATTCTCATGACTACACGGGAGCCTCAGTCATAGCAGTGACCTCTATAGATGTAATATACTGTATTCTCATGACTACACAGGAGCCTCAGTCATAGCAGTGACCTCTATAGATGTAATATACAGTATTCTCATGACTACACAGGAGCCTCAGTCATAGCAGTGACCTCTATAAATGTAATATACAGTATTCTCATGACTACACATGAGCCTCAGTCATAGGAGTGACCTCTATAGATGTAATATACAGTATTCTCATGACTACACAGGAGCCTCAGTCATAGCAGTGACCTCTATAGATGTAATATACAGTATTCTCATGACTACACATGAGCCTCAGTCATAGGAGTGACCTCTATAGATGTAATATACTGTATTCTCATTACTACACGGGAGCCTCAGTCATAGGAGTGACCTCTATAAATGTAATATACAGTATTCTCATGACTACACGGGAGCCTCAGTCATAGCAGTGACCTCTATAAATGTAATATACAGTATTCTCATGACTACACAGGAGCCTCAGTCATAGGAGTGACCTCTATAGATGTAATATACTGTATTCTCATGACTACACGGGAGCCTCAGTCATAGGAGTGACCTCTATAAATGTAATATACAGTATTCTCATGACTACACGGGAGCCTCAGTCATAGGAGTGACCTCTATAGATGTAATATACAGTATTCTCATGACTACACGGGAGCCTCAGTCATAGCAGTGACCTCTATAAATGTAATATACAGTATTCTCATGACTACACAGGAGCCTCAGTCATAGCAGTGACCTCTATAAATGTAATATACAGTATTCTCATGACTACACGGGAGCCTCAGTCATAGCAGTGACCTCTAGCAATGTAATATACAGTATTCTCATGACTACACGGGAGCCTCAGTCATAGCAGTGACCTCTATAAATGTAATATACAGTATTCTCATGACTACACAGGAGCCTCAGTCATAGGAGTGACCTCTATAAATGTAATATACAGTATTCTCATGACTACACGGGAGCCTCAGTCATAGCAGTGACCTCTATAGATGTAATATACTGTATTCTCATGACTACACAGGAGCCTCAGTCATAGCAGTGACCTCTATAGATGTAATATACAGTATTCTCATGACTACACAGGAGCCTCAGTCATAGCAGTGACCTCTATAAATGTAATATACAGTATTCTCATGACTACACATGAGCCTCAGTCATAGGAGTGACCTCTATAGATGTAATATACAGTATTCTCATGACTACACAGGAGCCTCAGTCATAGCAGTGACCTCTATAGATGTAATATACAGTATTCTCATGACTACACATGAGCCTCAGTCATAGGAGTGACCTCTATAGATGTAATATACTGTATTCTCATTACTACACGGGAGCCTCAGTCATAGGAGTGACCTCTATAAATGTAATATACAGTATTCTCATGACTACACGGGAGCCTCAGTCATAGCAGTGACCTCTATAAATGTAATATACAGTATTCTCATGACTACACAGGAGCCTCAGTCATAGGAGTGACCTCTATAGATGTAATATACTGTATTCTCATGACTACACGGGAGCCTCAGTCATAGGAGTGACCTCTATAAATGTAATATACAGTATTCTCATGACTACACGGGAGCCTCAGTCATAGGAGTGACCTCTATAGATGTAATATACAGTATTCTCATGACTACACAGGAGCCTCAGTCATAGCAGTGACCTCTATAGATGTAATATACAGTATTCACATGACTACACGGGAGCCTCAGTCATAGCAGTGACCTCTATAGATGTAATATACAGTATTCTCATGACTACACAGGAGCCTCAGTCATAGGAGTGACCTCTATAGATGTAATATACAGTATTCTCATGACTACACATGAGCCTCAGTCATAGGAGTGACCTCTATAGATGTAATATACTGTATTCTCATTACTACACGGGAGCCTCAGTCATAGGAGTGACCTCTATAAATGTAATATACAGTATTCTCATGACTACACGGGAGCCTCAGTCATAGGAGTGACCTCTATAAATGTAATATACAGTATTCTCATGACTACACGGGAGCCTCAGTCATAGGAGTGACCTCTATAGATGTAATATACAGTATTCTCATGACTACACAGGAGCCTCAGTCATAGCAGTGACCTCTATAGATGTAATATACAGTATTCACATGACTACACATGAGCCTCAGTCATAGCAGTGACCTCTATAAATGTAATATACAGTATTCTCATGACTACACAGGAGCCTCAGTCATAGGAGTGACCTCTATAGATGTAATATACAGTATTCACATGACTACACATGAGCCTCAGTCATAGGAGTGACCTCTATAGATGTAATATACTGTATTCTCATTACTACACGGGAGCCTCAGTCATAGGAGTGACCTCTATAAATGTAATATACAGTATTCTCATGACTACACGGGAGCCTCAGTCATAGCAGTGACCTCTATAAATGTAATATACAGTATTCTCATGACTACACAGGAGCCTCAGTCATAGGAGTGACCTCTATAAATGTAATATACTGTATTCTCATGACTACACGGGAGCCTCAGTCATAGGAGTGACCTCTATAAATGTAATATACAGTATTCTCATGACTACACAGGAGCCTCAGTCATAGCAGTGACCTCTATAGATGTAATATACAGTATTCACATGACTACACATGAGCCTCAGTCATAGCAGTGACCTCTATAAATGTAATATACAGTATTCTCATGACTACACGGGAGCCTCAGTCATAGGAGTGACCTCTATAGATGTAATATACAGTATTCTCATGACTACACATGAGCCTCAGTCATAGGAGTGACCTCTATAGATGTAATATACAGTATTCTCATGACTACACATGAGCCTCAGTCATAGGAGTGACCTCTATAGATGTAATATACAGTATTCTCATGACTACACGGGAGCCTCAGTCATAGCAGTGACCTCTATAAATGTAATATACAGTATTCTCATGACTACACGGGAGCCTCAGTCATAGCAGTGACCTCTATAGATGTAATATACAGTATTCTCATGACTACACGGGAGCCTCAGTCATAGCAGTGACCTCTATAAATGTAATATACTGTATTCTCATGACTACACGGGAGCCTCAGTCATAGCAGTGACCTCTATAGATGTAATATACAGTATTCTCATGACTACACGGGAGCCTCAGTCATAGCAGTGACCTCTATAAATGTAATATACAGTATTCTCATGACTACACGGGAGCCTCAGTCATAGCAGTGACCTCTATAGATGTAATATACAGTAATCTCATGACTACACAGGCGCCTCAGTCATAGGAGTGACCTCTATAGATGTAATATACAGTATTCTCATGACTACACGGGAGCCTCAGTCATAGCAGTGACCTCTATAGATGTAATATACAGTATTCTCATGACTACACGGGAGCCTCAGTCATAGGAGTGACCTCTATAAATGTAATATACAGTATTCTCATGACTACACGGGAGCCTCAGTCATAGCAGTGACCTCTATAGATGTAATATACAGTATTCTCATGACTACACGGGAGCCTCAGTCATAGGAGTGACCTCTATAAATGTAATATACAGTATTCTCATGACTACACAGGAGCCTCAGTCATAGCAGTGACCTCTAGAAATGTAATATACAGTATTCTCATGACTACACAGGAGCCTCAGTCATAGCACTGACCTCTATAGATGTAATATACAGTATTCTCATGACTACACGGGAGCCTCAGTCATAGGAGTGACCTCTATAAATGTAATATACTGTATTCTCATGACTACACGGGAGCCTCAGTCATAGGAGTGACCTCTATAAATGTAATATACTGTATTCTCATGACTACACAGGAGCCTCAGTCATAGCAGTGACCTCTAGAAATGTAATATACAGTATTCTCATGACTACACGGGAGCCTCAGTCATAGCAGTGACCTCTATAGATGTAATATACAGTATTCTCATGACTACACATGAGCCTCAGTCATAGCAGTGACCTCTATAGATGTAATATACAGTATTCTCATGACTACACGGGAGCCTCAGTCATAGGAGTGACCTCTATAGATGTAATATACAGTATTCTCATGACTACACATGAGCCTCAGTCATAGCAGTGACCTCTATAGATGTAATATACAGTATTCTCATGACTACACGGGAGCCTCAGTCATAGGAGTGACCTCTATAGATGTAATATACAGTATTCTCATGACTACACAGGAGCCTCAGTCATAGCAGTGACCTCTATAGATGTAATATACTGTATTCTCATTACTACACGGGAGCCTCAGTCATAGCAGTGACCTCTATAAATGTAATATACAGTATTCTCATGACTACACGGGAGCCTCAGTCATAGGAGTGACCTCTATAAATGTAATATACAGTATTCTCATGACTACACAGGAGCCTCAGTCATAGCAGTGACCTCTAGCAATGTAATATACAGTATTCTCATGACTACACAGGAGCCTCAGTCATAGCAGTGACCTCTATAGATGTAATATACAGTATTCTCATGACTACACGGGAGCCTCAGTCATAGCAGTGACCTCTATAAATGTAATATACAGTATTCTCATGACTACACGGGAGCCTCAGTCATAGCAGTGACCTCTATAAATGTAATATACAGTATTCTCATGACTACACGGGAGCCTCAGTCATAGCAGTGACCTCTATAAATGTAATATACAGTATTCTCATGACTACACGGGAGCCTCAGTCATAGGAGTGACCTCTATAAATGTAATATACAGTATTCTCATGACTACACGGGAGCCTCAGTCATAGCAGTGACCTCTATAAATGTAATATACAGTATTCTCATGACTACACAGGAGCCTCAGTCATAGGAGTGACCTCTATAGATGTAATATACAGTATTCTCATGACTACACAGGAGCCTCAGTCATAGGAGTGACCTCTATAGATGTAATATACAGTATTCTCATGACTACACGGGAGCCTCAGTCATAGCAGTGACCTCTATAGATGTAATATACAGTATTCTCATGACTACACAGGAGCCTCAGTCATAGCAGTGACCTCTATAGATGTAATATACAGTATTCTCATGACTACACAGGAGCCTCAGTCATAGCAGTGACCTCTATAGATGTAATATACAGTATTCTCATGACTACACGGGAGCCTCAGTCATAGCAGTGACCTCTAGCAATGTAATATACAGTATTCTCATGACTACACAGGAGCCTCAGTCATAGCAGTGACCTCTATAGATGTAATATACAGTATTCTCATGACTACACGGGAGCCTCAGTCATAGCAGTGACCTCTATAAATGTAATATACAGTATTCTCATGACTACACGGGAGCCTCAGTCATAGCAGTGACCTCTATAAATGTAATATACAGTATTCTCATGACTACACAGGAGCCTCAGTCATAGCAGTGACCTCTATAAATGTAATATACAGTATTCTCATGACTACACGGGAGCCTCAGTCATAGCAGTGACCTCTAGCAATGTAATATACAGTATTCTCATGACTACACGGGAGCCTCAGTCATAGGAGTGACCTCTATAGATGTAATATACAGTATTCTCATGACTACACAGGAGCCTCAGTCATAGCAGTGACCTCTATAGATGTAATATACAGTATTCTCATGACTACACATGAGCCTCAGTCATAGGAGTGACCTCTATAGATGTAATATACTGTATTCTCATTACTACACGGGAGCCTCAGTCATAGGAGTGACCTCTATAAATGTAATATACAGTATTCTCATGACTACACGGGAGCCTCAGTCATAGCAGTGACCTCTATAAATGTAATATACAGTATTCTCATGACTACACAGGAGCCTCAGTCATAGGAGTGACCTCTATAGATGTAATATACTGTATTCTCATGACTACACGGGAGCCTCAGTCATAGGAGTGACCTCTATAAATGTAATATACAGTATTCTCATGACTACACGGGAGCCTCAGTCATAGGAGTGACCTCTATAGATGTAATATACAGTATTCTCATGACTACACAGGAGCCTCAGTCATAGCAGTGACCTCTATAGATGTAATATACAGTATTCACATGACTACACGGGAGCCTCAGTCATAGCAGTGACCTCTATAGATGTAATATACAGTATTCTCATGACTACACAGGAGCCTCAGTCATAGGAGTGACCTCTATAGATGTAATATACAGTATTCTCATGACTACACATGAGCCTCAGTCATAGGAGTGACCTCTATAGATGTAATATACTGTATTCTCATTACTACACGGGAGCCTCAGTCATAGGAGTGACCTCTATAAATGTAATATACAGTATTCTCATGACTACACGGGAGCCTCAGTCATAGCAGTGACCTCTATAAATGTAATATACAGTATTCTCATGACTACACAGGAGCCTCAGTCATAGGAGTGACCTCTATAGATGTAATATACTGTATTCTCATGACTACACGGGAGCCTCAGTCATAGGAGTGACCTCTATAAATGTAATATACAGTATTCTCATGACTACACGGGAGCCTCAGTCATAGGAGTGACCTCTATAGATGTAATATACAGTATTCTCATGACTACACAGGAGCCTCAGTCATAGCAGTGACCTCTATAGATGTAATATACAGTATTCACATGACTACACATGAGCCTCAGTCATAGCAGTGACCTCTATAAATGTAATATACAGTATTCTCATGACTACACAGGAGCCTCAGTCATAGGAGTGACCTCTATAGATGTAATATACAGTATTCACATGACTACACATGAGCCTCAGTCATAGGAGTGACCTCTATAGATGTAATATACTGTATTCTCATTACTACACGGGAGCCTCAGTCATAGGAGTGACCTCTATAAATGTAATATACAGTATTCTCATGACTACACGGGAGCCTCAGTCATAGCAGTGACCTCTATAAATGTAATATACAGTATTCTCATGACTACACAGGAGCCTCAGTCATAGGAGTGACCTCTATAAATGTAATATACTGTATTCTCATGACTACACGGGAGCCTCAGTCATAGGAGTGACCTCTATAAATGTAATATACAGTATTCTCATGACTACACAGGAGCCTCAGTCATAGCAGTGACCTCTATAGATGTAATATACAGTATTCACATGACTACACATGAGCCTCAGTCATAGCAGTGACCTCTATAAATGTAATATACAGTATTCTCATGACTACACGGGAGCCTCAGTCATAGGAGTGACCTCTATA
This sequence comes from Leptodactylus fuscus, assembly GCF_031893055.1. Classification (NCBI taxonomy): domain Eukaryota; kingdom Metazoa; phylum Chordata; class Amphibia; order Anura; family Leptodactylidae; genus Leptodactylus; species Leptodactylus fuscus. Next base: position 224,932,741 of record NC_134268.1, on the reverse strand, counting down.
GATGTAATATACAGTATTCACATGACTACACATGAGCCTCAGTCATAGCAGTGACCTCTATAAATGTAATATACAGTATTCTCATGACTACACATGAGCCTCAGTCATAGGAGTGACCTCTATAGATGTAATATACAGTATTCTCATGACTACACATGAGCCTCAGTCATAGCAGTGACCTCTATAGATGTAATATACAGTATTCTCATGACTACACGGGAGCCTCAGTCATAGCAGTGACCTCTATAAATGTAATATACAGTATTCTCATGACTACACGGGAGCCTCAGTCATAGCAGTGACCTCTATAGATGTAATATACAGTATTCTCATGACTACACGGGAGCCTCAGTCATAGCAGTGACCTCTAGAAATGTAATATACAGTACTCTCATGACTACACGGGAGCCTGAGTCATAGCAGTGACCTCTATAGATGTAATATACAGTATTCTCATGACTACACGGGAGCCTCAGTCATAGCAGTGACCTCTATAAATGTAATATACAGTATTCTCATGACTACAAAGGAGCCTCAGTCATAGCAGTGACCTCTATAGATGTAATATACAGTATTCTCATGACTACACGGGAGCCTCAGTCATAGCAGTGACCTCTATAAATGTAATATACAGTATTCTCATGACTACACGGGAGCCTCAGTCATAGCAGTGACCTCTATAGATGTAATATACAGTATTCTCATGACTACACGGGAGCCTCAGTCATAGCAGTGACCTCTATAAATGTAATATACAGTATTCTCATGACTACACGGGAGCCTCAGTCATAGCAGTGACCTCTATAAATGTAATATACAGTATTCTCATGACTACACGGGAGCCTCAGTCATAGCAGTGACCTCTATAAATGTAATATACAGTATTCTCATGACTACACGGGAGCCTCAGTCATAGCAGTGACCTCTATAAATGTAATATACAGTATTCTCATGACTACACGGGAGCCTCAGTCATAGCAGTGACCTCTATAGATGTAATATACTGTATTCTCATGACTACACGGGAGCCTCAGTCATAGGAGTGACCTCTATAGATGTAATATACAGTATTCTCATGACTATACAGGAGCCTCAGTCATAGGAGTGACCTCTAGAAATGTAATATACAGTATTCTCATGACTACACAGGAGCCTCAGTCATAGCAGTGACCTCTATAGATGTAATATACAGTATTCTCATGACTACACAGGAGCCTCAGTCATAGGAGTGACCTCTAGAAATGTAATATACAGTATTCTCATGACTACACAGGAGCCTCAGTCATAGCAGTGACCTCTATAGATGTAATATACTGTATTCTCATGACTACACAGAAGCCTCAGTCATAGGAGTGACCTCTATAGATGTAATATACTGTATTCTCATGACTACACGGGAGCCTCAGTCATAGGAGTGACCTCTATAGATGTAATATACAGTATTCTCATGACTACACGGGAGCCTCAGTCATAGCAGTGACCTCTATAAATGTAATATACAGTATTCTCATGACTACACGGGAGCCTCAGTCATAGCAGTGACCTCTATAGATGTAATATACAGTAATCTCATGACTACACGGGAGCCTCAGTCATAGGAGTGACCTCTATAGATGTAATATACAGTATTCTCATGACTACACGGGAGCCTCAGTCATAGCAGTGACCTCTATAAATGTAATATACAGTATTCTCATGACTACACGGGAGCCTCAGTCATAGGAGTGACCTCTATAAATGTAATATACAGTATTCTCATGACTACACAGGAGCCTCAGTCATAGCAGTGACCTCTATAGATGTAATATACAGTATTCACATGACTACACAGGAGCCTCAGTCATAGCACTGACCTCTATAAATGTAATATACAGTATTCTCATGACTACACATGAGCCTCAGTCATAGCAGTGACCTCTATAGATGTAATATACAGTATTCTCATGACTACACGGGAGCCTCAGTCATAGCACTGACCTCTATAAATGTAATATACAGTATTCTCATGACTACACATGAGCCTCAGTCATAGCACTGACCTCTATAAATGTAATATACAGTATTCTCATGACTACACAGGAGCCTCAGTCATAGCAGTGACCTCTATAGATGTAATATACAGTATTCTCATGACTACACGGGAGCCTCAGTCATAGCAGTGACCTCTATAGATGTAATATACAGTAATCTCATGACTACACGGGAGCCTCTGAGAAATTGTAACCTAAAAAAAATGTATGTGCAGGAGGAGCGACAGAAAATCGCTGAGACATTGAAGCATGGATTTCTTTGGATTGCTCTTTGGCCAGTGGCTCGTGTAATTCTTTTATGCCAATTGCTTAATGTTGGTGTGTACGTGGCACTGGCATAGTTTGTGTAAGAACTCACCAAAGCTGGAGGTGGATCAGCGTTCACAGGCACGTCCCTCTCTTCATTTTCTTGTACAGATTTCCGATGCCTAGGCCTAGCATTTGTATGGAGGTGCCCAGTGTCCTCGGCTAAGTGACTGCTTGCAAGTCTTGCCTATCGCCCTCGTTGGGTCATTTTCATCTTTGGTGAAATATAACCACACAGTTTATTTGGAGCCTTTCTTTTTCAGGTTAGCACGTTTAGGTGCTTTGGGTTGCACAATGCCGCGGTAGTAGCGTTTACTGGTCTGTGTGTTATAACTGGGATTTGTGCAGTAATTGGAGGGTGTTTTGGTGGCAAAGGAACATGAACCTCATCCTCAGAAGTAGTTCCCTGATCCTCTTCACGTGGAGACCAAGATTTGTCACATAGTCATCATCCACTGGCTCTTCTGAACAATCTTCCTCACTATCACATGGACTGGCCTGGATGATGGTGAAGGAGCCGCATCTGGAATTTCTGTTTCATCATCGTCAGATGGCGGCTGTATGTCTGGGAACTTGGACATTGAATGATCAAATAATGCAGCAGATCCCTCAGCTTCTGCCAAATGTGTGTGACTGGTTAATGTAGAAGGGGGTGAACTGGATCCCCATTGAACATTTGGCACAGCAGATGATCCAAAGCTTCGTTCAGTGGAATATGAGGAGGAAGTCCTTCCAGAAGAAGATTCTTCAATATATGAAGTAATAAGTTCTCTGTGGACGGGCTTATCAGCATTCAGAATACCGGATTCGCCGCACACCAGCAATGCTGACGCCTGGTTTTTCCCTTTGCCGGCAGGTGGTTGAGCCCTGGCCAGAGCACCACTGTTGGGTCCTTTTACTTTTTTAGTTTTTGGGGGCATGTCTTTTAATAAAATAGTAACTTTCAAGTGATAAAG